>NC_069389.1:7532108-7841171 GCF_027475565.1 Acinonyx jubatus
TTCTTGTTGTTGTCAAAGATATAGGTGGGCTCTTTTTTTGTTGCTGTTAAAGATACAGATGCTTTTATTCATTTTCTTAACTGTTCATTTATTTTTGAGAGAGAGAGACAGTGTGAGCGAGGGAGGGGCAGAGAGAGAGAGAGAGGAAGACACAGAATCTGAAATAGGCTCCAGGCTCTGAGCTGTCAGCAGAGAGCCCGACGCGGGGCTTGAACTCACGAACAGTGAGATCAGACCTCAGCTGAAGTTGGACGTTCCACGGACTGAGCCACCCAGGTGCCCCGGAACTGCGGGACTGTTTTCAAAGCGGCTGCACCATTTCACATCCCGCCAAAAAGTCCTTTTCTTCATCTGAGCTGACAAAGTCACTCTGATGACTCCTGTCATTTACTGTAATCAGTAAACTTCAGTACCTTCTCTTACACACTTCTGGGTCTGGCCAGTGGAAACATGGGAGAGTATATATGCTCCACCATGAGTTCAGAAAAGTGACCAGGAATTAAAATGAAAAACAAGGAGGGGGGGGCGCCTGGCTGGCTCAGTTGGTACAGCATGTGACTCTTGATCTCAGGGTCGTGAGTGCAAGCCCCGTGTTGGGCGTGGCGCCTACTTTAAAGAAAAAAGGAAAACGAGGGACTTAAGGATGTGGTTTTTGATTCTATATCCGGAGTGTGAACCACCTTTTGGCAAGGACATTTTAAATTTTCATTTGCAACAAACGTGCACGCACAGACACAATTCAATTGGCCAACAATAAAAAACAAACCAAATCAACCAACCAGTCAAACAGAATGTCTACTTTGGGAGTTTGAACTGTTTTTTATAGCTTTATAGTTTTCAACAGCAAGAGATATTCTTGGCTATGAGACATCCATGCAAAAGTCCTCACATCTGCTTCTTGCCCACAGACACACAGCTATTTAAAAAAATCTCCAAAGAGGTATGAATAAACCTTTCATAATCGCAAGGATTCTTAAGTTTCTAGACAGGGATTGATATGGACCCTGGCTTTCAAGGCAAGCTGGGACACCTTCTGGAATTTAACACATGTGCTTGGCCCTGACGAATGCAATAACAGTCGATGGGAGTTGGATTGGTTCTTTTATGCACAAAACCAGCAACAGTCTGGCTAGCTCTTTCTGTGTGGCCAGAAAGGTGCATGCTGGGAGAGGGATGTACATGGTTCCTGGACTGGCAATGCTAGGCAGCTGGGGTTGAGGTGGCCATTTCTTCTTCTTCACCTTGATTCTTACAATATCCATCAGTAGGTGTTTTTGACTCGTTCTTATCTGTGACCTACGTGGCCTGATTTCAGCTAAGCCAATACCAAGCTAGAAGGGAGAACTGTGTGGGATGTTTCTCTCATTCCATCGTCTCCCCTGTGTCACTCCCAGCTGTGACAACCACACAGAGCTTGGGCTGTGGAACAGCTTCGAGCAGGGATGGCTGGCAGGTGTTGAGTGAAAATGGAAGAAATGAAGAGGAAGAAGCAATGAGTAAAGAAAAAAAAGAGAGCGTGAAATGGGGAGAGAGTCTGTCATGAGGCAAAGGTCAAAAGTGGGTAAGGGTGGCAAAGGACAGAAAAGACAAGAGAGATGAATCCTTGGGCTGAAGGTGTCAGCAAAGGATACTCTCCCGGGATCACGCGGGTTCCCACTGAGGGCTTCATGTCCTTGGCTTGCGCAGCAATTCACTGATCATGCCAAATTGAGTTTGCAAATGGCTTCAAACCTCAGCAGGAGTTACCAGTGGTTTCTAGATTCTCAAACTGACATCGAAACACAAAATAACCTTGACGAACTGAAATAAAATATTGCAAAGCAAATCGAAGAAATCTCTATCAGGTTATAGAATAGCACACAAATAGAATATCAAAAATTTTAACAATGTTTCTTTCTTTCTTCTTCAGGGAGAGAGAGAGGGAGAGGGAGAGAGGGAGTGGGGGAGGGGCAGAGAGAGGGAGAGAGAGAATCCCAAGCGGACTCCACACTGTCAGAGCAGAGCCGGATGCTGGGCTTGAACTCATGAACCGTGAGATCATGACCTGAGCTGAAATCAAGAGTCAGATGGATGCTCAACCGGCTGAGCTACCCAGGTGCCCCCCAAATCAAAGTTTTTAAAAAACGGGAGGGGGATTAAGAAAGCTACTCAGCTAACTAATAGGAAGCACTGATTCTCAAAGTCAGTTGAATATGGAGGCACACTAAAGTATTAGAAAGGGCTCCTGAGGAAATCTGGCCAAACTACTTCAAAGGTTCTCTCCCTAGTTCTGAGCCCCACGATTAACAAGGGATGTGGGGAGGCGGGAAGGAGTTCACAGAAAACACACAAAGAAGCAAACCCACAAAGAAGATCAAAGGGTTAAAGAAGGGGCCCTGAGAGGAGAGTCAGGGAGCTGAAAAATTCAACCTGAAGAGGAGAAGGTTCTGGAGACCATTTCACTATGGTCCTCAGCTACATGAGGAGCCTTTCATGGGTGAGGGGGCCACCTGTTCTCCATTTCCACTACGGATGGACAGAGGGGCAAAAGGCTTAAATATGCAACATATTACCAATACTCAGTTAAGTACAAGGAATTTCTTGACGTGAGAGATGGCAGACAATGAAATGGGCTCCTGACCGTGGATGGGAATAAGGGATATCCTTCTCTGGTGTCTTAGAAAATAGGTTAAGACTCCCATATGCTCGGGATGGCTTACAGACCTTGCCACCCGGAGTTGGGGGAAGGATGGGTGCGTGGCTATATCCTAACATTCCACACCACACACTCGGGTACTTTGGGTTTTACTTCAGACTCACATACTCATCATTTGCCTGGCCAAATCTCTCACATTTCTAGTCACATTTCAAGACACAAAATGTCTCGCCTGGCATACCACTTTGAGACACAGCCATTTCATCTGTGAAAAAGCACACTGGAAAATATCTGTTGAAGAATGGGAATTTCTTGAAGGAAAAAAAGTCAGCTAAACAAGACTCACAGGGGTGGGGGTGGGGTAAGGCACCTCGGAGTGCATGCTGGGATTAGGGCTAATTAAGATGTTGACTGAATCTATGCTAATCATGTCCCACCAGACTCTGCTGGATTAGTATGTAAATTGGTAAACTCTGTTCTGAAATTGCCCTACCAGCTGAGGTCTAATTACTGACTAGACATAACAAATAATAACGGGATTTGTATTTTAGGATGTTTAATTATGGAAATACACGTCTGGAAAAAATACCAGTTGTAGCGCACAGAAAGCAAATTCATAATGTTTTACCGAAGGTTTATGAAATTTTGCACCTCTAATAAGAGCACCATGAACTGGGCTGGGTGGGGGGCGGCCTTTCAGAGATCTAGCATTGGGGAAAGAGGACCAGAATCATAAGGATTAATTCGCGGCTGGAGTAATTTCCCCAAAGCTTCTCAAAGACTGTTTCATTGCTGATACACAGCATCTTGTGAGGTTTTAGTTCTATCACCAAAAGCACTGGAACTCATCCACGTAGAATAACCCAGATGCTATGGATTTAGCACCGCTACCCTGTCGTAGCACGCATTCAGATGGAATTAAAAGCAACAGGCCAACGATCTTTGTAGGAAACTAGGCCCCTAAACTGGTGTTTCTTCACCAAAATTAGTTTAGGACATTGAAATCATTGAATTGATAGATCAGAAAGTGGTTCGTCCAATTCTGAAGCGAGAGAGCATATTTCAGGGTTTTAGAGAAAAGCAGCTTGAGCTCTAGAATTCACCGAATGGGCAGCTTGGGACAGAAACTTCTTTGCAGCCATTCATTGCATCATTCTGTGACCCTTTCCAAAAAGTCACTAACATAGGGAGAGTTACACACAGAATCTCAGACAGAGTGGTATTTGCCATACTGGTGCACCTCACATAAATTTAAAGGCATACGGGTAATCATTAAGTCTTTATTAGGTCTTACATCAGAAAATAAATTATTCATGTTATTCTAATATGTACTGATATCTTTACAGCCCTTCTGCCCACATGTAGCTAAACAAATCTCATTTGCACATCATTTTTATTTTAATTTAGGACAGTTTTGTTACGAAAATATAAGGCTTAAATGCCTGTTATGTCCCAATTACGTGCCAATTTCCCACACTTTTCTTGCGTCTACACAGGGCACTACAAACAAGAGAGATTTCACATAATTAACAAAGGTGGAGGTTTCCCTTGCACGACTAAGAAGTTTTCGAATGTTTGCTCTCGCCGTCACGTGGCAAGAGGAGAGGTGTTACAGACACGATTCAGAAAGGAAGCTTGTGTTTACAGTAATTTCAAGCCTCTATATAGTTGAAGTTACCTACGTATATGAAAATTAAATTTGTTGATCACCGTACTTTGAATTAGTGACAATACAGCGTTACCTTCTATAGGGGAGAGTCGCACACCATTGCTGTGACCCGAGGCTTTCTAAACTTTGCAATGGAAACTTATTGAATAAGATAATTTTTGCTGGAGACCTCAGGTTATTTGTCTTTGCAGATCTTATTGGCATAGTGATAACTGTATATATTTAGGATTCCACTCCGGGTTTTAGCTTCTTTTTTCATTAGTGGAGGGAAAAATCTGAGCAAATTTTCCCTTTCCATATGACACTGAGCTCTCACCTTTAAGCATTGCTATTAAGCCTGCGTGATGACATCTTCCTGTAGGCAATATATCACTGAAAATGTTATTTTAAATGCTATTTCCCAATGCCCAAAGGCACCTGTCAGCAATTATATATTATTTACTATTAAAACTAATCATGACCTACTCTAAGCACTGAACCCGGGGTCAGAAACCCTGGGATGATAATTCTAGCTCTGTCCCCTTGTTGTCATGCGTTTTGGGAGAAGTCAACGTGGGGTTAGAATGTGGGGAAGGTTCACTGAGAGTGTTTTGCCAACACATATGCAAGCAGAGTGTGAGCCTGAACAGATGTCATCTTGAATGTAAATCTAGCTATTGGCTAGCAAGCTATCGGATAAATCTCGCATTTCCTGGAATTCTCACTTTGAGGCAAAGGATACAATTGCAGAGAGTTATCTTTTCAACGAATGGCTTTGAAATCCTCTCTCATGAAATCAAGCTGCAGATGATTTTTTTTATTTTTTGTTAAAATTTGCATCCAAATTAGTTAGCATGTAGCGCAACACTGATTTCAGGAGTAGATTCCTTAGTGCCCCTTCCCCATTTAGCCCATCCCCCCTCCCACAACCCCTCTAGTAACACTCAGTTTGTTCTCCATGTTTACGAGTCTCTTCTGTTTTGTCCCCCTCCCTGTTTTTAGATTATTTGTGTTTCCCTTCCCTTAGGTTCATCTGTTTTGTCTCTTAAAGTCCTCATATGAGTGAAGTCATGTGATTTTTGTCCTTCTCTGACTGACTCATTTCACTTAGCATGATACCCTCTAGTTCCAACCACGCAGTTGCAAATGGCAAGATTTCATTGTTTTTGATTGCCGAGGAATACTCCACTGTATATATAAACCACATCTTCTTTATCCATTCATCTATCGATGGACATTTGGGCTCTTTCCGTACTTCGGCTATTGTCGATAGTGCTGCTATAAACATGGGGGTGCATGTGTCCCTTCGAAACAGCACACCTGTATCCCGTGGACACATGCCTAGCAGTGCAACTGCTGGGTCGTAGGGTAGTTCTATTTTTACCTTTTTGAGGAACCTCCATACTGTTTTCCAGAGTGGCTGCACCAGCTTGCATTCCCACAGATGATTTTTTTAAGTCTATTTATTTATTTTTGAGAGACAGAGAGATTGACGGAAGGGTGGAGAAAGAGGGAGAAAGAGAGAATCCCAAGCGGGCTCCGCACTGGCAGCGCAGAACCCAACATGGGGCTCAAACTCACGAACCATGAGATCATGACCTGAGCTGAAGGCAAGAGTCGACGCTCAACCGACTGGGCCCCCCAGGCGTCCCAAAGCTGCAGATGATCTTGATAAATAGGAATATTGGTTCCAAAATGTGCCTGCCTTTGGTCAAGGGGACATAAGCAAACCCTCCTAGTTTGCTGTTCAAATGGAGTTCAAGTCTGGCCGTGCCATTCTCTGAGAGTCTCGGATTATAAAGAGGAGTCTTTCTAACACATATCACAAGGAGCAAATGAAATGAAATGTATGCCCAACACACAGTGGATACCAGATAACTGTTTGTTAAGTAAATGTCCAGTAGAAAAGGTTAACCAGAACAAAATTTTTCTATCACATCAATTAAGAAGCAAAGTTAAGGGGCCAGTTTTCATATCTTCTGAGTGACCTAGCTATAAAAGAAGAAAAAGTATTGCATTCGTATGTATAATATCTTTGGTATTTGTTACCTAATGATTTGTTACCGAATGATGACTACATTACTATATTACATATATATGACGGATAGAGCTCATCGGCACAGGTCCTGTAATTGCACATTATTATTTCTGCAAAGATCATAGAATAGTTCAAAGAAGATAAAAAGAGAATGTTAAAAAGAAGTGTACATATATCTTTCTTGGTAAGGATGACTTTTCTTTTAAAGACCAACTACAACCGAGTGATACTGAAATCCTCATGCACACAGTACAGCCCCACCCAACAGCCCAGTCGACGAGAATGACCATGACGAACAACCATAGCAAAATACCAGAACCTTAAAAAATGGAAACATCATTTTAGGATTCCTGAGGCATTTGAAACTTTTATGTCAAGGTGGTTCTGCCTGGCACATTGAACCCACGTCCTCGAAGCACACATAGCTGAGTGAAAAACTAGATGCTGGGGTTGAAATTTCGCTCTGTCGATCATGATGCTGTGACCCCAGGCAGGTTCCTGAACTTCACGTGTCTCTACGTTGAGTCCTCCTTCTATAAGACAGAGTGAGTTTTATAGCACTGTCATAGGGTTCAATGGGAGGATGGACAGAAAGCACCCAGCACTGAGTCATTTGATGGACACCTGTAATGCCCCTGCATCTGACCGTTTTGGCCTTCTCGCTGCTTTGCGTCTCCCACTCCTTTTAGAAAAGGACTACACCCTCACTTCGGATTTATCCAGAGGGCCTTGGAACCATTTCATTTCTGATCAGCTCTTTTTTCTGGCTGCAATATGGGTTTCTCTGTGTGGATATAAATTCTTAGAGAGCAGGGGAATAAGATATTTGTTTTATTTTGTCGTTACGCCCAGTCCAGTGCTCCACACGAATGTTTTCTTTTATCGTGAATAACACGCTGCCGATGGCCAGGAGTCTATAGGAATTTGCCTCAGTAAACTTCACAGTTCATCTTGAAATGTACAGATAGCTCTCATACTGAATATCCCATAAGATTAAAATGAGCTGTTAAGCGAGGCAGTAGAGTGTAAGAATTAAATCCATGGAGCCCGCAGCCAGACTACTTGGCTTCCAATCCTTTCCTTCCCCCTTGCCAATGGCTTGAATAGCCTCTCTTTGCCTCAGTTTCTTCATCTTAACAATGGGTTGATAATGCTACTTAATATCTACCTAAGAGGGTTGGATTTTGAACTACGTGAGCAAAGGGGTGTTTCTGGCCACCACTGCTGCTGCAGCTCTGAGCACAGTGTGCACACGCCTTCTCGGTGTCACCTACCCTCCCTCCCTCCCCATCATCCATCCAAGTTACCTAAGCCACAGAGTCTTTCCTCTGGGCTGTCCTGCCAATGCACTCTTTTTAATACTTCTCAGACTCCTCCCTCAGTCCCTCCTCTCAGAGACTGCCACGTGGCTTGCTCTCAACTCCTCTCTCCTACATTCCCGTTGGTGTCCTAGTCGGGCCTCCATCTCTAGAGGGGTGTTTTCCATAAGCTTGGTAACATGAGAACCTGATTATTTCTCCTCTCCACTTGAAACCCTCCTGTGGCTCCCAATTACCCACAAGAGCATGGAATCAGTAAATATTATAGGGGCGCCCGAGGGGGGCTCAGTCGGTTAAGCCTGGACTCTTGATCTTGGCACAGGTCACGATCCCACGGTTCGGGAGCTGGAGCCCCGCATGGGGCTCTGTGCTGACAGCTTGGAGCCTGGGGCCTGCTTGGGATTCTCTGTCTCCCTCTCTCTCTGCCCCTCCCCTGCTCGTGCTCTCTTTCTCTCTCTCAAAATAAATAAACTAAAAAAATTTTTTTACAAAGAAATATTTTAAAAGGTGTGGTGGTCAGGACAATGGCCCCCAAAGACGTCCATGCTCTAATTCTCCCACCTTGTGAACATGTTACGTTACGTGGCAAATGGGACTTGGCAGCTGTTATTAAGGATGTTGGGCGGGGAAGATTCTCTTGGATTAGCTTCGTGGGTCCAATGTGATCCCAAGGATCTTTATAAGGGAGAGAAGGAGGCGGGAGAGTCAGACTCAGAGAAGGAGATGGGCCGATGGACAGACGTGAGAGTGACGTGGAGGCCATGAGCCAAGGAATGTGGGCGGCCTCTAGGAACTGGAAAAGGAAGGAACAGATGCTCCCCTGGAGCCTCCAGAAGGAACGCAGCCGGGCTGGCATCTCGGTTTGAAACCCATCTCGGGCTGCAGACCGATAGGGCTGTAGGAATATGCGTAAAAAACATGTAGTGTTTTAAGACACTTCCTTTTGGGTAATTTGTCACAGCAGTGATGGAAAAGCAATTCGCAGGCAACTGGATAGCTAGGGCCGACTAAATAAACGTGTTGAGGTCAATCAATGGCTGTGCTGTGAAGGGGCCAGACCTGCATCGATACGTTTAGAAGTCTTTTTCCTTAATGCCACGCCATTGTTTCCTTTCTCTCAACTAATAGCTTTCGAAGGGGGGGGAGGGGGATGCAGTCCCGAGGTTTCCACAACCCACTCCTTTCCTCTGCTTCCCTGTTGGAGGCGGGAAGCCAGGCGAGTGGGGACGGAAACGCACGTCTCTATACAAAGAGAGGAGACTGGAGCGTTTTTTATTCTAACCTAATATGTTGTTTCTGTCTTGATGTTCCAAAAGCAGTTTTTACACATAAACATGTACGGCACCTGTCCGATCCCTGCTGACATTATGTCGGCTGTCAGCTCATAAAGGAACTCGGGGAACAGGCTGAAACTATCAAGGGAGATTCTCTGGAAGCATTAAGATAAGCTGTAGGGAATTATCAATTGATATGGGATCTGGGAAGAAAGACGGGGGAGGGGGGGCGTTAAGAGGGCCATACAGACGTGGCTAAAAAGTGCTTTCTTTTGTTGGCTACCCTAGCAGTTGCACGACATGATTTCATTCTTTAATCATCGGGGCTTCGGTGTCCTCATCTTTAAAATGGGCCTAATCATACCCATTTTGCAGAGCCGTTGAGAACATTAAATAATAACATGCTTGTGAGGAGGCCAAGGCAGTGTCTGCTACGTGGCGAATTCAAGAAACATTCATTTCTTTCCCATGACGCCCTTTTCCCACTGATAGCACCGTGAGTCATGTACAGTATGGTGACATATCATTTAACAAAGCAAACGCATGTGACCAAAACCATCTGACAGAAAAAAAGAAAAGACCTAATATATCAAGGCAAAACATGAGAAGGGACAGTCATTTATAAGCTGGAAAGATTTGAAGCTGGCTCAAACGTGTTGCTCCTTATTTTCCGAACTTGTACAAAGGCCAAATTAATTCATGAGAAATCTTATTTTTGAATTATTTAAATGCCCAGCGATGAGACTAATGCACAGCAGGTCTTGTGCAGTGTGAGAGGATTATGGATGAACCCAACTCCCAGGTTCTAAGTAGCCAGTAATAGACTTTAGTGTATCAATAATTCAGAAGAATGAGCATTTTCTGTTAGTGCCGAAACCACACCGGCAACTGCGAGAACGGCAAAGGTTGGTCTTTTCCCTTCTAGCCTTGGCTGTCTCTGTGAGGAACTGCACCAAAATAGAGTTTTCATCTCTAACAGCAAACGTGGGGCACACCAGTGACACCCGGGCACTCAATAAATGTACGCCAGATGAACGAAAATCTCACAGGGTGGTAGTGAAAAACAACCCGCCGAGGTATTTGAAAAGATCAACCTGGAAAGAAAATCAATTCTAATAAACCCGATGCTCTCAGGCTCGGATATTATGAAGGTAAATAGTCTTCAAGACTGAAATGATCAGAACTTGAAAACCTCCCAGGTGTCCTCGGAGTCCGCAGATAAATTGATTAGCTGCTATTTCACACTCAGAACCCCCAAATTAACAGCCCGCCTTCCGTAAGCAATTCCCAGAGGCAAAGATAAAACTGTTGGGTTGAATTCACATTTTCAGTTGTAGAAGAATAAACTGAAATTGAAAGGGAATCGGCTCCCCCCCCCACTTTTTTTGGTAAAGCATCCGGCAGGCAAATGATGACCTCATTGTAAAGAAAGAGCGTATGTGTTTTTCAAGTGTTCATGTTCACGTGCGCACAAAGATGCTATGTCAATAGCCACATACCTTTTAAGAGAGTTGATTGTTACGAATGAAATCAATGACACGCATTTTCAATTTTGGAATATTCTAATAATCAGGTCATCAAAGGCTGCAGAATTAGGTAGAAAAAGCTCTCTGGGCCTAATTTCAACTGAAGTTAAAATTGTAGACCTGGGCCACTGGTTGGTGTTGAATCATTTGACTCGATCATTGTTTTCGTGACGCACAGATTCAACTGGAATGATAGTAAGTGGAGGATTTGGTATACGTTAAGAAACTCAACACCTGCCATCAGAACTTTGCATGGAGCATGGCTTCTGGTTTTATTTTAATGAGAAGGAACAACAGCGCAGAGAGCCAGCTACATGAGGCTGCGTCCAAACTTTCTGGGGGGGGCGGGGGGGAACAACGACAGCAGGGAGGACCACCCACTCCTTGTGGGGTGGGGGAGGGGCTGGCAGGGTTCGCAGGAATTCGGTTCTCAGCTCTGAGAACAGGCTTCTGGATTTGTCCCTCACAGGGACAGCAGCTGTCTGTTGCTTATATCTTCTCCATACCTAGTCCGACTCAGGACTTCGGTAGTCCTTGCAGAATAATTTGCCTCAAACTAAATTTCTAAACTATTCCTGCTTAAGTTTCCCAAGGTACAATAAGAGGATGTATGTACAGATAGATAGATATCGATATTGATAATATGTATATAAATATCTAGATATAAAACAAAAGTGTGTGTATTTACATACGTGTATGTGTGTGTGTGTGTGTGTGTGTGTGTGCGCGTGTGTGTATATAGGTATAATATATCCACACAAATACCAAAATCGATTCTAAAAACAACAAAATGGAATATTAGGGAATAACACGTGCCGAGTAACGTGTGGCAAGCTGAGTCCTTGAAAACGCTGAAGGAGACGTGGCACCTAAACTTTCTGACTTCTGGGGTGGCTTCCTCATTTCTCGTTTCCAATGAGGACGCTGGCTGAGTACCAAGTAGAGAACACATACTTCTACACGACTAACTCAAAATTCCATTTTCCTCATTTTAGTGGGACCCCTCTCCCCTTATCTCGCGCCGTCTGGAACTTACTTTGGGGGCCACTGGGTTTATTAGCAGTGGTGTGGATCTGCACAGTCCTAGTTACACAGCCCTAGGTGAAACGTGCATTCTCATAGGAAAACAGGCGATTTGGGATTTTCCAGAAAGGCCCGATTCCCCCCCCCACCCCCACCCCATGCAGCTGTACCTCCAAATGCATCAAATTTAGATAGAAGTCCTTTAAAAATGTGACCATCCTATATAAAAATACGATTACCCAGGTGCATTCGTATATGGAGTATGGTTTCCGCGTATGCATATGCTTTGTTTAAGTCAGTTGCTCCAAAGTGACGCTAATCAAGTTTGGGAAAAGTAAAAATGACGCTATGGCTACCAGCCCTTTGTGCGGGGGGGGGGGGGGGGGGGGGGGGGGGGACGGCGCCTTTCTCACGCGTCAGGCAGAGACAATGCAGGATGTCCCCAGAATCGCCAACCCATCTCCCTTCCTTCCAACACGGATACTTTAATAAAGCAACCAGAGTAGCATCTCAGAGCAGTAGGAAAACAACAACAACATGAGCCTTACCAGTTTCTCCTACGGTAGCCGAAGGAAAAGAACCCCCACCCCCGGCCGCTCTAGGCCAGGGACCTGGGTGTCTCAGAGTCACTTCGGTGAGGGGACCAAGAAAGCTGAAGTCTTCCTTCCCTCTGCCTGGTTTCTCCCCAGCAACCTCTCAGGATCTTTCTCACAAAGCACTCTCCTATTCTCTAATCCCCTCGCAAGGAGAGCCGGCACACACACCGAATGACTTGTGCAGAACCGCCTCTCCTGGGGAGCGGGAGGGAGGGGGGGGCCCGGAGGGTGTTTGCGGGCATTGATCCCTGCCAGGCGAATCCTCCCGGAGGCATCCGGCCCCCTGCGCTCCTCCGCCGCGGGACACGCGGTACCAAACCCCGGGCCGGGCCGGCTCCCTGGCCAGGCGTGGGGACCAGCATTCTGAGCTTGCCGGTACCCCCGGTACCCTCCGCGCCCCGGGCGGTATCTCCCAGGGATGGGAAAGGTGGCTCAGCCTAAACCTTCACCTCCCGACACTCCCTCCCGGGGCAGAACCGGTGCACCCAAGTTGCGCAGAAATCGGCCGGAAGGTTTGTCCGGGGGCTCATTTGCCCCCAAAGTGCAGAGAGACTGGAGCGCGAAGAAAAGGCGCATCATTAAACATGACAACGTGGATCTGCATGCTCGCTCAGAGGTCCCGAACAGGGCCGTTTTCGCAAGAGTTCGTTTTTTTTTGGGGGGGGGGGGAACCCCGGCAAATACAAGCGCCTCGCTGAGCGGCGGGGCACGACCCTTTTCAAGATTTACAGTTTACCTGATCTTCCGGGAGGACAGGCTTCACCCTTGTATTTTACAGCAACAGTCACACCTTCCGGATCCAAATCCCCCTCTCGCTGAGGACAAATACCTCATATGTGTTTCCCACATGCCAGAATCAATGTGGAATGCCCCCCTCTCCCCTCAAGATTTCGAAAAGAAGACTTACCTTTTGCTTCTATCATTTAAAGCCCCGGAACAGATAAATCAAGGGGGAAACAAGCAGATGGCCCGATTCTACATTTTGCAACGAGGGCTGTTTGCCTCCGAGTCATTATTTCTAAGGAAACGCTGCTGTGCTGCTGTCTCTGTTCGGCAGCGTGCCATTTGGGCCTTTGAAACAAAATGAATCGGCTTCACACCACGAGCTCTACCGCGCCCTAACACTCCCCTCTCTCCAAAGAAAACCGCCTCCGCTTGGTGACAATGCCACATCTCCATGGCAAGCGTGGACCTGGGGCCCACGGCAAATGCTATGACTTCTCCGTCCTGCCTGACTTCAGTTTTCCGATTCCGCTTTGCTGGGGTTGTGGACGCAGGACAGGGTACCAAACGTACCGGGCAGAGAATCCAGGCCGAAGAAAACAAAAGCGCAGAACTCAATATTCTAAGAGTTTAGTACCTGAGAGCAGAATAGTAAAACCTACAAAAGGGACATTTTCCTTGTCTTTTTATATCGACATTAAACCCTCGCACGATGACACCACTATCTTTCTGTTGTGCGCCACTTAAGAGATTTTGCATTAAAATTACATGCGAGCAACCGCCACGATATTCAAAGTGTCTGTACAGGGGCACCGGGGTGGCTCGGGCGGTTAAGCGTCCAACCTCTACTCAGGTCATCATCTTGCGGTCCGTGAGTTCGAGCCCTGCGTCGGGCTCTGCACTGGTGGTGTTGAGCCTGCTTGGGATCCTCTCTCTCTACCTCTCTCTCTCTCTCTCTCTCTCTCTGCCCCTTCCCCACTGGCACTCTCTCTCTCTCTCTCTCTCAAAATAAATAAATAAACGTAAAAAAACAAAATAAAGTGTCCGTATAAAGACTTTCAGATTTAACTGGAACTCATTTAATATCACATTTTCCTCCTCATTATCTACTGACATATAGCTCTTGAATTAACCTCGGCCTCTTTGCCCATTTCTGTGTCTCAGTTATTCTCTGCACTAGTCCGTGCCACCCATCTTAACATTTAAGATAATACTTGGGAAATCCACTTGAACTTCGAATACAAAGTTACTTGCAAGTAAAAGCCCTAATATCTTAAAGATTTTCATCACCACCTCTGTCCTTTTCACCCACTTACATTTTGGATGTTTAGCACAAGGAAAGGAAAGGACCCAGAAGAAGGTATCTATAGCTACATCCACATCTACATCTATTTTTTTAAGATATCTATCTAGTGATGAATGGCCCGTAAATCTATCTACGTAAAAATAAAAAACTTTCGCATGGCAAAAAGATAGCATAAGCCAAGTCAAAAGAAATGATGGGAGGTGCCTGGGTGGCTCAGTCGGTTAAGTGTTGGTTTCAGCTCAGGTCACAATCTCACGGTCGGTGAGTTGGAGCCCTGGGTCGGGCTCTGCGCTGACAGTGCGGAGCCTGTTTGGGATTCTCTGTCTCCCTCTCTCTCTCTGCCCCTCCCCTGCTTGCTCTCTATCTCTCTCTCTAAATAAATAAACATTAAAAAATAAAAAGGAAATGGTGAGCTGGGACAGAGGGCTAATCTCCTTCATGTTTCACAAGCGCCTAAACTTTGAAAAGAGAAAAGCCTACCACCCAAACGAAAAATGGGCAACGGTTATGAAACACAGGAGATGTATAATTGATCCTGAAATATACAGAAAGGTGTTCTTTCTCATTTGCAATAACAAAAATGCAAATGAAAGCTATCCCAAGGTATGGTTTCTTGCCCGACAGAGTAGACCAAATCCAAGGGCACAGCCCCATACCACCATTGGTGAGGCCCTGGGGAAACAGGTACTCTCACAGGTTGCTGATGGAAGTACAAAATACTGCCACAAATACGGAGGGAATTTGGCAGGAAGTGGTAAGTTGACAGATGCGTGTACCCTTCCATCCACAGACTCGTAAGCCTAACATGTCACACATTCAAGCAAAATCACAGAAACGACACAGATGCCCAGCAGTAGACTGATGCAACGGCAGAAAGGGATGTCCCACCTCCCAGCCCCCATCTGGACGAATGCCCAGGTAACCAAAACAAGGTGTGGAGAAAGGCATGGGCAGAGAGCGATGAGGAAAGTGCAGCGGGAAGACTAGAAGCCTATATACGCGTGTGCCTATATTTGCCAAAAAAAAGGAAATCTGGAAGGGTGACCGAGAATCTAACAAAAATAGTTTCTTATAGGGAGAGGGAGTGAATGGGGTGGAAAGGGAAGAAGTGGACAGAAGACTCCTCTGTGTCTACTCATTCTTTCATGTCAGGGGTTGGCAAACCAAGGCCTGACGTCGAAAAGGATCCTCTGCTTATTTTTGTAAATCAAGTTTTATGAGAACACAGCCATGCCCATTCATCGCATATTGTCCATGGCTGCTTTTGAGCCATGGCGGTGCAACTGAGTCCCTGTGCTGAGTGGTGAACCGCATGGCCTCCAGAGTGAAAAATGTTTACTATCTGGCCTTTTACAGAAAAAAGCTGCTGCTCCCTAGTCTGTGTGATGAGTTTTAGCACAACGCAAGAGACAGTCGTAAGAAGGTGCGGTAGATATCCCTACATTTATGGTAGAAACCGTCAAAGATGGTAAGTTGAGGTCCGAGTACTTGTGTTCAAGTCCTAGTTGTCTCTGATCATTTAGCTTCCCTGGATTTGCTTTCATCATCTACAAAGTGATGACTCCTTGGCTTGTTATGAAGCGTAAATGAAACAAGGAAAACAAATATGGAAGCACCTTGTAAACCCTAAACTACTATACCACCTAAGATATTATTATTAATCTTATTATATTGGAAGGTGACAGGTACACACATATGTAATTAGTAAGGACAATTAATAATAGAATAGCCATGACGCTATAAATTTGCAGAACTTAACATTAAAACGTTGCCTTTAGGGGCTCCTGGGTGGCTCAGTCGGTTGAACGTCCGACTTCGGCTCAGGTCATGATCTCGCAGTTCGTGGGTTCGAGCCCCGCGTCGGGCTCTGTGCTGACAGCTCAGTGCTTGGAGCCCGCTTCGGATTCTGTGTTTCCCTCTCTCTGCCCCTCCCCGCTCACACTCTGTCTCTCACTCTGTCTCAAAAAGAAACATTAAAAAAAGAATGTTTTTTATTTTTATTTATTTATTTAAAAAAATTTTTTTTAACATTTATTTATTTTTGAGACAGAAAAGAAACAGAGCATGAACGAGGGAGGGGCAGAGAGAGAGGGAGACCCAGAATCGGAAGCAGGCTCCAGGCTCTGAGCCATCAGCCCAGAGCCCAACGCGGGGCTCGAACTCATGGACCGTGAGATCGTGACCTGAGCTGAAGTAGGACGCTTAACCAACTGAGCCACCCAGGCGCCCCAAAAAAGAATGTTTTTTAAAGAAAAAAAAAACATTGTCTTTAAACTTCTCCACTTAAGGTTTTCTCCATTTTCAGGTTATAATTATATCAGCTCTGATCACATGGTAACTCTCAGCCCTTGTCTGTCCTCTCCAACCAGTCAAGCCATTGTGGCTGGTCAGCTGACAATACTGACTCAGAGGTAAAGCCCTATCCAAGACAAGGTCTTCACACTGCAGTAGATTTAATCTTCAGAAAGGTCTAGAAATTTCTAGACTTGAAGATATCTTTCAGTTCTAGCAATTAAAATCCACCTAATAAAGTTATCTTACTATGAAGGGTGGTATATTAAGTGACTAAGTGTACCTGGAATCCATCAGGGGATTATACGTGACAAATACATATTCAGGCTTGAGTAAGAAACTCTGATCCTCAAAGTTCAAGTTTGTATCATCACTTTTTCTTCTTAATTTAAATATTTGAACGATTTACCTTTAACTTAAAAGCCAGAATTTCTTTTCGATAGAAATATCAGTAGTTTTTTTCCTATACTCAATGATCTTTCCTTTTCAGTTATCAAATCTCTAGTGACTGATTTTGCCAAAGTATTTTATTTTTTAAATGTTTATTTGTTTTTGAGAGAAAGGAAGAGACAGAGCACAAGTGGGGGGCGTGCAGAGAGAGAGGGAGACATGGAATCCGAAGCAGGCTCCAGGCTTCGAGCTGTCAGCACAGAGCCCGACGCAGTGCTCGAACTCACGAACCGTGAGATCGTGACCTGAACCGAAGTCAGACGCTTAACTGACTGAGGTACCCAGATGCTCCCAAAGTATTTTAAATTTAACTACTTCTAAACCATACATATCTGTGAGCCTCTAAACTGCATTAAAGTGAATTGCCCCAGATTTGCATCAAAATCCCTTAAAATATGCGTATCATTTGACCTGTACTACTTTTAGGAAATAATATTGAGGAAATAATGCTACACATACCATCCCGTACACAGACACAGACACACACGCACGCATGCGTGTGTGCACGTGTGTGATGTTTATATTAGGAAAGCAACAACAACAATAACAACATCAAAACACTAGTAACACCTGAAACATCTAAAAGTAAGGAGTCCGCTATAAAAGGTGTAGTGCGGTCATTCAAAGGAACATTGCTATTCCCGGTATCTACTGCTGTGCAACAAACTACCTGGAAATTTACTGACTTAGGAAACAAGCCGCATGCATCTTTCTCACAAATCTGTGATTTTGGAAGGGCTCAGTGGGGACAGCTGCCTCGGTTCTATTTGGCATCGGTTGCTGCGGCTTGGAGGTTGGAGTCATCTGAAGACTCACTTATCACATGGTTGGCAGTTGATGCTGGCTGTTGCCTGAAACCTTAGCTGGGGGCTGCTGGCTAGAACAGCTACACACAGCCTCTCCCATGTGTCACGGGCTTCCTCATAATGTGGTGGCTGGCTTCCAAGGCTGAGTGTCCCAAGGTAAGCAGAAGCTATCACTTTTATTTATTTTATTTTATTTTGTTAACGTGTATTCATTTTTGAGAAAGAGAGACAGAGCGTGAGCAGGGGAGGGGCAGAGAGAGAAGGAGACACAGAATCCGAAGCAGGCTCCAGGCTCTGAGCTGTCAGCACAGAGCCCGACGCGGGGCTCGAACTCACAAGCTGTGAGATCATGACCTGAGCTGAAGTTGGACCCTCAACTGACTGAGCCACCCAGGCGCCCCAAAACCATCAACTTTTGTGATCTCTCTTGGAAGTCATATGGTGTCACTTCTAGTGGATTGAGGCAGTCATAAAGCTTCACCCAGGTTCAGGGTAAGGGGACATAGATCCTTCCTCTTGGTGGGGCATGACAAGGTTCAGAAAGTGACATGGGTGGGGGGTGAATAAAAAGGGTGCTGTCACTATTTTGGGAACTATAATCTTTCTTAATTATGCAGGCATTAGAAGGATATAGCAGATCTATGTTTATTGGCATAAATGACATAAAGGACATTCCAATGACAGTGAATGCTGAGTTGACAGAAGAGCAAATATGATGCCGTCCAGTAGAAATACCACGGGCACCTAATAGACACTCAATAAACCTTTGTCGAATAAATCTTTGTGCAGAAATGAGTTCTGTTTTATGTTCATGTCTATATTGAAAATAGTCTAAGAGAAGCTACCGAAACGTGAACATTGGTTCTATTTCCATGATTGGATTATATTTCAACTTTTTTTTTTTTTACGATAGTGAGTTTATACTACTCTCATGTTGAATGCTCATAGAAAATTAAAAGGTATTTCAAAATGAACTTCAGAAGGCAACGATCTGAGTTGACTTGTCACAAAAGTTGACCTAATTTTTTTTTTTTTTAGATAATTGAAAGCTAATTAGAATGCTCCCTGGCAAAGGACTTTTCCCTTTGTCTGCCTGTTAGAAGATTTATTGTTTAGCTATCTGTAAGCATTTAATTGATATAAAGCATTTAAAGTATTTAAGGGATATAAAAATAAGAACTTTCTTTTTTACTTATAACAAAAGAGCACCCGCAACATAAAACCTATCTTATTTTTTTTTAAGTTTATTTATTTATTTTGAGAGAGAGAGAGAGAGAGAGAGAGCGCATGCACGAGCAGGGGAGGGGCAGAGAGAGAGGGAGAGAGAGAATCCCAAGCAGGCTCCGCGCTGTTGGCACAGAGCTGGACTTGGGGCTCCATCCCACGAACTGCGAGATCATGACCCGAGCGGAAACCAAGAGTCGGATGCTCAACCCAGTGAGCCGACCAGGCGCCCCCAAAGAGAATACAGTTTTAATCAAACTCATCCATCAACTGGTTTCACAGTAATCAGCTTCTAGTAAACTGTCATGTTTGTATTCAGTTATAGTCATTTCGTTTTGCTTGACCTCGACTGGAATCTCTAATACTTTATGCTAGAGCTCTTACTTCAACCCTTGAAAGGTCACTCCTCTCAAAGAACACATGGATGAACCCAGCCCTGATTCTCTAGAAACAAAAAGAGTTCCACTGTACCCTCTTAATGAGAAAATCATTAACACTCTGAATAAACACAGTTCTTGTTTCTGGAAGCTGGGGCTCTCTGGTCCTCCTCTTTGGAATTGGACCACTATTCACCTGTATCAGACACACACACGTGCACACACACATACATGCAAATAATAAATGCTCATGGTAGAAAATCTGGATATTATGTTAACTAACTAGAATTTAAGTAAAAAAAAAATAAAGGAAAGAAAATTAGGCTATTAAAAAAAAACTAAGAAATCACCTATAATTCAAAAACAAAGTGCTAACTACTATTAACAGTTTGATACCCAGATTGATAGATAGGTAGGTAGACAGACAGACAGATGGATAGACAGATAAACATTCAACTAGCTGAGTTTACACTGGATATGTATATATTTTTACATCGTGTCTTTTTAATTAAAATTTTGTTTAATGTTTATTTGTTTACTTAGAGAGAGAGAGAGAGAGAGAGAGCATGTGTGAGTGTGGGAGGGGAAGAGAGAGAGAGGGAGAGAGAATCCCAAGTCGACTTCCTGCTGTCAGACCAGAGCCCGACCCAGGGCTCGATCTCAGGAACTGTGAGCTCAAGGCCTGAGCCGAAATCAAGAGTCGGCTGCTCAACCAACTGAGCCACCCAGGCACCCCGCATCGTGTCTTTTTTAAAGTGTCATGATTTTTCATCTTTAACAACTCTATTGAGAGATCATGTACAGATCATAAAATTTATCCACTTTGAATGACTTTTAGTAAATTCACCAAGTTCTGTATCCATTACCACAAGTCAGTTTTAGAACCTTTCCATCATCCAAACAAGACCTCTGTGCCAGTTTGCAGTTTCTCCCTGTTCCTCTCCTTGGGCCCGGGCCGCTCCTTCCTGTTTCTATAGATGTGTCTTTTCTGGACAGTTAATACCAATGGAATCACACGGCACACTGTTTTTGAACATCATCCATGTAGTAACATGGATCATGACTCCATTGGTTTTTATCGCTGAACAGTATGAGAACACTCAGGTGTAACCATTTCTTTGGGTCTTCGTTTCTTTATGAAGTCTCTTGGGTCACGTGAAATTTATATTACATGTATGCTATTCTCTCGTTACTCTGTCTTTTGTTACAGAGGCCCCAGCCACTAGTGGACATAGAAAGGTAGAAGAAAAATATACTTGTCCTCTCCTCCAAGAGTATTTGCGTTTGGTTGATTCATTCCACAAATCCGTATCAAGTGTCTCTTGTGTGCCGGGCCACTGTCCTAGATGATGAGTTGATACTGACGTATAGGAAATGAATGGTGTCCCTGTTTTCCAGGGGTTTTAGTCGATTTGGGGGAAAACCCCTCAACTTGAGGGAATAATACAGTGAACAAGAACTATGGAATGAGAGGTACAAGTGACATTCTAGCACGGCGCAGCAAAATCTAACTTCTATGGTTTTGTGAGCATCCCCTTGGAACTCCAGACTCGGGAAAAAGATTATTTTAAGCTGAAGACATCTGAGATTCAACAGATGCGGAAGGAAGTCTTTCTCGGCGCTTTCCTTATCTGACTGAAAGCAGAAACTTCTGGGCAATGAGGACTGTCATAAATTCCCTCTTCCGAGTGGCTTCTACTCCTTGGAGAGAGACCAAGGGTAAACCTACCAGAAATCCCCCCTCCAGGGAAGCCTCATGGTCATGGAGAAGACAGAAAGGTTACTGGTACCTGCATAAGCAAGCATTATCATAAACAGTTTTTCTCCTAAAAGCCCATTTGGCTTCCCTAAAGACCCCCCTCCATAGGAGTCTTTTCTCCCCACTGTTTCCCCTAAGTTAGGTATAAGCCCCAAATTCTAACCACCCCTTGGAGTTACTCATCACCAAGCCTTCCCACCACCAAGCCTTAAGGGCATTGCACACGCCAGCAGACTCTGCCTGTTGCTCATCTGTCTGTCAGTTGAAATGTGCAGCTCCCCGCCCCCCCAATCTCTAAACCTAAGAACATAGAGGAAAGGCTTTTCCTTCCCAACAGTTTTTTTTTTCTAGAAGACCCAACTTCCGTGAAGAATAAATAGGAATTAACCAGATAGGGTGGGAGGGATGGTGGAGAGCGGTCCAGGGAGAGTCCTGTACAAAGACCAAGCAAGAACTAAGAGGGAACAACACTCGGGGCGACAGAGGTGAAAGCTCACCAGGGCTGAAATGTGAGTTGTAGAAAGGAGGGTGACAAAATAGGGTTAGAAAAATATGCAGGGGCTAGGCTGTGCTGTCCAATATGAAAGCCACCAGCTCCGTGTGATGACTGATCATCTGGAATGTAGCAAGTCTGAGGGGTGCTGTAGATGGAAAAATACACACCAGAGTTCAAAAACTTAGTATGAGAAAAGAATGTAAAATATCTCATTAATAATTTTTAAAAGACTGCTCGTATGTTGAAATGATACTAACTTGGATGTCGGGTGAAAGAAAATACATTGTTGAAATCAATTTTTTAAAGGTTTTATTTATTTTGAGAGAGAGAGACAAAGACGGGGGGGAAGGGGCAGAAAGAGAGAGAGAGAGAGAGAGAGAGAGAGAGAGAGAGAGAAAATCCCAAGCAGGATTCACACTGCAGCGTGATTCACACTGCAGTGCAGAGCCCGATGCGGGACTCGAACTCACGAACCGCGAGTCACGACCTGAGCTGACGCTGGACGCTTAACCGACTGAGCCACCCAGGTGCCCGTATTACAATCAATTTTTGAAAACTAATTAATTCATTAATAATTTTGCTACCTGAAAAATGCTAATTACGTGTGTGTCTGGCATTACACTTCTATTGGATGGTGCTGCTCCAGACCAGGGAGGGCCTGGCAAGCTAGGGTGGGATTTGTTTGTAGGGCAGTGTCGTATCCAAAAATCACACTGACTGTAAGAAATCGCTAGCAACAATTTCACCCATGTACAGCGCGGCTCAAAACTGCGTTGCCTGGGGCAAACCGAAGGCTGGGCTTTCTCCATAATCAACCCAAGTGATCTTTTAAAAACAGTTTTTTTGAGAAGTCATCACCAGATCAATTCTCTTGTACCTTTACTTTCTTGGACGTTGGCTACACCTCCGTCCATTTCAAGGAACTGGGGGCAGGGATATCCCCCCCCTCCCCCCCAGTACCATTCATCCTATTTGTAAAAGAATTGGGACGTTGGAGACTCCATCTACTTCAGAAATCTACCAGGTGGTTTTGCTTTTCAGTTACAAAAATCTGCTACTTCCTCCAAGAAATAGAAACAATGGATTAACAGGGCTCCTCACAGCAGGAGAAAATGCTGACTTTCTTCTACAAAGGGACACCACTGCCAGCCCTTAATGGCTCTTTGCTGATCCATCCAAGGATCAACATTCAAAGGACTGGATCCCAGACTGCCTCAGGGGACATTCCCTAAACTCAAATTACAGCCGAAACAAAACCAAAAGAAACCCAGAGAGAAACCCGAAGAAACTTGGAGCAGGGGAATCGGGGGATGAGAATTGTCTCTCTTCGGCGGGAGCTCTCAGAATCAGGAGACGGGGGGGGGGGGGGGGGGGGTTGGGGGGGGACGATTTATACAGGGCTGCCTGCGTCCACTCATCACTGATGACTTTTTTTTCTCCATAAAAAGAATCCAGTTGGAGTCTAATAAAAAAAGAAAAGCTCGAATATCTTTATTGATGATGCAGTGTGTTTGTTTAAAAACCTGTAAGACTCCTGTGAATTGATGGAAGGCTTTGGTCTCCTTCTAAATATCTGGCATGGTGTCTGCGGGTGTCCCGTGGCGGTGGTTTGTTTTTGGAGCCGAGGTTGGGAGGCAGGGCGTGGCTGCACGCTGACATGTGGTGCCCCGTGATGTAAAGCAGGTTTTCACCATCGTGGCACTAACGACCTTTGGGGCCGGATCATTCTCCGCTGTGGGGGCCTGTCCGGCGCAGTACAAAACGTTTAGCGGGATCCTTGGACTCTACTCATCAGATGCTAGCAGCGGCACCCACACCCGAGTCCAGACTTTGCCTTCGTCTTCCTCTTGAGAACCACTGAAGTCATCCCTTCAAATACAGCATCGGTAGGGACACCGGCTTCAAAGCATCGGTGTGGGCGTTCCCAGCTGTTTCTTACTCCTATGCGCTATGGTGCGTACCTGTGATGCGTGTCTTTCTGAAATGTTCCTAACAAGTTGGACAACGATGGACAGAGCCCATTTTCCACTGAGGCGTGACCCCCTCGGGCAGGCTGAGATCCCAGCCTCAGTCTGGAAGACCATTTCCGGGGGAGGTTCTGGTCACACGTTGGCATTCTGACGTGGGGAGTCCTGCCCCCATCCCGTGCCCCCATCCAAAACAGGCAGAGAAATGAGAGAGCCTCGTGACACTGATTCCTGTTCACCTTGAATGAAATAACACGTAAACAATGGCCCATCTTGGTTTTTCAAAACCAGATCTCGTTTAAACGCACAGCTTATGTCCTGACAGGTGTACAATTCTGGGCGGAGCGGACACATTTAATAGTAAGGTACACTGCATTGGTACGAGGATGCTATTTTGAATATTGAACTAGATGTGATTCAGAAAGGGTATCGGGGTGCCATTCACTACTGAGGGGACCGACATCCTCAGCGTCCCCACTTTCCACTTCTACCAGCATATACCCATTAAAGGGGATCAGAATGTGAAGTCTCCCCAAATACGCCACTGTGGCATAAAGATTATTTTGAGCTGAAGGCAACGGAGAAGCAGCAGACACAGAAAAAGCTCTCTACCTTCCTCTATCTGCCTTACGGCAGGCCACAAATTTCCCTTTATGAAGGGGTCCCCCCTCCACATTCCCGTATCAGGAGGAGGCGACAACTCTGATCACTGGAGACTGACTGAAATCTGCATAAAGAAGCCTTACTGAAACAACCCTCATCCCTCCACTGGTTTCCCCCATATATTTGCCTTCTCACGGTCTACAAAGAGCTGCCCTTTTGAGAAGCGGCTCCGTTGCAAATGGAAGGCTGGCGCTTGGAGCTTGGCCCCGTGACTTAAGCTCGGAGGCTCACACTGGACCTGTCATTTGTTTTCTGCAGCCCTGTTTTGATAGGTGTGGCTGGTCTTTGCCCAGAGCGGTTACCTCTGAGTAACGACACTCAGTCTCTGTGAGGCAAAATAGCTTTCTGGACATCACAGAGCCTTTAAGTCTGATGGCCACGAATATACTCCTGGAATATGCTTCAGAACATGCCAGGCTCTTTTCACCCAACATCACGCGATTTATAGAGAGACACTTGTCCGTAGATTAGGTAAAGTGGCTAGCTTGCTGCTTCAGTGAAGTTTTACTGTAATGCAGTTGAAAGGTAAATTTATCCTACGATGCAGCAAAAACTGTTATGATTTTCCTTATACTTGACGTATTTTATATATCAGGGACTGTGGAAAACATGAGTATGGGAAGTGGGGTAAAACGAAAATTGCCAGAAGTTCTTTACATTTAAGAAAGTGGGATTTCAAATAACCGAGTAAAGGGAGGCAGCTTTGAGCTCTCTTAAGGAAAGAACGGGATCTGCCTTGGATGGAGAGAATTAAAGGAGAATCAATATTTTTGACTAAACGATTAGGAAAACAAAAAAGAAAACCCAGGTCACGGATGCTCTGTGATAATGCAAAGTCTACACATGCACCGGGAATGTTCTCTCCCACCATCAATGAGGGAAAATGGATTTGTAGACGTTAGCCTTCTATTTTTAATGCCATCTACAAACAAAATTCTTTGAGATTCCAAAGACAAAAAAAAATCATTTCTTTAGACAGCTAAAGAGTGATTTGCAAGCCTGAACACAAATCATTGAGAATGCAGTGCTGGAAACTCTTTGGTTTTTTTTTTTAAACGTAAAATCCAGAACAGGCAGGCCGTTAAGCTGGAAAAAGAAATTAATGTAACCTCACAGGCAAGAAGAAAAGCAAATACTCACTCTAAAGCAGCCGCTGTTGATGCAAGCAAAGGTTAGAGCAGCAAAGCTATTTTCTAACAAAGTGTGAATCCCATTAGTGCCAAAGTGTTATCCCTCCTCAGTCCTCCCATCTCAGCCAGAACAGAGTTAGGATTTTACTTGCATGTACATCTCAAGCCTGGTAAATAGGACCCATGGAGACGTGCAAAAATGGCGAAGCCATTCACAAGGCATCTTCGTCTTCGCGTAAGACTTTGACATATACACAATAGGCAGTGGCCAAAGTCTGCCCAAACACCCCGTTAGCATGCTTAGGTGGACAAAATAGGGAGCGGGCCTCCCCCAGTTTCCCAGCTTCCCCTGCAGCCCCCATTGTCTCTTCCCTAGTACACAATGATGCCATTTCATGATTGGTACATTAGAAATGAAGCCCTTGGAAAAGTTTCTTTGGGGAGTTCAGAATTTAAACTGTTGCATTTAAAGAAGAAGAAGGGGAAAGTGGAGGAGATACGGCAGCAGCCGAAAGAGTGAAACATCTGGAAGTTATCAATGACTTACTTATTTGTGTGCCCAATACCCAAGTGATGTACTAACTTTAGCACTGTAGCCCAATGGACGTTGATTGTTTATTACAGCAGTTCATCTAAGGATCTGTAATCTAAATCCTTGCATTTTTTTTTTCTGCGTCAAGATCTGTCCAGTATGTCTCCCAGGCCGGATTGTGTCATTGAGCAGAACCCAATAAAATCACAAAATGAAGTTACCTATTCCCATAAAGAAAAACCCAATGAAAGAAAAGTTCATACCCTTGCAAAGATTTTCAACATGGTTGCAATCAAGTCATTTTCCAATTGTATAAGTAAATAACATTGACCACATGAAATATTCTGCCAGAAGTATGTAGTTGCTATGATTTTTTTAAAGGTGTAAAGCTAAGTGTTCAAATTTGCAGTTATTGAACTTGGGTTTCGGCACTGAACGTGTGCGGTGAATGTGTAGGATAATTATACCTCTACGTGTTTAACACAAAGAGCATTTCTATCTCAGGGAAAAACTTTCTGATTCCCAACTGCACAAAGCTGTACCAACTTGCCAAGAATGAGGAAATAAAAAAAAAATCCACTGGAAATAACATTTGGTTGTTCGCATTAGCATTGAAGACGACTGTGGTTTAGAAATTTCCCCTTTTTAATTACAGCAAGTAAACTACTTTGCCAACTCTCTCCGGGCAGCTCAATTTTCATCTTAGCTGACGGCCTGAAAATGAAGCTGTCAAGAATCCTGAGTTGAAATCGTTTTTCTGAAAAGAATGTTTATTGTGGTATGTCTCCAAAAATTGTGGAGAATCTGTTCAGAAAGATACATCTTCTTCAAACTGAGTTCAATGCATAGTTTTATTATTTAAAGTGAAGAAGATCCATATGAAAAGTTCTTTGAAATGATTTAAATCACACATACATCAAGAACTAGTTTAGTTATCATGCTTATTTGTCTTTCATTGTACTCTGTTTTCAGAATCCGTGACTAAGTTGAATAAATACCACTGTGTTTTTTTGAAGGCAAATTCAAGTTTGCAACAATACAAATTCCCTCCCAACATTCATTAAGCCACCAGGAAAGTTCGTTGCTAGTTGTCAAAAATTCTCTCAGACAGTTTACTCTTCTAGAGTTTTTTTGTTTTAGAGTAAACTCTACCCCCAACATGGGGCTGGAACTCACCATCGCAAGATCAAGGGTCACATGCTCTACCGACTGAGCCAGCCGGGCACCCTTAATGGGCAGTTTAGTGTTTTCTTCAATTAATGAATGTTAGGGACTGAATGTTTTTGTCTCCTCCAAATTCATATATTGAAGCCCTGATCCCTAATGTGACTGTATTTGGAGATAGGACTTTTATGGAAGTAATTAAGGTAAACTGAGGTCGTAAGGTAGGGGGATGACTCGATAGGGTTAGTGTCCTTATGAAGAGACGCCAGAAAGCACTTGCTCTCTCGTTTGCACTTCTATCTATCTATCTATCCATCCATCCATCCATCCATCCATCCATCCCTGTATCTATCTAGCTATCCATCCCTCCATCTATCTATTTATCTATCCATCCATCCATCCATCCATCCATCCATCCATCCATCCCTGTATCTATCTAGCTATCCATCCCTCCATCTATCTATTTATCTATCTATCCATCCATCCATCCATCCATCCATCCATCCATCCATCCCTGTATCTATCTAGCTATCCATCCCTCCATCTATCTATTTATCTATCTATCCATCCATCCATCCATCCATCCATCCATCCCTGTATCTATCTAGCTATCCATCCCTCCATCTATCTATTTATCTATCTATCTATCCATCCATGCACTGAAGAGATGCCTCGTCAGGCCACAATGAGAAGGCAGAAGTCTATACATCAGGAAGAGAGCCTTCCCTCGAAACCAAATCTGCCGGCATCTCGATCTTAGACTTCCCTGCTTCCAGGACTGTGAGAAAGGAAATTTCTGCTGTCTAAGTCACCCAGTCTGTGGTATTTTATCATGGCAGCCCAAGCTGACGAGTATGACAAACAACACAAAACTTGGTAGTACAAGTGTATTTTAGGTGGAAACTTATCACTACAGCAGGATTCCCGGAGCAAGCACAAAGTACACTGGGATTCAGGAAGGAAAAGTAACCCCAAATCACATCAGCACCTTTAGTCTTTAAGGATTATCGCTATGTCTTGCTGCAACGGTATGGTTTGCAATAGCCACACAATTCAATGTGATATTTAGCTCCCACCATATATGGTCTAAGTTACAACAAAACATAAGGATAGAACCATAAATTCATTATACCTGGAGTCAGTTTTTTAGCCATCAAAGGCAATGTTTAATACATCCTTTTTGCAACGCAAAATAGAGGTGATGGACAATTCACAAAACAAAATTAGATGTGGCCTAAGAATTTTAGAGGCGCTTTGAATACTCTCTTCCAATACAGTTTTCTCATTTTAAAAATAAGAAAGACCAGGAGCACCTGGTTAGCTCAGTTGGGGGAGCATGTGACTCTTGATCCCGGGGTCATGGGTTCGAGCTCCACGTTGGGTGTGGAGATTAAATAAATAAACTTAAGAAAATTAAGAAAGACCAAAGAGTAGAAACAACCCAAATGTCCATCAACTTGTGAACAGACAAATAAAATGTCGTCTAACTATGCAATGGGAGATTCTTCGGTAATAAAAAGGAGCGAACTGCTGAAATACACAACACGATGAACGTTGAAAACGTTATTCTAAGTGAAAGAAGCCGGCTACAAAGGATCATACATTGTACGATTGCATGGATAGGAAATGTCCACAAAAGGCAAATTCACAGAAACAGAAAGTAGATTGGCTGGTCTGTAAATTTCCTAAACTTATTGAATTGTACACCTAAAATGCGTGCATTTTGTGGATGTAAATTATAGCTCAATAAAGCTGTTTTATAAAAAATGAAGACAGCAAGACAGCGGGGCTTCGAAATGCCAAGAAACACTCCCACGGTCCCCCATTTGCCTTAAATGAAAACCCAGGCCAAACTTTGGTTCGGTTTGGTAGCATCCCATGAGGTCAAAACCTCAGAAGACTCAAATCTGCAATCAGACTTGTCAAAACTTTAGACAGATTTGGACCTAATCCGCTAACACGCATTCTTTGTCTTTCCACTTTTCAAAGGGAAACTGAGTAAAGGGGAAATGACACAGTAGTCTTCACTGAGGAACTCTGGCCTATGTAAGATCGACTTTTTTTTTTCCTAAATGACAGTGAACATTTTCTTTCACATACGGCAAAATTGGGATGAGGGTGTTCTATTAGATTATGGATAGAGATTGATGATCATTTTGACAAATAATGTACTGTACCTTGTTTTAAGATTCCAAGACTCTGAATAATTTGTGGAGAGCTTAGTGTTTTCAAATATGCATTATCCCTAGCATGAAAACCGATGCGACTTGTGTTTGTTTCTCTTCATTTCAATTAAAAAAAAATGCTTTTAATGTTATTTTTTTTTTGAGACAGAGAGAGAGGGAGAGAGAGAGAGAGAGAGAGCGCACACAGGCATGCACGTGCAGGGGAGAAGCAAAGAGAGAGGGTGACAGAGGATCCAAAGCGGGCTCTGTGTTGACGGCAGTGAGCCCGATGTAGGGCTCGAACTCGTAAACCGTGAGATCATGACTTGAGCTGAAGTCCGACGCTCAACTGACTGAGCCACCCAGGCAACCCCGATTTTAATTTTTTTTCAAGTTTATTTACTTATTTTGAGAGAGACAGAGACAGCACAAACAGAAGAGGGGCAGAGAGACTGGGAGAGAGAGAATCCCAGGCCAGGCTCCATGCTGTTAGCGTGTGAACTCATGAATCATGAGATCATGACCTGAGTCGAAACCAAGGGTCAGGCGCTTAACCGACTGAGCCACCCAGGCGCCCCGTGTTTATTTCCACTGAGATGACACCAAAGTCCTCATAGTGTGTTCTTACCTCCTTCCAGTGTGTGTGCATGTGCATATGTGTGAACATGCTACGTCTCACACTGACTTTTACCTTTAAACCTCGGCTTACCCTTCCGCCTTGAAGAAAAGAACTACCTGCTCCCCACCTCACATTCGTCCTTCTTTCCGGGGAAACCTGCCCTTTCGGTCTCAGGTATGATATTGCCTCCTCTGGAACTCCTGTTCCTTTTTCCCACCGACAACTTCACTTTTCTTCTTCTTGGCATGTTAAACACCCACCTCTGGGGACATCTCCCTCTAGCTGTACTACTCACATTAGACTATGAGTACATATGGGGCTGTCTCTGCCTCTAGACTGGAAGGCACGAGGGTACTAAGGTCTTACGTACGTATCCCTAGGGCCCAGGGCCAAGCTTAACATACAGGGTGGGAAGGCAGAAAAGAGAAAAAGAAGGAAAGGGAATGGTAGGGAAAGGAAGGGAAGAGAAAGGAGGGATGGAAGGAAGGAAGGAAGGAAGGAAGGAAGGAAGGAAGGAAGGAAGGAAGGAATAGTTAATGTGTAAACAGTTATTGGCGATTGCGGTCTTCAGAATTCCCTCTATCAGAGCACTTACTTGTGCACAGTTTAGCTCACTAAGCAGAAAAGAAGAGAATATCAGGACACCACAACCTTTCCAGCTCAGCCTTTTCTCCTGCCATAGCCCTGATGAGCCTCAAACCAGTGTCACCCTTCACCTTGGGACCATTTCTCCTGTCAGTGAAGAGAAGAGATTAATGACTCTGAGGGAGAGTGCCATCAGGGTGAATCACATCTCCAGAGATTCTGTCCATCTGCTTACCCTGAAAATGCTTCAGAATCTTCCCAACTTATGTAACGAAAGCACTCTGAAGTTTGGGCCAGGGAGAGAGATAGCCGGGTATTGGAGGCTATGAGGGTGGCAGGGAAGGTGAACTTCAGATTCTTTAGCACATCCTGATTTTAGCCCAACTCCCCTAGATCCTAAGGGACAACCCCGGCAGGGTGGAGAGTCCTGATCAGCACCACAGCAGTAATTAGCATAATAGTAATATGATGGCATAATGGTAATGGTAATAGTAATACAGATTATGGAATGCTTTCACGGATCCTACCTCACTGGGTCACCCAGAATAAACACAATCTTTGGTACAATTGGTTCTCATTTTAATTTGTTTCCATTTTTAAATTTATTTTAGAGAGAGAGAGAGAGAAGAGAGCAAGCCGGGGCGGGGGGCGGGGGGGGGGGAGACAGAGTGAGAGAGAGAGAATCTTTTGTAAAAAGTATTTTTTAATGTTTATTTTTGAGAGAGAGACAGAACACGAATGGGGGAGGGGCAGAGGGAGAGAGAGAGGGAGACACAGAGCCCGATGCGGGGCTCGAACTCACGGGCCGCGAGATCATGACCCAAGCTGAAGTCGGATGCTTAACTGACTGAGCCACCCAGGTGCCCAATTTGTTCTCATTTTAAAGAAGAAGATTCAGGTAGGAGACGTAACCTGCCCAAAGTAATAGATTCAGCAAGGGATACTTGCAACCCTCTTTCCCCAGACATCTGCCCCGTCTCCCACTTTCCTTCAGATCTTCTCGATTGTCTCCTTTCTGTGAGGCCTCCCCTGACCTCCATGTTTAAAACTGCAGCCTCCCCCAAACCCCTTCCTTTTAAACTTTTTCATTGCACTGACCACCTTCTAACTGCTACAGAGCATATGCGTTTATTTTTATATCGTCTACCCGTCAACATTGCCTTCCTCAAGATATAACTTTCACAAGGACAGCCATTTTCTTTCTCTTTCTCTGTTGAGGGTTCTATCTCTGCCACCTAGACCGGTGCCTGGCATACGGAAAAGTCTCATCAATAGCTGTTGAATCAATAAATGATTCAACAAGGGCTCTGATGCCTGGGTCCGTGACTTCTCAACTATTTTTCCAAAAGATGCTATACCATTTCATATTCCACTTGTTAATTATATTCTCCTTTCTGGCTTTCACCAGTTTCAACTGTTGAATGTAAGTATCCTACAAAGAAGTTCACTAAAGACAATAGTGCCTCCAGAATGTTAACTTTGCAGAGAACAGCGTACAAATCATTGTTAAAGCTTGACATAATATTAACTATTATAGATGCATGTGTTCTATCAAATCTGGATTTTTCCCTTTTCTGAGAGTTAGAAATGTGACATACTTATTCTAACTAAAATAAATAACCCTCTATATATGTGATTATATATTAGGAACTACCACTGTTGAAAAGCGATGTGCTTGCTTAGCGATAACTACATCTCTATTTTAGGCACAGTGATCCGGTACCCTGTGCGTCTAGACTGAATATAAGTGAAGAGACCTCTGAAGGGTAGAAACAGTGGCCCCACAAGTTTTGCCAAACGCAGCAGCTTCGAAAGAATGTTTCCTTGAGATGATTCCCATTAAGAATGTCAGGAGACCAAGGACATTTGCCATCATAAAGCCTCTGAGATGTCCTGTATAAAGATACCTGTATAACTTTTTTCAAGTATTCCTTTAATTTATGTGAACACGGGGCCCGCTGCGTGTGGACATCTGGAATAACACTTTGAGAAAGCCGCCTAAAAGCAATTACTTAAAATTCCTTTATTACATCCTATACCAAATACCCCAGCCATGCTCACCTTTGAGGGAAGAAGGGAGAGAGAGGGGGTAAGAAGGAGAAGAAAAGAGAAGAGAAGAAGACAGTTTAAAATAAGATAAGCTTTGCCCATAATGATTTCTTCTTTCCTTTTGGTGCGTTCAAAGTAGTTCCTTTTTCAGGGAGCCTGGTTGGCTCAGTCCACACAATGTGAGACTCTTGAACTTGGGGTTGTGCGTTCCAGCCCCACGTTGGGTATAGAGATTACTTAAAAATAAACTCATTAGGGGTGCCTGAGTGGCTCACTTTGTTAGACGTCTGACTCTTAATATAGGCTCAGGTCATGATCCCAGGGTCGTGGGATTGAGTCCTATGTCAGGCTCTGCTGAGTGTGGAGCCTGCTTGAGATTCTCTCTCTCTCTCTCTCTCTCTCTCTCTCTCTCTCTCTCTCTCTCTCTTCCCCCTCTTCTATCCCTCCCCTGCTTGTGCTCTTTCTCTCTCAAAAAAATAAAATACTAAAAAAATGTTAAAAATGTTAAAATTTTCTTTTAAAATCAGTACATACAGGCTAAATGCCAGGTTTATTTCATCTCCGAGGTCCGATGAACGGGAATGAGATTTATCCTAACATAAGCCACTAAAACAAATCTATCGCCCAAACATCTCTTAAATGTATTTTGGGGAGCTGTTGCAATATAACTTTTGTTGAAAGACTAGTTGTACCAGAAGCACATGGTGCTAGTCTTATGGGAAAAGAAAATGTAAACAGAATGCTTTCAAACCAGTGCCTAGTGAAATATTTCACCCACCCCCTTTCTCCACCTGGCACCTTGTCCACTGGGCACGGTAACCTTTCCATCTGCCACCTCACTTTCTGGAGTGGTCACAGAGTCTTTCCTAACCATTTCTACTGTAGTTGTTCTACTTAATTGTGACATTTAAAAAGTACATTTAGTGCTAAGCTTAAATTATTTAATTTAATTTAATTTTAATTTTAATTTATTTAAATTAAATATTATTACAAATTATGTCATTAGCAGGTCAAAATTTTCTTATGAATTTTTTTCTGAAGAAAAACATCTTTCGGGGCACCTGGGTGGCTCAGTCGGTTAAGCGTCTGACTTCGGCTCAGGTCATGATCTCGCAGTTTGTGAGTTTGAGCTCTGCGTCGGGCTCTGTGCTGATGGCTCAGAGCCTGGAGCCCGCTTCAGATTCTGTGTCTCCCTCTCTCTCTGCCGCTCCCCTGCTCATATTCTGTCTCTATCTCCTTCAAAAATAAACATTTAAACAATTTTTAAAAAGGGAAAAAAGAAAAGAAAAACACCATTCAATGAGAGTCCAGGGACTATCGCTTTGCTACCCGATGTGGTGGCTATTAGCAAAGCGTCCAAGGAAATGGCCACAATGGCTTCCCAACACTTCCCAACACTGCCATCACCAGTAGCCCTGCCTCCCTGCCTTTATGAGCCTCCAGACCCTTGTAATTGTTGTGATTTGGTTTTGTGAAGCCCGCAACACTCCATCAAGCTGACGTAGCATGTGATTATCAGTAAAAGTTACAACAGAGCCCACATGTCATTGTACCAACAAATATTGTTAAAAAAAAGGAGACGAGAAATATTAAACTCAATGGCTGAGAGAAAGAAAGGAAAGATTATAATCACCTAGCCTCCTTTGCTTTACAATTTTTTGTTTTGACTCTCAAAACATTGTTAAATTTAATTTGCTAAATCTTGTTAAGCATTAGATGGATGTTGGATAAGCTTTAACAGGAAATTTGAGGCTTTATTAAATCCCTTTGTTACTATGAAATCAATATGCGTTTCATAGCACTCGGGGGAGGGGGGGACTTTTTTGCATCCTAAAAATTGAGACGGCATGAAAACTGGATCTAGGCAAGTCAACTTGACTGCTCCCAGGCAGTATGGCAGTAGGTTTGCTCGGAAGCATCCATACTACACTTGCTAGGAGCCCTGGGTCAGGTATTACCACACAAGAAACAGAATATAGTACATGATTACAAGAATCTTAGAACCCAGTAGATAAAACAGGGTGGGCACAAAGTTACAGTTGAATACAGGCATCTCTCTTTTCTAGTAAATCTCACATTCGCAACTTTGACTTTCAAAGTCAAAGATTTGATAACCTTCTGAATGTGTTGGCCACGGTACATTATACGTTAGGTAAAAACTCCGGAAAGTGGGATGTTGCCACTTAGCTCAGTGAACACGGTCAATACCACACAAAAGGAGCTTTGTAAAGCTGAAGGAGATCACCTTCACATCCTCTGAGTTTATGGAAGGCAGTGAAGTTTTGGGAGTTTTGTAAAGTAGCCAGTGTGTTGTGATGGAGAGAGCCTGGGCTTTGGGTCCTCATGATTCCCACGTTGTTGTGGGCAGGTCGCTTGACATCTCTAAAGCCCCGTTTCCTCTCCTGTGACACGGAAGCAAAAAGCCCTACTCCACGGACATTGTCGAGGGGATGAAATGAGATGGTGTACCTCCTTCCCCTGGCACAAGATAAAAGCACAGGAAACCGTTAATAATCATTATTATTATATTATTATATTATATTATTATATTATTATTATTATTATAAATAATAAATTATTATTAAACGTTAATGATTATTGAGGGCATCTTGGCCACTTTGCTGAGCATTCTGTGTTCTTCATCTCATTTGATCTTTGCAACTGCTCCGTGAAGGTGCAACTATTATTCTCCCCACTTTGCAGAGGAGGAGACTGAGACCTAGAAAGGCAGGGGAAGTTGCTTAAGAGCGCTTTCCTACTGAGCAGGAGAAGCTAAGATTTTCCTCCAAATCCCGCCAAGTACGGCCCCGCCCACTGACTGCTAATTGGGACGGACTCAGTGCATTTATTCACTGGGCAAATTCTACTAAGTGCTCATTATGTTTCAGGCACTGCGCAGGTTACCGAAGACACAGCGGTGGATAACACGGACATGGCGCTAACCCTCCCGGATCCCACAACCTAACCAGGCTTTCCTAACTTCGGTGCTGTTGACATTTGGAGCCGGACAGCTCTTTGCTCTGGACGGCCATGTGGTGCACTGTAGGATGTTATGTGGTGTCCCTGGCCTCCACCCACTAGATGCCAGTAGCATGGCACCCCCTCCCCCCACCTCAATTTGTGACAACAACCGGCAATGTCTCCAGACATTGTCACATGTCTTCTGGGGAGGAAACTTCCCTGAATAAGAACACTGCTCTTGTGAATACAACATCAAGGTCTTATGCTTAAGGGGCGCCTGGGTGGCTCAGTCAGTTGAGCATCTGACTCTTGATTTCAGCTCAGGTCATGATCCCAGGGTTGTGGGATCAAACCCCGCATTGGACTCTGAGCTGAGTGTGGAGCCTGCTGAAGATTCTCTCTCTTCCTCTCCCTCTGCCCCTCTGCCGTGCTCTCACTTTTCCTTAAAAAAAAAAAAAGAAAAGAAAAAAGAAAGCTTTCTTGGTAGAAACATCTCTACTTCGGAAAAGGAAGTCAATCAAATTTTCTCTACAGAAATACGTATTATAGTTAACTCACCCAAGACAGGGCGTACCATAAGTTACTATGCTTTCAAACAATATTAAAGGGATATAAAGACATAGTGCCTAATACCATAGTGGGGGCTAATTACCCTTCTCTAACTGGGTGGGGAAGGAAAGCAATGACTTTCGGGAACCTAGAATCAAGGGTTGCTGGGTCCAACATTTCCAGGTTTATCACGTATTTTCAGGTTGCTGGTGGATTAGTCCTGGTAGGTTAACTGTCGCAATCCAGAAATTACACAACAGTCCCACATAGATGATCCTGGGTATTCTGGACTTCTGGGATGCTTCTCTCTACATTGGGACTCAGAGATCCAGGCTTTAACAACCTTACGGCTCTGCTTCCTTTTAGGTGTTTGGAATTTTCACCTTCACCACTGAAAAGGGGAAAGGGAGAATACAGAGATTGCAATGGTGGGGGGGGGCGGTTTACAGACCGTGACCAGAATCCTGCTCTTCCGTTGATAAGAACTCAGCTTCATGACTACTGCCAGCTATAAGGGAGGCTAGAAATGAAATCCAGCTACGTGTCCAGGAGGAAAAAGAGAATTGTTTGAACATATAGCCATACTTCGCCAATATGGTCAAAATCATTTTCATTGTCCAAGAGCCATACATTGCCTAATTTTCTGGTTTATAAAATCAGGATATTATATACTTTATCAAGATTCTGTGAAGACCAACGAGAGATTTGTGAGCTACATTCTTCCCAAAGACTTTGTGCTATGTAAGTATCTGATATCTGGAGAATAATACACCATGCTAATTTATAGCCCCATTAAGAATAGACACATTCTTAATCCCTGGCAGACATCCTGATGTGGTCAATCCGTTATCATTCATTAAGAAAAGGCAAATGTGCTATGCACTACAAGTTCATGTCCCCCAGCGATGGTGTAATATTTTCTTTTGCTCTCAATGTGTGAATTATTAAAAATAAGCTAGCTACAATGTCATCAGTTTTGATTATATCAAAAATGAAGGCAGAGACAGGACTGCTTCCAATCTTGAAGTTATTTAGCATTTAATATTCCCTTTGGGAAATCAATATGGTTTGGGGGAGATTATTTATATACCACCAGTCAAGTGTGGTTTAAATAAATGCACCGTATTGCTAGAGTTATATGAATGAATCTTTCAATGTCAAGACCTTACTATTGAATAAAGAGATATAATCATAAATCAGCTAATGGGACAATGGTTGGTAGAAATTATCTGATCATTTTACTGATATAGATGAATACCTTAGGTTCTGTTTTCTAGTATTTATTCAAATCATAAATATGAATGCCTGGGCATTCTGTGTCAAGAATTTAACATTTATTTTAAGATGTATATTCTGTGATATTAATTTTATTTCGGGGGTGAAATGTGGGCTGGTGGTTCAGGCATGTATAAATAATTCATGTTTTTAAAAACCGGTTAGGTAGAAAAATAAGTAATTAAATCATGGCAAAGTAATTCCTACTCTTAAGTAGTCAGTTCCTTCCAAGCTCGATGGAGGTTTGGAGCACAGGAGGATGGTCAGCAGGTCAGAAAGAAAAAGGGAACTGAACAGAGAAGTCTAGGGTGTCTGAGCTAACCCAGACCGGTCAATTTCTCCTTAGGTCACTTGACTCTTACTAGAGAGAAAAATCAATGTTCCTGGGAGAAACGAGAAGAAAGTGCAACTAAAAAGACTGACTTCTCCGAAGCCAACCTGGGAGAGAGAACCTGCAAACCTCACTTCGAACAGAGGACCACCACCGGATGTCCTTTTCTGCACTTAGCTATTTCTCAGACAACACATATGCCCTGCTTTTAATGAACAGAACATGGAACCAGAGGGATAAATCCAGGTGTCATTGTGAAATTCACAAAGGGAGCCCACACTTCACCCCAACGTTCACAATAAAATGTATTTAACTAGTGACTTTTCCCTGGAGCCAGTGAAAAACCCTTTTCAGTTGAATCGAAATTATTTTCACATATTTAGGCTGATCACGATGAAATTGTCAATATCTGACCATTCTGACGGGCAAAATGGCAATTTTTTAAGGTTAGCCTTGAGGTTTAGCTTTCTAGGAACCTCGCCTTTGTACAAAGTAAGTATCGAGTGCACAATGAACTGCCTGGTCAGTAACGTAGAGTTCTGGGTCTTTAATATCGGGGAAAGACAGAACAGCAGGCTGCAGGCAGGTTAGGGGAGTTTCGCCCTTTCTGGCTCATTCGTCTAAGAAAGAATTTGGTGACTTGACAAGTTTCTGAAAGTGGAGGAAAATGATTTGAGCGAAAGCAGCCAGAGGCAGTTAGCAAATTCTGACCACCATCATCGTTGTCACCCACCGAAATTCAAACTCGAGTCCAAATTTATACAAGTGGATTCACTTACATTTCTGGATGGCATGACATTTTGGAAGCTGTAATCCTCTTGTGATAGGTTATAAGAGCCAGGTAAAACTTTCTTATTTTGTTCTAACTCAGTACGCTCATCTTTAACTGCAAGAGCGAGTTTGATTCAAAAGGCAAACTTCAGGAAAGGAAGTGAAAAAGTCAGAAAGTCTGGAGAAAGTTAGAGGAGGGAGTGTGTGTGGGATGTGGGGAGTGAGGAAGACAGCAGATTTTTCCTTTTTTTTTTTTTTTTTTAGAGTGATTATTCACTTCGAAATGAGACAGCTCAATTTAACTGCCCCGAATTTATGGGTCTAACCATTGGGGAAGATTATGTGTCTGGAGTCCTCTGGAGAAAGAAGCTACCTGGCGGTCCAACATTCATGGTCAATTGTTATTACAGGTGTGGGAACTCGTTGCTGGCAGCGAGAGAATTCCTAGGGCAGGAAATTCAGGTGGGGTTCACTGATGAGGTGGTTGGGAGACAGCCAAAGCTGTATGCCAGTGAAGGGTTTGGGTAGCTACTGGACCTAGTATTTTCTGCTGTGTACTTTAGAAGAATGAAGCAGTCTATTATTTGCGTCTTTGTAGAAATGTCTGACCAATTTTATGTGTCCACAGACTTTATCTTGCCCCGACGCTGCACTAAACTAAGAAGCAGCCAACTTTTTACTCTTTCTGGAGTGATAAGATGACATATTGCATTGTAAGAGTTAATAAGTTACATACATTTCATAATCATGTCATTAATAAGTTGTATAAATTAATAAGTACGTTAGTGATTGAGCAACGATAATGTCTTTGCAGCCAAAACCCGTGTATAGTGAAATGCCATATGTAAAAATGCAGGAGTCCCTTAGAATAACTCTTGAGGAAAGGCTCTTACTATATAAACCAGTTAGTGATCAGCATAAGTGTTTGAGGTAGATACCTCATGATTGAATTATTATTGTTATTTATTTAAAAGTAAGCTCTATGCCCAACGTGGGGCTCGAACTCACAACCCTGAGATCAAGAGTCACATGTTGTACTGACTGAGCCAGCCAGGTGCCCTGTGATGGAATCATTTTTAAAATACTTTTTCTTTTTAAAAAATTACTCAAGTAATTCATGGTCATTGCTGAACTATTAGAAAATCCAGGGAAGTAAATCAAAACAAGTTATGAGCCAGCCTACCCTCCAGAGTCAGCCACTGGTAGCAATTACTGTGCAAGTTTTTCCTTTGTTAATATAATATATAATCTATATTTTAAGTGGGATTATTCTATGCAGATCACATGATAATCTGCCCTTTTAATATTTTAACGGCCATATAATACTTCATTGTATGGATGTACCAAACATTAATTCCTTGGACCCGCTTTTGCTGGTCCTTTACATCATTTACCATGTTTTGGCTCAAATGTAGATTATTATCAAAATCATTTTTTATACTCATGTTAGCAGATGTGCCCAATTACTTCCTTAGGATAAATTCCTAGATGTAGAATTGATTGGTAGTAGGACATAATTTGGGGGGGAGGTTTTAATACAGATGATGAACTACTTTCCTTAAAACTTGTATTTATTTGCAATCCCACCAACCATACGAGAGCTATTAGCTTGTTTTAAGAGTTTCCAGCCAGGCCATTCCCTACTTTGGAGGAGAAGAGGGCATATTTCTCAACTTCCTTCCTTCCTTCCTCCCTCCCTCCCTCTGACAAACATTGATCCATAAGCTACCGCGTTCAGGCAGTGGACACAAAGTCTCTGATCACATTAGCCAGCATGTGTGGGAGAGCCATGATTTTTGTATGTTCTCTGCTTTTGTCCTCTTATGTAATCCACGTAAATATCACAGAAAATTCCAACATGTTGACTTCCAAACCCCCTCTCCCAGATGCTTTTCACATCTGGAAGTGACACAAATTCTTGGGTCAGACCATGCTCCTTGATTTTGCTCTGGAAATATTGTCATCATAACTGTGAGAGACAGAACTACCAGCTCTGTCCCATCTCCAGGCTGACTGTTGAATTCATTATGTAGCTATTCCTACTTTTCCTCCTCAGTGACAGTACTATGGCGCCTCCTCTACACCTCCCCACCCCTTAACCCCAGGTCCAAAGAAGTGGAGAGACGGGAGCGCATGGGTTATTCCAGTGCCCTTCCTCCCTTACGTCTGACTCTCTATTGTATTAAGAAGCTATTCTCATGATGCTCTTAGGAGCCAGGATGAACAACAGTCTTCTTGCCAAGGAACGTGACAGTCAATTAATGAGAGTTTTCTTTATTGTTGTGAGTAGAAAGCCCCCGAATAGCTTTTAAATTAGTGAGAGGCACTTTAGATGTCACCCTAGCCCCAGAATGGTCTGACAAGTTTCAAATCATTAATGGACTTCTTTCAAGCCCCTGTAATGTTTGGGCCTTTTCTGTGACTACGAGAGGCAAACAAACCAGTCCAATAATTATAAATTAATAAAACACCTTTAGATGGATGTGATGTGAAACATGATTACAATACTCCCAGCCATATTGATTCATTTATTCTATTCTATTCTATTCTATTCTATTCTATTCTATTCTATTCTAGAGAGATAGAGCAAAAGTGGAGGAGAAAGAGAATTTTTAAGCAGGCTCTACGCTCAGTGCAGAGCCTAGTGTGGGGCTCGATCCCAGGACCCTGGGATCATGACCTGAGCTGAAATCAAGTCAGATACTCAACCGACTGAGCCACCCAAGGGCCCCACGAAAAGAAAAGAAAACCACAACTGAAATACGATTGACTCTTGAACAACATAGGTTTGAACTGCATGGGTTCTCTTATACATGGACTTTTTTTTTTTTTTTGGATAAATACAGTACAGTATTGTAAATGTATTTTTCCTTATGATTTTCTTAATAACGTTTCTTTCCTCTAGCTTACCTCATTGTAAGAATACAGTATATATGCATAAAACATTCAAAATACGTGTTAATCGACTGTTTGTTACCTATAAGGTTTCCAGTCAACATTAGGCTATTAGTGGTTAAGCTTTAGGGGAGTCAGAAATTATACATAGATTTTCAGCTGAGTGGGCCGTCAGTGCCCCTAACCCCCATGTTCTTCAAGAGTCAACTGTATTTCAGTTGTCGTTTTCTTCTCTTTTCATGTATTCCCCTCTTGGACAGAAAGAGAAGGAACAAAAGTTAGGGTCCAGTTCGTGAGTCAAAGGGTCAAGATGCAACAGTCAGCGTAGAAAGGTTTGCGCTGGCCAAATGCTGAAAGTGCAGTTCAAGGGAACTATGGTAGCATGCTCTTATAAATGTACTTTGTAATTCATTCTACGTGTCAGTGACCTTGTGAACGATTGAATGCGGTGGTTCTTGACCAAGGGTGATTTTGCCCTATGGGGGACATTTGACAATGTTTGGAATATTTTTGGTTGTCACAACTGGGGTGGGGGTCTGGCATCTAGTGAGCAGAGATGGGAATGCTGCTAAATGTCCTGTAATACCTAAGACAACCTCCCACCCCAAAGAATTACTGGCCCTAGACGCCAATAGTGCCAAGGTTGAGAAACCCTGCTTTAATGTACTTCAAATTCAGCTTGTTGGGTTCAAAGTTGACATTTGAATAATCATTTCAAGCATATCGGCCGTGGCAACACGAGATCTTAACAAGCTTCAGCTCTAGCCTGGGTCATGGGTAGAAGTCTTCATCTCTGCAACCGGAATTTCTACATGGGATAGTGCCTCAGTGACATCTGAGTTCTTCTTAAGGATAGTAGTTGAGGAAAGAAACTATGAAGAGGAACCACTGGATACATCTTTGGGTTCTAGAAGAAGTCATGAAAACTTGGACTGCTTTCCTTTGTAAGCTCTCTCTAATGATCAGATGAGGGGTAAGGAGGATTCCTGCTGAAATTAGTTCCTTCAGACTGGCCAACATCTTCCACAAAACCTGGAAAGAATAAGACACTGCTATCTGATGAGCCTGTAGCCCAGTGGTTCTCCAAGCGTGGTCCCCAGATAAGCAGCATCAGCATTACCTGGCAACTTGTTAAAAATGTAAATTCTGGGGGCACCTGGGTGGCTCAGTTGGTTAAACGTCTGACTTCGGCTCAGGTCATGATCTCAAGGTTCCTGAGTTCGAGCCCCACATTGGGCTCTGTGCTGACAGCTCAGAGCCTGGAGCCTGCTTTGGATTCTTTGTCTCCCTCTCTCTCTGCCCCTCCCCCACTCATGCGTGTGCTCTCTGCCTCTGTCTCAAAAGTAAATAAACATAGGGACGCCTGGGTGGCTTAGCCGGTTGAGCATCTGACTTGGCCTCAGGTCATGATCTCGTGGCTCGTGGGTTCGAGCCCTGTGTCGGGCTCTGTGCTGACAGATCAGAGCCTGGAGCCTGCTTGGGATTCTGTGTCTCCTTCTGTATATGCCCTTCCCCCACTCACGCTCTGTCTCTCTCTGTCTCTCAAAGGTGAATGAATGTTAAAAAAACGTAAACATAAACAAATTTAAAAAAATGCAAATGCTGAGGCTTCGCCCCCGACCTGACTGAATCCGAAATTCTGACCACGGGCTCATTGGGCTTTACCAAGTCTTCTAGGGAATGCTGATAATATGTCCAAGTTCAAAACCATTGCTGGGGAGTGGGGTGGAGGGGATGGGGAAAATGGGTGAAGGGGAATGAGAGATACAGACTCTCATTTATGGAATGAATGTCATGGGGATGAAAGGTGACAACACGGGGAATACGGTCAACGATAATGTATAGAGTTGTTCACATGAAACCAATGTAACGTTGTATGCCAACTATACTAAAACAACACAAAACAAACCACTGCTTTAGCTACAAAATGGTGGAGAGATAGAGAAAGAGGGAGGGAGAATTTCCTAAGGAAGTTTTCAGTTTGGGTAACTCAAGAACGAATCAAGATATTCCCTTTAACGCAACCATGTACACTAAAAATAGAAAATCTGGGTTGGGATTTTCACTTAGCATCTCATTTCCTGTGCAGCCCGTGATCTCTTGGAGATGTAGGCTTAAAGTCCACTAGTTGAGATGGTTCAAAGGTCTTTGGAGCAGAAGCGTTGACATTTAGTCAGTTTCGGGCGGGGGGGGGGGGGCGGCGGGTCACCTCTCCCGCTGTTCCCTGGGCATGCTCAGTCACGTCGTGTTAGTTCCTCCTATCTCCTCTGCACTCATCTCCATTGCAAGCTTTGAAAAACACGTCATCATGTTGGCATTTTCATGCCCTGCGACAAGGGGATCCAGAATGCGGAGGAAAGAAAACACACTGTTTCCAGTTACTATTACAGCGTCTCCCTGGCTTAATCATTTATTCTTCCCAGGGGCACCACTATACTTGGAGCACTTGGAACTGTACCCGCTGGCAGTGTTCTCTCTCACACACTCCATGGCAAGATGCTTTCTCTTTGCATTTTGGAAGGACTACTCTTTTTTGGAAACTTTTTCACGTTTATTTATTTTTGAGAGACAGAGAGAGGCAGAGCACGAACAGGGGAGGGGCAGAGAGAGAGGGAGACACAGAATCCGAAGCAGACTCCAGGCTCCGAGCTCTCAGCCCAGAGCCCGACGCAGGGCTCGAACCCACGAACCGTGAGACCGTGACCTGAGCCGAAGTCGGACGCTTAACCGACTGAGCCACCCAGGCGCCCCTGAAAAGACTACTCTTAAAAGAAAACAAAGATGCAATGAAAAGGTGAGGGAGAGCCTCCTTGGGGGACAGTCCTTGGGCACCCAGAACCAAGCAGAAACGTTCACCGGGAGGCCAGCAGACCAGGCCCTGGGAAGAAGCATGTCTTCCTGGAGCACAGCTTAAAGTGAAGCCCCAGTTGAAGTTGAATGGGAGAGGGCCCAGCACACCTCTTCTAAAGGAACACCTCCTCGTTGGCAGTTGCTCATATTGTGCGGAACTAGCACAGCCTCTTTAAAATCTGCGAGCAATTGCTTTTCGTTAATCAAATCTGGAACGCTCTACCCTGGTTTTGTTTCCATTGTATTAGTGCTATTGCTTATTTAACCGTAGCTCAGGCTTCCAGATAGCCATGGATAAAAGTAAGTCACTCCAAACATCATAAAAAGGGAATGGAAATGAGGCCATGTCTGGTAGGGCTTGGAAAGATTTTACATCCAAGGAGCCTGCCAAGATGTTAACATGAGGGAACAATATCATCGGACAAAAGGAAAAAAAATAATTACCAAAGCAATTAGTGATAACACAGAGAATGCCAAGCTTTGTGTAAGTAAAACAAAATTCTATCATGAAAATATGACGACTAAAGAGAAAGCGTTTACTATTGTTCTACTTTTGTCCTAATCAAGGCGTAATATTCTGTTTTGTATACTGCACGTATTGCTGTTTTTAAAGGGATGATTCAATTGGAGTGCGTTAGGAGGTTGGTCTTTTCTCAAAGACGAAGCGAGGTGTTAAGAGGTTTTCTTGTGTGAAACAGGACATTTGCCCATACGCGTGTGTGCACCCGAACGAAAGGCCAGCTCTCTGCCGCGTGAATTCAGGGGCAATTCATCCAACCCCATATCCACGGGGCTGGGGAGTAACAGCTGGAACAGGTTTGTATGTTTCAAACTCAGACAAATTCATATAAAGTATAATTTTGTGAGTTTCGGGCTTATCAGATCTAAAGAGACAGCATTCTTTGCTAATGCTTCGGCGGCATCAATCAGCAAATACTTTCCACGGTCATTTTGTGCCCAAAACACAGGATCCGATTTCCCCTCACCCAAAGTTCAACTTGGAACATAAGGACCGTGGGGGCAAAAGACTTCCTTAATGTGCGAGCAAAAACACCAAGTGTTTTCTTGGGCAAAGGAGATGAAATCTAAAAACGCAGCGCTCTGAAAATTAAGGCCAAATCAATAGTTCTGCACTCAAAACAGAATACTTTCTTTTAGAACACAAGCTTGCTATTTGGAGGATTATGCACGGAAATACTTCCAAATTGCCACCCACACGGTTCTCTGGCCATCTCCTTATATGACTGAGTCAATGCGTGGTTAGAAAAAACCTTTTGATGTTATCCTATGCCAAGTATAATTTTAAAAAGAAGTCAATTGCTGCACAAAAATCACATCATGGATGACGCTTCTTGTCCAGAGTCGGGAGACAGGGGGTGTAAATTTCTCAGAACCTCCTTCTAGTTCTAACGGTTTCTTTTGCCATGTAAGCAGATCCACCTCCCTGGCTTAACCCAGCGAAGTACATGTTGTTATTATGAATACCAAACAGATAATACAAACACATGTGAATTTGGATTCTCAATCCCTTTAAGTACGGATGATATGATCCGGATATTTAGCAGTGCCGACCCCTTAGTTATTACTGAGCAACTGGAGATGATAAATCTTCAAAGAAAGAGGACACAAATGACCATTCCCATAGGGGGAAAACAAAAACCCAAGACAAACAGGAACTAGGGATTAAGTCCATTGCTTTCCCCTACCAAATCGGCCATGAAAGCATACAAATACCTTCCTGTTCTTTAAGTCTCAGACTTAATGAATATTAGCCCTCAAGAGGAAAGCTGACTTTTAAAAATTATTATTATTATCATGCTAGGCTTAATCAATTGCCTATTTACTGATTTAAGCAGAAAAAGAACTTCTGAGGGGATTGGAGATCCAGCTCAGGAAGGAGACAGGAACAAAGGGAGGCCAGCCAGTCCGAAACCCAGCCCAAATCCTGTCTTAGAATTCAGTTGTCCCAAGGAGAAGGCCCACAGCAAGTTCTGACGCTGATGGCCTGTTAGAACTGCAGAAGCTGTTGCCTCTGGAAAGTGTCACTGTCTTTTTCTTGCCGGTTCCCCCTACTCTCTTATCAGAGAGATTGTGTGTCCACGTTGAGGATCTAAAGAACCTCTTTGAGGCGTTTGCTGAAGTTCTGGGGGACCTCAGGAACGGAAGGAGGTGTAATGGTGCCCTCTGCTGGCAAAAATCAGTAATGCTGCCCAGTAAGTTTTCTGCTGGGGCTGGAGTAAAATTTCATTTCATTTTTTCTTTTTCTTTTTCTTTTCTTTCCTCCTTCTTCTTTTTCTCTTTTCTCTCTCTCTCTCTTTTTTTTTTTTTGGCTCGAGGGTGTTTCTGGAACAAAAAGTCCTGAGAAGTACTCTGCAAAAAAGTAGTTGCAAAACCCCAAACCACATGAAATTAGCTTGATTCTGAGTTGACAGTGGAATTTGAAACCAGCTGTATTTCATCCTAAAATGTTAGCGCCATAAACCCTTCATCAAACCTGGAGACAATTATTTTCTCACTATCTGGACAAGACCACATTTCTAGCGGCTGGATTTTTCCAGGGCGGACTTTGCTCTCCCGTTTTCCTTTTATAGACCACCCCCCCCCACTCCGACTCGCATAAACACGCCTCATTCAAGAATGAAGGATGCCACCCTCCATTATTCTGCTAGTAAAACATCATAAAAGGAATTTGTCACAGAAAGCACACATGCCATTTGCATTCTCAGGCTTCTTAGAAATACACTATAAGGCCAAAAATTAGTTTTAAAACATCATTTGAGACAGTTCAGAAAAACAGGGGTATTTCATTCAAGGTGTAGTTTCTTTATTTCATTTACCAGTTCTGGACCCACAGTTGAAATATTTAAACCACCTATAACTTAAAACAGCTAAAAATAACTAAGGGGCAGTAAAAGGAGACTGTCGATATGAATTGCATGCTGGCAGGAGCTCTTGGTAAAAAGCTGGATCATCTTCAATGGGGTCTACTAACCTATGAGATATTAAGGAAACATCTGTTTATATAAAAGTCATGAGTAAAAGAGACAAAATATAATTGCCTCAAGGAATCAAAAAATTTGGCTCCTGGCTGGTGTGTGTGTGTGTCTTAAGTTTTATTTATTGAAGTAACCTGTATATCCAATGTGGGGCTCAAACTCACGACCCCAAGATCGAGAGTTGCACGCCCTCCCCACTGAGCCAGCCAGATGTCCCCAGGCTGGTGTGTTTTTTTTGTTGTTGTTGTTGCTGTCGCTTGTTTTTAAACCTGAGTCCTGGCCAGACAAGAGAAACCATGGCTTTCGTTGGGTAAGTGAATGACTGATGGACTCATTCGTTTGTTTACCCACTGTAGCCTCACGGGAGCCCAAGCTCAGAAGGGCCCCAAGCTTGGAAGAATGGTCTGCCGCTGACATCTTGAAATTCTTAGGAATTTTGATTTAAAAAAATTTTTTTTACATTTATTTATTTATTTCTGAGAGACAGAGAGAGACAGAGTGTGAGTGGGGGAGGGGCAGAGAGAGAGAGGGAGACACAGAATCCGAAGCAGGCTCCAGGCTCCGAGCCATCAGCACAGAGCCCGATAGGGGCTCGAACTCACAGACCATGAGATCATGACCTGAGCTGAAGTCGGACGCTCAACCGACGGAGCCACCCAGGCGCCCCGGAATTCTTAGGAATTTTTAGACAAAGGGCCCCATGTTTCATTTTGCACCAGACTCTGTAAATTATGTCGCCCGGCCCGTACATGTGCCTATTCAGAGTGCACTTCCAAGCACCGTCAGAGTAAGATGCCAGCCTTCCTAGGTGCTCTGTAGTTCAGAGGATGATGGTAAGATCATTTCCAGCTGGGAAAACCTGCAACGCTTCATGAATGGGGTGTCATTTGAGTGGGGACTTTCACATGGAGTCTTTAGTACTTATTTTTCTGCAGGAAAATAAAAAACAAGGAAAACAAATAGGGGAGTTCTTCCCCCACAAAGTGGGTCACCCTATCATGTCACTACACCACAACACTTTTTCCTCTGAGGGACGACACCGCCATGACACTGAGGGTGCCAACCCCCCCCATCTGGAAATCCCACTGTGTCCACTTCAGAGCCCCGAAATGAGCTCGATCAACAAAGCAGGCACCAAGGCTCTAACTCGTTGTACCCAGACGTCCAGATTGCATCTCTCTCGACCTCCACGGGTGCCTTCCCGGCAAACGCTCTGCTTAAGAGAGATTTGGTTTTGAGGAAAGCAAAGAGAATATGAGAGTATTCCCTAAGATCCGATGTAAAAATTATAAAGGTATTCTACTCGATAGGGATAAAGCTGCATGTAGCCATTTTTTAAAAAACTATTTTTAAGATATATTGGCCATGTTAAATATTCAATATTGAAATAACAGTTATTAAAAAAAAATCTTTGTACATTAACGGGCATAAAAACACACCATTCTTAGGGTCGATATCCTTAGAAAAAGAACGTATTGCACAAAAGATGTAAAACAGCCAACGAACTTTGCAGAGTACTCAAAGACATTTTTCTTTCCAGCACTCTCATAGTTACTCTTTTTTTTTTTTTAAAGTAATCTCTATACCCAACGTGGGTCTCCAACTCATGATCCTGCGATCAAGAGTCACATGCTCTATCGCCTGAGCCAGCCAGGTGCCCCACCTTATAGTTACTCTTAATATGCTATTTCTGGAATTTTGCCTCCTTAATTCTTTTTTTTTTTAAATGTTTTAAAAGTTTATTTACTTTTGAGAGAGAGAGACAGAGACAGAGCGTGAGCTGAGCAGGGGCAGAGAGAGAGGGAGACACAGAATCCAAAGCAGGCTCCAGGCTCCAAGCTGTCAACACAGCCCGACGCGAGGCTTGAACCCACGGACCGTGAGATCGTGACCTGAGCTGAAGTTCGGTGCTTAACCAACTGAGCCACCCTGGCTCCCCGACGCCTCCTCAATTCTTAATGGAACGAGGTAGAAGTTTAAAAAAATCCACCATGTGTTTTGAAGTCTCTGACTGTGGATAAAGCTACGTAAGCAAGGTATTCGAGAAATTACGTGTTTTGAGATTTTTCTTTTAGCCCGGTCTCTCTAAGCCCGATTTCTCACTAGATATTTAAACCAGAACCAGCAAGCAGATACTCTCTGGGTATCAGCGAAGCAACATTTGCCATTTCGTAGAGATCGGTAATACAATTAATACCAAGGCCATATTATTTGAAGAAGCTGTTAATCTAATTCCCCACGAGGGAAAAACAGTACACACTCAAATCAAATTATTTGAGCTTTGTGACCAAATTAAAACAGAAAAGGAGGCATTTCTAACACTATGGGTTTTATGACTCAGGTGAAGATTGGAGTCTGTGATACAAAATCGAGCTGAGTGTTCTTTCTCTAAGAACAGAGTCATAAAGATGCAGTTGACTCAAATCCAACAGCCAAGCCTGGTTGCATGGAACCACCGTCTGGCAGAATTTATGAGAGAAAAGTAAAATTGTGTAAGCGGCAGTTGGCTTCAGAAAGGGGTGGCATAACAGAACCAAATCCAAGAACAGCAGAGTTTACCTCTGCCCTCGTTTCCCATCTTAAGAACTGGGCTGGCATCACATGTCTCCAGCTTGAGCGTTCTGGTCCTTATAACCACCACTATACTCTGGCATTCTGGCCAGACCCTGACCCACTCCCTGGTCAGACTCCCTGACCCACATGTGCGGCGGCCAAACTGTGGTTAGTGTGGGCAAAGGAGCCAGGAACTGCTGACTGAACTCTTTCTGAAGCTTGTGGCCACACGGGAACCAGTAGGCAGGGGTTGGATCCCTCTTCTGGGCCTGGAGCACATGACAAAGTGGGACTGGGAAGGGATACAATTAGTAAATGTTACAAGACTACTTTCTTGATCCCAGTGGAATGCTCAGAAGGGCTAAAGAACTAAGTCTGCGATCCAATCTCCATTTATGTAATGTCTCTGTTACGCGGCAGAGGGAGGATTCATGCTGTTTCTATTTCATCGTTATTATTTTTAAACTCTGCCTTTTGAATTATGAAGGACCGGCTCATCAGAGGCATGTGTAGATCCAGATTCAGCGAAAATTTGTCCGAACTCTGCTAACGGAGAGGGGATTTTGCAACTTCTCGGAAGACTCGAGAGCGTCGCCATTTCTGCTCAAAGCAGGGGTTCTCAACGTCTGGCCCCTCGACCAGCAGCATGAGCATGGGGGGAAGGAGAAACTGATAGAAATGCCGATTCTCAGGCTCCATCTCAGACGATCCGAATCACAACTCTGAGGCTGGGTCCCAGCAATCTGCGTCCGTGAGATTCTGCCGTGTTCTCACTTTGAGAACCACCTATTTAAGGAACCATTAAGGACTTCTATGAGATAACCCGTGTCTGCCTCCCCTGCTAGGGTGTTACCACCGACACTTCAACTTGGTATTTGGTCCGTGAGATCAGACGACTCTAGTTTGCTTTCTAGTTTAGTCTGATTTAGTTTCTAGTTGCTAGTTTTGTCGAGTTTGTAGAAGGAAACGAGCCATCGTCTCCCTCCAATTCTATTATTTGCCTTGTTCACATTTGAATTCTCCAAGATTTTCCTAAAACCCCAAAGCACGAAATAGAATTCGTATTCTTGCACAGTGACTCCTTGGACCATTCACTGGGTATTGTAATTAGTTTCTGTACAAGTGAAATGTTTGTTTTCTCCTTGAAAGAAGTTTTTCAGAATTTAGAGGCTCAAAGAATTTTAGAGTTGCAATGGTTCTTTAAAAGCCATGCACAAAGAGGCGCCTGGGTGGCTCAGTCGGTTAAGCGTTCATGATCTCGCAGTTCATGAGTTCGAGCCCCGCATCGGACTCTGGGCTGCCTGGGTGGAGCCTGCTTGGGATTCCCTCTCTTTCCCTCCCTCTCTGCCCCTATCCCAGCCATACTTTCTCTCTTTCAAAAATAGATAAATAAACTTACAAAAAATAAAATAAAAGCCATCCACATCTATTTTTTTTTTTTTTAACCCAGGGAGAAACGCAGGCCACAAGATGCTGATCATAGGGGTAAGCAGAGAAATCATGGGTCACATGGGGGCAGGTGACCGGCTGCTAAGCTCTGGATCCCTCTACTGGATCCAGTACGAAATGAAGGACTGCTCCTATGGGGCGGGGGCCGGGGGGGGGGGGGGATGGCATTTGCTTCCAGTCTGCCAGAAGGGATGAGTGAAGCTCCCAACCTAGAAGCCTCTGATGTTAGAAAATGGATTCTAGTAACAAGAGGCCCAGGACAACGGACGGGAATGATCAGGCCTGTGATCTGTTGGAAAGGCTGCAGGGAGATGTTTGTGTAGCGCATGCTCATTACCGTGTCTGGCCCGAGCCAGTTTTATTTAGCCCCATAAAAACAGACTTAGCTTATGATATTTTAAGCATCTCAAACAAAGCAAGATTTATGCTATTGGGCGCGACTTGGGACCTTCCCTTGTACCAGGGTTTCCACAGGTCTGGAGAGGCAAGAAACTATTTCTTTATGCATTACAAGCACAGAGTAAGAAGCCCCCTCCTTCTCCCTTCTAATATCATCAGGAATGAATAGGCAGCGTGTTTCCCATAATTCAGCAATAACTGGGCTATTATTCTTTAATGCTTCAGTTTATTAATGTAACCACTGTGTCATTCCTACTGTGCCCATGTAATTAAATTACCCGACAGACATTTGATATGCAGCTCTCAATCCCCACAAAAGCTCAGAATTTCTATGCCCCTTTGTGAGTCCCTAATGAATGAGTGGCACAGACACTTCTGTCACCCATGTTCACTCACTGTCCTCTCTGACTGCTCTCCTGTGTCATAGGGGCTCGCTCCTGCAGACAAACTGGGAACCGTTCAAAAGTGAAGGGTCACGTTTCCAAGAACAACAAGCACTAGGCTATGCTATCACCTTCCTCTCTCTTTGTCTGGCTAAACCAGAGGCTGACCAAATTAAATTCCAAAACCGCGTCTGGGTGGACCAACGGTACATTCTTAAACCTTAGCTACTGAACGCTAATCCTTCCTTAACTCATGAGTATAAAGGGAAGATAAACTGAAAAAAAAAATTAAAGCCGTCATTGTGTCCATCCAAATATATGTTATCCTGTGACTTTCTGAGAAGGAAAAAAATATGATTTTCATTTAAAAATTAAGTCTTTAACTTTTAAAATCTGTAAGTGGAGCTGATATTAGTGAGGCTAATAATGAACCTCAGCCAGACGCTTTCCCAACCCTGCTCATGGAAAGGTACCCGTGACTACTAACAAAATAATGGACTTTTTTTCTAAATCACTCAACTGTTCTTTCAAGCTGTTCATTTCAAGCTACAACTTGCTCTAAATGTTGTAGAACTTGGACGTGAACTCTTTAAAATAATCAAAAGAGATTATATAATAGGAATTCTTTTATTTCTAGCAATGACACTTTAGAGACTCAAAACGTTTCCAAAGATTTTCAAAAAGCTTGTATTTCACATTTAACAAAATGTGATACAATCAGCCTAGTATATATTTGCTATGAGGGTAGAGTGCAGATTTGAATGCGATCCTTGACATCTGATCTTTATTTTTTATTTTTTATTTTTGACACCTGATTTTTAAATATTTAAATTACATGCTTTGCACATGGCAGGAATATAAGGAAAAGGAAGTGTACAGGAAGAAAAACTGAGATCTAATCTCAAAAACAATTACTTTGCTTTTATAAGAAAAAGCATCAAGTCAAAGCATATGATGCCCAGATCAAGGCCACTGAAAATGTCTCCAACCACCCAACTAACCAACCAGATTTTTAGATCAGACACTTGAGAGAAGAAATCACATCTTATTGGAATCTAGATAATTTAAGTACGGCTAAAATCTAAACAATAATTACTCTATTACTATGACTGCCCTTTAACACTGGAATTTATGTTATCTACATATGATTAACATGATTTTGGTACGTGATGCCTCAAGTGCACAGGTGCACAGAAAAGATATTGGTTTTAAATCCTGAAATGATTTGAGATGAAAAGCATCTTTAGAATTATTAGTAACAATTCTGCTAGTCTCAAAAGAAAGCAATAAACGCATAAGAAAGCATCTAAAACAGAGGGAACAAAGAGCAGACCTAATCTTAACAATGCCAATAATTGTATTAAATATAAAGGGACCAAGCACTCCAATTAAAAGGCAGTGTCGAAGGGGGTTCAAAAAAATAAAAGAACTAATTATATGCTGTGTAGACGGGACGGACTTTAAGTATAAAAACACAAGTAGGTTAAATGTAAAAAGAGAGAAAAGATATGCCATGCAAATACTCCACATAAAAAAACTGGCAGGGCTATATTAATGTCAGGTAAGATAGTCAATGAATGTTGCCAGAGACAAATAGGAACATTTTCTAATGACATAAAGGCAAGTGTATTTAATGACCGAGAAAAACTTCCAGGACTAAAGAAGAAAAAAGACTAATTCATGCTTATAGTTAGACTTTTATACGTCCTTTTAAGTAACAAATAAAACAACTAGTGGAAAACAAACAAACAAACCCAAAACCCAGGTCTTTAAAAAAGCCCCAAATATCTGAAAAGTACACACTGCTAAACGATCCATGAGTAAAAGAAAAAAAATCACAAGAAACGTTCGAACATAATTTGAATTGAAAGAAATCATCAATCTAGGTATACACCTCAGGCAGCTGGAAAGAAAAAAAAAAGAGCAAATTAAACCCAAGGTCAAAGAAGGAAGGAAAAATAAAGATAAAAGCAGCAAACAAAGAAAGAGAAAGCAAATAAGGAATAGATATTTAACAAAGCCAAAAGTGGATTCTTTGAGCTTATTAATAAAATCGAGATACTCTTGGCAACAGTGATCAAAGAAAAAGAGAGAAAATATGAATCACCTGTATCAGGATATAACATATTCTGCAGGCATCAAAGACAGAAGGAAATACTATGAACAGTTTTATTCCAGTGATTTCAACAAGCTAGTTGGAAGGCACCAATTTGCAGAAAAACACGTTACCAAAATTGACACAAGGCAAAAATGGAAAATCTTATTAATGTTAGATGGATTAAAGAAATTGAATTGAAATAAAAATTCTTCCCCGAAAGAAAACATCAGACCCAGAGGGTTTTACCATACGTTTAAAGAAAAAAAAAATACTGCCAATTTTATACAGATTTTTTTTCAGAAAACAGAGGAGGGAGAAATGTTTTCCCAACTCATTTTATCTGATAACAAAATCTGATGAAGCAAATACAGCATAAAAAAAAGAAACTTGTGGGGCTCCGGGGTGGCTCAGTCAGTTAAGCACCTGACTCTTGATTTTGGCTCAGGTCATGATGTCACGGTTTGTGAGTTTGGGCCCTACGTTTGCCTCCATGCTGACAGCACACAGTCTGCTTGGGATTCTCTCTCTTCCCCCCTCTCTCTCTCTGCCCCTCCTCCACTTGCGCGCACTCTGTCAAAAGAAATAAACAAACATTAAAAAAAGGAAAGAAAATCACAAATCAATATCCCTGATGAAGACAGACAGGAACGTAACTAAATGTTAGCAAATCAGGTCCAGCAGCATATATAAGAAGCATGACATATCGTGACCAGGAAGATAAGGTTAATTTAACGTTCAAAATCCATCAACCGATATAATTTATCACATTAATAGCGAAAAGGAGTCAAACTGTATGAGCATGCCATTAAAAGCAGAAAAGGAATTTTATAAAATTCAGCATCCATCCAATGATATAAAACCCCGTACATTGGGAACTGAAAGCAATTTAATCAGCCTAATGAAAAGCATCAACGGAAAACTCCATCATACTTTGTTGTGAAATATTGAACACTTCCCCCAAGATCAGGAACAAGGCGACGATGTCTGCTCTAAGCAGCGACAGTCAACATTGTACCGGGCGGTGCAGCAAGAGCAATAAAACAAAAAAAAAGCAAATCAACGACACAAAGGTTTAAAAGGAAGTAAACCTCTCCTTTTTTAAAAAAATTCACGATTGCTCAGACTGATAATTACGTTAAACGGTGTTACAGGATGCAAGATGAGCGTATGAAAATCAATTGTATTTTTATATAATTACAGCAGGATAAAATACCGGGGAACTGATTTAGCTAAAGACGTGCAAACCTAGATGGAAAACTAGAGGATATTGCAGGGGAAAAAAATGTAAACGTTAGAAACAAATGGAGATGTACCATGATTATGGCTTGGAAGATTCAATATTGTGAGCTGTCAATTCTCATCAAATTGATCTGTAGATTTGACACAGTTCCCATGAAAAGCCTCACAGGCTGTTCAGTGTAAACAGATAAGTTGAAGGGCGCCTGGGTGGCTAAGTCGGTTGAGCATCCAACTCTCGGTGTCGGCTCGGGTCATGATCTCACGGTTCATGGGGTCGAGCCCCACCATCTGGCTCCCGCGATGACAGTGAGGAGCCTGTTTGAGATTCTCTCTCTGCCTCACCCCTACTCTCTCTCTCAAAATAAAGCAACTTAAAAAAAAAAAAAAAAGAGAGACATAGACAAGCTGATTCCAATATAGACATAGAAATGCAAAGGAACTAGAGCAGCCAGACAATCTTTAGAAGAATGACGACGTTGGGGAACCCCCGCCTTACTTCATTTAAATACTAACTATAAGACTATGGTAGTCAACACAACTTGTCAGTGTTTTGTCAGTCACTGCCTGCATATCTGAAATTCAACACAGCAAGCTCAGGGGTCAACTGCTAATTGAGGCCACTTCTGATTGGTATTTCTTCCCCTCTGTTTTCCACCAAGAGTCCACTTACAACATAGATTCTCTGTCTTAATTGTTTCTCCTGTTTGTCCTCCTGCAGTCCGTTTTCCCTACAAAAAGAAAATCTATCTGTTCTGCAGGAACAAAGTTAAGAAGTGTTGTTGAATTTTATGTACAGGTGAGTATCGAGTTGAAGTTCTGTGTAAACCTCTTATCCTTCAAACTTCACAACATCCTGCCTTTCGAGACCAGACACACTAATTTATGACTTTTGATACAGGTATATTGTCAGGGTGCATTACCTTCTAATATCTTTCTAACTTCTACCACGGAGTGAGGATTGTAAATTAATTAAAGTCAGTTGTTAAGGGTTAGCTGTGATGGCTTTCATCTAAAATTGTTGTGTGTACTGTAATTACAATTCTCACACTGAGTGTGAAATCAGGGGGTCTTTCGAAGGGGAAGGGAGGGCTTGTTTTTAAAAGCAACTCTTCACGATGACTCTATTATTGAGTAGTTCTCTGGAAAGAGCAGAGAAACGTTTTGCACGTGACGTTCCTGAGCCATTTTTTATTTATTATTTTTATTTATTTTCTAATGTTCATTTTTGAGAGAGAGAGGGAGGGAGGGAGGGAGGGGCAGAGAGAGGGAGACAAAGAATCCGAAGCAGGCTCTGAGCTGTCCGCACAGAGCCCGACCCGGGGTTCAAACCCACGAGAACCGTGAGATCATGACCTGGAGCCGAAGTTGGACACCCAGCCACCTGAGCCCCCCAGGCGCCGCAGCCATTTTGTTTTTAAATTCAAGGCTCCATCTCCAAACCCCTCTCCCAAAGAGAACCAAAGATGCCTGTTCACACGTGTTCGGGTTTGCTGATGGAGGTGGAGGTCTTCAGCCCTTGGACACGTGGCAGAAAGCAGAAGAGACACATTGACGCGTGGACCTAGGCCATTCATGACCAGAATGTCAAACTTGTGAATTCTGAGTTTTGCTTCGGCCAGGCCTGCCTTCCTCTCCTTGTTATCAAAGGATTCTTTAAGGGAGGGCTCATTTCCTTTCACACTTATTTGTGAGAGCTACTTAAGATTTCTTTTTTTTTTTTTTTTTTTTTATGAGAGCGCTTAAACCTCATTTAAACTTCAACCAAGAAGCGGCATAGTATCTTTAAAATCGGAAACCCCAAATGCCTCACGCTTTCATCGCTCACCATGGTCCGTGACATCGTCCTATACAGTCTTCTTATATGATCGGGTATTTATATATAACCACAGGCTTTGGAGGATTTGTATGTATATGTGTGCATGGTATAGATTCACATTCAGATACAGTTTAAATACATAAAGTATATTTTGAGGGAAATACATGTATAGGGTTATCAGAGTTGCATTGTGTGTATACATATGCATGCACACACACACACACACACTCAGACAAATATATATGCACATTCTTATTTCAAAATGGTGTCTGCATTTCCCCTCCAGATTTGGGAAAGAAAGAGTCTTAGAATATTGCTTTTTCGTTCTCAACAAAGAACTTGGAAAGAGCTTATGAAAACCTTAATTTGATCCCTTCAAAAATATGCTTAGGAACAAACATAAGCTCCAAGGATAAGAGTGATTTGACAGATTTTCTCAGAATTCTTGCAAAACTGGTTTCTGCAGAGCCAAGCCAACGCAGCGCGCGCGCGCGCACACACACACACACACACACACACACACACACACACACACACCAGGCTCTAGAAAAGACCTGACTTTGTCCCAGGAAATCTGCCCTGTGGATGGATCCTGCAGCCCAATTAAGCAGGTTCCGCGTGTAGATTTGGGCCAGCCCTGTGCCGAATGTGTCACTGTGGCCAGAGGCAGAGCCTGGAAGGACAGACGTCACAGGAAGTCCCAGCTCAGAAATGCCACCTCTGTAGTGTGGCACCAATGGGAACGCGTGAGAGGGCTGGGAAAGGGGAAGAAAGGGACAAAGGGGGCGAGAGTGGGAGGAAGGGGCAGAGGAAGAAGAAGGGCGGGATGGACAAGAAGAAAGGAGGAAAGAAGGAGTCACCGAGTGGGGGAGGGGGCATGAGCACGGGAGAAGAAAATGGAGAAAAGGCTGGCAGGAGAGGGAGAGAGAAAGATAAAGGGGAGAAGAGGTACAGACTGGCAGAGACAAAGTGGGGGATAGAAAAGGAGCAGGAGGGGACGCGGTGCCCATCGATGGCTGGCTGGGAGTGGTACCGGCCCCGCCCGGCTGTGTGGCCCGACACCCCTGTGGTCTATCCCTGTGGCTCCTTCTCTCGTGAAATGCAAATGTCAGAGGGAGCTCGGGGCGGGGTGCGGGGGGGGGGGGTCACCTCTCCAATCATAAGGCGGTCCCGATCCTGCACACACAGAGATGCCACCGTGCTGGGCTCGATGTCTTGAGTTACAAGAGGCATTCTCTTTTCCTTCCCTGGTTAGGGCTCCGAGAAAAAAGACCATCTGCAGGGCAGGAATCCCACAGGAGAGCCAGGGGCGGCTGGAGGACGCGGACGTTGTAACCCTAAAGTGGAACCACTCACAGTGGTTCTCACTGCTTTTCACAAGGTCAGCATCACCTCCATTGGTAAGCAGAGGGACGCCCTGCCCAGGAAGGAGCAAGACCCAGACCGAAAAGCAAATGACAACGGCTCTGGTGTCGGGGCTCTCTGTCTGGAACCTTCTTTCTCCAGGAAGTCTGTGGGTCCATCAGACAGAACGACCAGGTTCAGCAAACACACAAACAGACGTTCGAGTTCAATAATGATTTTCGGATAAACCATGACTCATGTTTTGGTAGAAGTAGCACTTTTTTTTTTTTTTTTTTTTGAGGATAAATATATTCCATGCAGAAAGAAGGAGTGAGAGATGTTTGTTTATCTGAGATACAAATTGAAGTGGGCATCCTGTATTTGAGCCGACAACCTTCGTTTCAGGTCTGCTATTCTCCCCTAAGTTATTTTCCCAACTTAGTTCCACTAACTAATTCCACTCTCGCATCTCCCCTTTTTTGTATCTATTGGTTAATCACGGATATTAGGATATACCCTCAGAAGATAGCAATTTTCGCCAAATGCAAAAACTTTCCTAAACTTCTGTCCCACGAGCCAGGTGTTTGGGGGTCTCGTTTTGCGTTCTTTTGCTTTTAATCCTAGTAACACGCTCGCTTTTTCAAAGAGCGGAAAACCTGGTACGTGTGGGCAACAGTGTCAATTGGTTGGATATGTTGTGGAGTGAAGATCAAGGGCACAGAAATAAGATTGAGGGGGGCAGTTGAGGAGATGGAATTTCACAGTTAGACATCCTGTTCCTGTGTGTGGGTAGCACGGATCCTCTGTCCAGGAGCTATATTACTGCCTTCCTGTAGGAATGGTGGCTGGGACATGAGAATAAACGAACTCTAAGATCCCGTCTACGCCTGACTTTTCCGGCACTGATCTCAAAACCGGGCCCGTGTGTATTCTGAAGAGACTTCTCCCCGATGCAATGAAAAGCTCTCTCACGGAGCCTCATGGGTTTTGTGAGCTACGTCCTGTTTGCCTGCAGAAGGAATTAGCATAGGAAACGGGGCAGAAAAAACCGATTCAGTTAAGAGGTTCTCCTTCCCATCAAATATTCTCGGAGAATATCGGAGCACTCCGTGAACTTTGGAATGATTCAGGCACGTCTTGGTGAAGTGCCAGTGGGTTGAGTGGAATGTGGAGATTATAGGTAGAAGAATGAGAGTACAAAATGAACATTGCAAACAATAACTGGGGCCAAGACCACTCTGGCCACGGGGGAACAGCAAACCTATTCAAACTGAGTGGGGCGTTATTTAACGTGGAGTCCAGGGCGTGCCTCTGCGCCCCCCTCACCCTAACCCCATGTATACTCTCTTCTCTGCGCATGTAGCCACAGCATTTGAGAACTCAGGAAAGAATTAGCTGGAGGCTAGACCTTAGAGGAGCAGCTGCATGTGTTTCGAATACTTTTGTGCCCCATGTGTGGGCAGTGACCTCCTGTCAGAGAGGGCTCTGAAGTGCAAGCCAAGAAGATGTGTTGACCTAGAAAATGTTTATACAAATGCTTACACACTTGAAAGTGAACCTTCTGTGCCTTTGGCACATAAGTGAAAGATATTCTAGAACCCTATCACCATCACATACCGTATGGCATGTGAGGGAAAGGGAAAAGGAATCTCTTTACACGGGGCTCAGGATTGGCTACACGTTCACATGGGACCCTCCCAACACTGCTACGAGGTAGGAATTATTGAAGGCATTTTTGAGAGAAGGAAACAGTAACTCAAGAAGTGAAGGCCCAGCCAGGGACCAGGATCAGGGCTTCTGATCTCCCAGTCCGACCACCAGAGAGGACTTCCACAATGCCATATGATTGATACAAAGGGCGCTGACCTTTGGGACCTTTATTTGTGCTCATACAACTTACAGAGTTTCCTGGAAAGGTGAAAGAAGTGTAGACAAGTAGTTAATTACAGAGTCCTGGAATCAAATCCCCTATTCTATCATTTACCAGTGGCATGTTCACAGACAAGTTTCTTTCCTTTCTCAGTCTCCATTTTTCTGACTGCAGAATGCCTTTAATGATGTTTTCTCCACCTTGAAACACGAAGGATTTCATTGTGAAGAACTTCACAATGGTTTCGGTTTTTGTCGTTGTGAGGATTACATTCATATATGTAAAGTTCTTCGCATAGAAAAATGCCCCCACCTTCTTACTATTGTTAGTATCATTATTATCTCATGGTGTGGATTTTAACTCTTCCCTTCAGTGTTGACGTGCACATCAGTCTAAAATGTTCCTTGTGGACTTTTGTGGGCTTGTTCTAAGAGAATCAGGCGTTTTGAAAGAAGAGACTAAGAATTTCACTTAAAAAATAACTTACCTTAAAGTCTGGTCAAAGCAACCCATAGATATATTCCTAACCATTTTTCAGAAGTGGGCAAAAGTATCAGAAATCAAGAGTGAGATATGGAGCCATGCATGGTAGCAACCGATGAAGGTTGGCTTGGAGGAAATGCACCCCAAAGGGAAAATGTTCCCTGTGATCTTGCAAAGGAATATCTGTGCTTTGTCAACATGACTTTAGCTTAAATGCTTCCAAACTTCTAAAGCCCAGAAGATAACCTTGGACTTTGAAAGCTACGATGTGGCTGATAGGATATTAGAAGGTGAAGCGTTTCATGACACTGTTACTCAGTTTGGAGAGAAAAGATACACTTTGGAAATAAATTAAGACTACCAATTTCAACACAAAGAGGGCCAAAGTATGGAGGAATTCTGGAAGTGTTTTGAAATGGTGTGCAGACAGGATGTGAAGATCAAGACAATAGCCTTGGGCTCTTGGCTGAATCCCGAATTAATGTAAGTGATAACAAGGTCGGGCAAAGACATGCTTTCTTATTTTTTTTCCAATACATTCTTTTCTTCTGAGGTGAAAAAAAGGTTTCAGTCTTTGAAAATAATCTTTGTTCCTTTTACAGCTACTAAGAATCTAGAGAAAGGTAGTTCTTCCAAGCCTGCCCACTGGGGGAAGGAGACGATTGTTCATAATTCACTGAGCTTGCAGTAGGAACACCATAAAATAAAACCAAACGGAAGACTGATTCCGTTGTTGGGCGGTGGGGAGACGTTCTATTAAAGGAGCAGCCTCTAAAATGAATCATGTAAAATCATGTCTCAAGAAGAAAGGCAGTTTGAGAGGAAAAATAATGAGTGACATGTAATTTGGATGCTTTGTCTTTCTAAAAAAATTTCTTTTATGAGTGTTTATAACTTTAGAACTTTTAGAACTTTAAATGCCAGCGTTTCAGGCTCTCACCTGAGATCAGAAATTAATGGAGGGAGAAAAAGAAGGCACTGGGCCATAGAGAAGGATGGCAGGCCATGAGGGAGGGTCTGTGGTAGCAACGTGAACCAAAAAGGGGAAAAAAGAACCAAGCTGGAAGACGGAGGCCTCAATATCAAATTTGTCTCATTTAAAAATGTTTCCTTGGTTTGCTTATTCTTACTGGCTTTTGTTATTGAGAGCTTTTTCTATCTCCTTGAATAAAGCTAGTTTTAGCCACCTGTTCCTCTGGATGCTCCACTTCATTGTAACCCCAAGTACCATTTATTCATAAACTAAGTTATCAAACCGATAGGACAGTACCATATTCTACCTCCCCTTTTCCAGAATTGCATTTTAACAGGGATGAAAGAATAATGCTAAAGTAATAATTTTACATAGCATTCAAGACTGTGGCCAGAGAGTAGGAAGATGTATAAAGAAGGGTCTTCATGAAAACACACTACATTAAAAAAAAATCCCTCTGTACATACTTCTTTATTTATTAAACCAAATTGTTTTAATGCTTACTTATTTTTGAGAGAGAGAGAGAGAGAGAGAGAGAGAGAGAGAGAATGTGAGTGGGGGAGGGGCAGAGAGAGGGGGAGACACAGAATCTGAAGCAGGCTCCGAGCTGTCAGCACAGAGCCGGATGTGGGGCTCGAACTCACGGACCACGAGATCATGACCTGAGCCGAAGTCGGGCGCTTAACCCACTAAGCCACCCAGGCACCCCTCTCTCTACGTATTTAAACCATTGAACTGCCAAGGCACTATGTGCTTACTGCGGAAGGTACAGTTTAGCCCTTCTACCGACCAACCCAACGAAATCCACTTTTCTTAAACAGCAAAGAAAGGGAATTTTCCACAATACCTTATTATGACTTTTAGTTAGTACCTTAAGAACACTTCAAATGGTGAAAGACAAATCGCTTGTGGTTTAAACATCCAGAGGGCAAGACACTTTATCCCTGACTTCTTGATTTCTTTAAATAATTACAAATTATCCTCAGTAGAAAAATTAGACTTGTTTTCTTCACAAGTCTATGAGATTTTCAAGTCCCTATCCTCACATGAGCAGCCCTGTGGCATTTCAGATCTCCAGTCATTGGAACAATCGGTTGATTTTGGCAGTCTCTATGACTAATACGTTAACTCCAACCTATCAAATGAACTAAAACCGAGTGTGTTTGAATATTTGGTCTACAGATAAGCCTATTGGGGGCATTCAACCAAATGAGGTAAACTTGACTTTTCTGGTTCTTTCAGATTACCTCCAGGGGAAAGGTTACACAAGAGTTCAGTAGAGCCAAGCCCAAAACATCCATTCCAAAAGTCTTGCTTTAAACAATGTACTTGTCTTTGCATTTCACTAAATTTTGTTACTTGGAATTAAAAGCTTATTAGAAGCAAGTCTTCCCTGCAAACTGACATATTCAATTACAGTCATCTGTTCTAGAGAACAGACTGCGTCTAGACAGAAGAATACCACTGTGGCTTAGAAGGAACATGATGCGTTACAGCGGCTGCTTCTGGGGCTGGGTGACCGCTTTTATGATCTGCGTCGGGAACACCGTCTGATAAACAATTTCACAGCTTCCCCAGAGCGTGTAGGTACAAATGACCTGAGTGACGACAGCTGAGAACAAAAACCGAAATGAGATGACATCATGGAGATGTGGTGGTGTCAGAAGGAGAACACATAAGCCAAAGGCAAATACGAAACAGCGGCACTAAAAATGCCAAAGAAAACCAAACAAATAAAACCAGATTAATATAAATTAAAGCCAAGATTCCAAGCTTTGTGAGCAAAAGAAGTCTAGTCTTTGTTCCATGTTCCAGGATCCTAACAACTGTGTTTAGGGCGGGGGTGTGTGTGTGTTGGGGCGGGGGGGGGGGGGTGGTATTTGTTCACATGTACGTGGACTCAGAACAAGCACTTGGCTCGCTTGTAAGAAATTAAGCATCTGTCTTGGGAAGCTTCCTGTCAAACAGAGCCATACTGAGTGCGTACCATATGAAAAGGAAGAGGCTAGTGGAACTGGCTGTTCTTGCTGGAAACCTGTAAGAAAGCGGTCTTCGTGTTTTGAAATGTTTAGCCTCAAATGCACGTGTAGCACTTCAGCAAGTTACAACGCAGTAGACATGTTTGATCTCAGGAGGAATCTCCGGTTGATATCAGTTTCCCTAAAGATGAGTTTATGCATGCCGTAAGTCACACGTGCTTTGCAAAGCCATTGCCAACATGGGAGAAAAGGATTCTGCTCGCCCACCCCCAGCCCATGAAACTGGTCATCGTTGTGAGAGACTGAAAATGCAATCGTTGCCAATTTTCTGGTTTCCATGGTTTAGAAAGCTGAGAAGGCAGGGGTCCATTTCTTACTACATTTGCCCCCTAGGTTGGAGAAGGAAGACGCAAATGAAAGGAGAGGACATGACGTATGGTGGTTGCTAAGAAACGTGCAACTGCACACAGGCTGCCACTTAATAATGGCCAGAGGGGGTGTGAGCTGTGATAACATCAGCCATGATAGCTCGGCCTCTCAGCCCAGCAGGGGCCACTGCTGTGGGGAAAATGAAAAGGAAGGCAGCCTTGTTAGGGAAAATGTAAGAAGATCTGGAAAGGGAAATGAAAGCCTGAGGCCCTTCTCAGACTGAGACGGTACTGTGGGCGCCCTGTGGGAAAAGGTAGGCTTTGTGTTATATTCTACTAGTAATGAAGGTGGATGGGATTAGGACTGATCCACACTCCCTGACTTGCTCACCTGGTAGCCCATAGCTCTTCTTTGAAAGACCCGGGTCCTAGGAGTTCATTTCTCAGGACTCAGTGAGGCAACCCACATCCCTGACTGGATCAGCCCCCTCAAAAGGAGACAGGGACTTTAACCCGGAGCTAACCAGCCAGCTAGCTCTAAATAACCATCTTAAAGTAGACATTTTGCAACTGGCATGATCAGCACAGCCCACAGGTCCAGAGTGTAGCCTCTGGGGTCAGGCTATCCAAATTCCGATCCTCCTGCCTGGTGACCTCGGGCGAGTTACAAAAACCCCTTAAGCCTCAGGGTCTTCCTTGTGTTCAATAGGAACATCATACTAGAACCCCGAAGCACGCTTGTTTTCAGCCCAGCGCCACTTCCCCTTCTTCCTGGGAACAGACTCCCCCCTCCTCGTTATTTTGGGAGAATCCCCAGCCAACATAGGCTCTAGTGGGGGTTACAGAGAAGAATACCAACATCCCCCAATCCCACCTCTTCCTCAGCTACAGTAATTGGTCCAGCCATTTGGGCAGTGACTCAAACCAGGCTGCCTAGAATCCTGCCGTTGTTGTTGTTGTTGTTGTTGTTGTTGTTGTTTTAAATGAGGTCAGGGTATGGGTTCACATGCATTCAGGACAAGACCCTTTCTTTCCAGTGGTGAAGCTGGCAGGACTACCGGCAGTCACATTTTCATCATGTGGATAAAGCTGGTCTCCTGAGGAAGAGAATGACATTGACGGGCAAAGACAGGCAGAGAGGAGGCCAGGAAAGTCCCCAGATCATCTGAACGCCTGGCTCTGGTTCCTGAGTTCCCTGAGACCACCCTGGCTCCCACCTTGCAAAAATCTAGGTGACACTTAGATGAGAAGATGCATATAAAGCCTTTAGCACCGCGCCTGACACAGAGTGTTTGATAAATATTTATATTATTCTCTTGAATGGGGAAGAATCGTTCTCCCTCTCTCCTGCTTGGCTGAAGAAGTTTGTTGGAACAGCTGCTTTTCATCCCACTTGGTAACTGAGTCCCATGGAAAGTGGCCCGTCCGGGATGGAGGAAAAGGGACACGACGGGACTGCAGAGCGAGGACCTGCCGTCGAGTGGCCCTGCTGACGGACATCGCCCCCACCGCGTCCCCTGACTCACTGAACGAGCTGCTGCAACCGCGTGGATGTCCTGCCTCCACATGGACTTATTCTTAGTGGCAAAGAATTCCTGGGTCTCACTAAGTTAAATGCAAAGAGCGAAATAAAAAGGGCTGGACAGAAACATTCTAAAGACTAGGTCCTGGCCCTAATTCTGCCACTGGAAAGTTTAAGGCTAAGCATCACTTTGGGAAGGGGTAGAGATTGAGTTACCCTATGTATCTACAGCCCTATTGAGATCTTCTCTTTTGACAAGTATACACTCTAGAGAGCTTGAGAATGTACGGAAGAATGATTAATATTTCCCTAGAGGGCAAGAGAAGAGTTGGCACTGTGACCAAGGCCACTTGTACACTCTATCTATCTATCTATCTATTTATTTTGAGAGACAGAGCAAGAACAGAGAAGGGGCAGAGGAAGAGGGAGCAAGAGAATCTTAAACAGGCTCCACGCCTAGCACAGAGACCGACGCAGGGCTCGATCGCAGGACTCTGGGATCATGACCTGAGCTGAAATCTAGAGTCGGATGCTTAACCGACAGAGCCACCCAGGTGCCCTTACACCTCTTTTTAAAAAGTAACCTCTGTGGCGGCACCTGGGTGGCTCAGTCGGTTAAGCGTCTGACTTCGGCTCAGGTCATGATCTCATGGTTCGTGAGTTTGAGCCCCGCGTCGGGCTCTGTGCTGACAGCTCGGAGCCTGGAGCCTGCTTCGCATTCTGTGTCTCCAACTCCCTCTGACCCTTCCCTGTTTGTGCTCTGTCTCTCTCTTTCTCTCTCAAAAATAAATAAACATTAAAAAAAGAAGTAATCTCTATGCCCAATGCGGGACTCGAACTCATGACCCCAAGATCAAGAGTAGTGTGCTCTACCGACTGAGCCAACCAGGTGGCCCTCTAGAGATTACTTTTAAAAAAAGAAAGAGTTGAAGCAAAGATTTATCCATCAATTAACGTACTGGGCATTTTCTCTGTGTTTACAATGAGGTTAGAGCAATAAAATACCACTGTTGATCTTACAGTGTTCACAGCCTGTCAGTGAAACAGACCTGGAGACAAGGACTAAGAGAGCAGTGAATTCCCAGAGGAAGAGGCAGCGATTTATGTCTGGGAGGAGGCCACAGAAGGAGACCCAAAAGCGAGAATATTTGCTCTAAGCTTTGATGTTCACCAGGCAGAGAAGAGCTGGGAGGTGGTCCTGAGCAGAGAGAACTGTCATGGAGTCAGGGCGGCGGGACAGTGCACAGCATGCTGGGAAAGAACTAAAGAGGCAATGAGGACTGTGACTAGAACATCAGATATACTGGTGCAGCAGCCTTAATCTTTTCTGATACGATCTACGTGTAGCTGAGGGTCATTATGTCCCTAGAGACCTCAGCATGATTGACCTGACATCCCATGGCCATGCTCACTACCAACTTTTAGGATTGTATATATCTGAAGCCAAGGTTTCTCGGAATTCCCCGCAGGTGACCATTTCTGAGATTGTTTAGCCTCCTGGATCCTACACATTTGACCACCGCCGCTTTGATTTGTGCATCAGATTCTGCCCATTTGGTTTCCATTCCGACAAAATCAGTCACACATCTAAACTCACATCCCTGAGTTTAGGACTCTTTTCTGAAGGTTCTGGTTGGTCAACCCACATAGCCGTCTACCACCTTCCTAGCCACACATTCTCTCTACTGTTACAGAGTTCTTTGGGAATCCAAATCATTCTTCCTGTATGAGGCACAGCAATGATCTTCCTCCATTTAGGGACAAAACCTATTCTTCTGCTTGTCACATGCCCAGTGGTTTAGAAATCAAATTTTGTTGCTTGAACAGGTACTTTGGATTTCACTGTTCACCCTATGTAGCCAGTTAAAAATACTTCTCTATGAAGAAGTATGAAGAAGTCTGATGCCAGCTACAAAGGTAACAATAAATTTTTTGTTACTCTCCAGACAAGTCATAAATTATGAAATGAAAATAACGTGAGCTGCTAGGGAGAGGGTGAGAGCTGAAAGAGAGAGGGAAGAAAGGGCTTGAGTCGCACTGTCAGTGCCACTGATCATCCAGCCAAGCAAATGGAGCGGAGCCATTGATGGGGAGCTTGTGAGTTAGGTGCTCGATCTGGGTGTCTGTGGGGTCGGTCTGCCGACAGGGTAGAGAGTGGATGTGTTGGGGGAGAGCCTAGACAAAGGATGGGAGTATTCTGAGCTGAGGCCGTCATACTAGTTGAGGACAGAGTGGATGAGGGTTAACGTGCCAGTGACAGGTACTGCAGGGGCAGCCAGGATGTGACATCTAGGAGTCAGGGGATTCAGAAACATCCACAGCCTATTTTAAAACTCAAACACTTGTGAAGTTCAACAGAGAGCAACTCTTCAAATTTCACAGCCTTGCGGCCTCATTAACTGATGTGTAAATTTTCCTAATTAAGGCAAGGGATATGGGTAATAAGAAAATAACGCGATGGGTTATTCAAAACCCAGTTGATGGGTTTTGAAATCCATTTTGAACATTATTTCACATGCTTTAATTTCTTCAGAAGCCTATCTGGTTTGATCATTTGGGATAGTCACTAAAATCTTCTTAGGTCTTTTTGTGGTCTCCACGTTTCTTTTTTTTTTTTTATTTATTTATTTATTTATTTATTTATTTATTTATTTATTTATTTTTACAATATTTATTTATTTTGAAAGAGAGAGACAGAGACAGACCACGAGCAGGGGAAGGGCAGAGAGAGACAGAGAGAGAGAACATCCCAAGCAGGCTCTGCACCGTCAGTATGGAGCCCGATGTGGTGCTTGAACCCACAAACAGTTGAGTTCACGACTTGAGCTGAAACCAAGAGCCAGACGCTCAACTGACTGAGCCACCCAGGCACCCCTCAATGCATCTTTTTAAAATAAAATTTTAAAGCTCATTTATTATTTCTTTTTAGTAATCTGTACACCCAACGTGGGGCTCGATCTTCATGACCCCGAGATCAAGAGTTGCATGCTCTTCCGACTGAGCTAGCCAGGTGCCCCTTACTGCCTCTTTGTTTTGGCCATTTAATTTATTGAAGATATACCTTACCACTTACCTAACAAATGATCATTTGTGTGTATGTGTTTCAATTTTTTTTTCCTCTAGGCCTTCCACTCATTTCTTCATGGAAGGCTTTCTATCTCATTAATTCCCTCGTTGTGTGTATTTGGAGGCTACCCATTAGATGTTTCTTTTGAACCCCAAATTTGTGAGAGTTATTTTACCAGAAGACTCATTTATGCATTTAAGATCCGCACACACCTTCCAAAAATTGTTCACATACTACCTATGCTCCTTCAAAACCCAAAGCTATAAACATTAGGCCTAATCTTGCAGAGGAAAGAGGGGGAAATTTTAAGGTGTGTCAATTCTTTTATTTATTTATTTATTTATTTATTTATTTATTTATTTATTTATTTATTTATTTTTGAGAGCGAAAGTGAGAGAGAGAGCGAGAGAGAGAGAGAGAGAGAGAGAGAGAGCGAGCTTGAGCAGGGGAGGAGCAGAGAGAGAGAGGGAGACACAGACTCTGAAGCAGACTCCAGGTTCTGAGCTGTCAGCACAGAGCCCCACTCAGGGCTCCAACTCAGGAACTGCAAGATCATGATCTGAGCCAAAGTTGGACACTTCACCGACTGAGCCACCCGGGCGCCCCAGGAATTTACACAGTCTTGATGCCCCGGGAAATCATATATTTCTGTTGACAACTGGCTCCAGCTTCTCCCACCGGGTTGGCCTCTCCCCCACTTGTCCTTCCCCCACCCCACCCATCTAGTAGGCCGTCCCTGTGCTAAGACACAGCAGGGCCAAGGCTCTGCGGTCCCAGGTCCAGGTTCAATTTACAGCACTCCCCCACGGTACAGAAAACAATTAAAGTGAAAACTCACCTTTGATTTATTAGGTGCGCTTGGTGAAGTCTGGAATTAAACAACAAGCGAGACAAGATGGTGCAAGTCGATATTGCCGGCGTTGGAGATTTCTGTGCTACCCCGAAAAACTCAAAAGGAGGTCTGAGTTATAAATAAATGCTTATTTATAAGGTATTGATGCCTCCACATTGAGACAACTGTTCTCTTTATCTGTATGAATTGACTATAATGTTGGGTAGTTATCACTTGAGTAATTTGTTATGAATTAACCCATCCCCCAAAGCTAGTGGGAACTATAATCACTACAATAAAGTGAATGAACAGAAAACAAAGTAGGGTTCAGGGAGATGTAAAGCTAGTTTCAAGGTTATCAATACACGTGTTGGTGGTCATGTAACACGTATGTGATGTTGCCCCAAAGAAGAATGGCCTCATCCACAGCGTGCAGGAGACGGTAGGTTATAAGCTAAGTAGGGCCTGACCCTGGGTACTTTTGCCTCATTAATTATGTCAGAGAAACGTGTGACAGGGCATATCGGTGCCATGGAGGGCGGGTAGGGAGGAACGCTCAGGTGCTGGCAGAAGGCAAGATAGTCTTTTCCTTTGCTATGGCAAGGATCCCTTCTTTCCACTGCTCCTCTGTAGTCAGCTCTGGGGTCATGCATATTTTTCATTTTTGCAGAGCAGATTATTTCTGGAAGGTTCTAAGGCTATCCCTGTGCATAGACACACTATGCAATTTGGAGCGTTTTGTATATCTTCACTGCCCTAAATGACTCTGCTGATAGTCCACAATTTCCCCACGTCTCTTTCATCTTTCTCTGAATGTCCGTCACAGGGGTCCCTCCTCAATGTTTGACTAGATCTGAAAGAGCTTTGTCTCTACAGGACACTGATAAATTGCAGGCATTATGTGGAAGAGGACGGCACAAAGGGTACAGGCAGAGACGTCATCACCAGAAAGGAACAGCCTGCAGAGTAGACCAGGACTTTGCTACTCAAAGTGCAGTCCATGGACCAGCAGCATTGGCTTCTGGGAGCTTAATGCAGAATCTCAGGCCCCCACCCCAGACCTGCTGAGTCGGAGTCTGCATTTTCACAGGCTTATTTGTGTGCATATTACAGTTTGCGCTGAAGAGAGAAGAGCAGTGCTGTTAGGAACAAGGATGGCCAAACCCCAAGATCGACTAAAAAGATGACTGAAGATAAGCTGGCTATTTTGCCAAGGACACTTCTGGAGCAACGTTTTATTCACTGATTCCCAAAGCAGGTTGGGCATCTGCCTCACTATTTACAAATACATATTTCCAGATCATACCCCAGAGATGCCACTGATTCTGCCGATCTGAGGAGGGGCCCAAGAACCTCCATGTTTAGCAAGCACCTATATGATTCTCCTGAAGCTGGTTGTTACGTGGATCTCCTATAGATCACTCTGTCCCAGCTAGCTCCCACTACCACTGGTTCTATGCTGCCATCATCATTTCATGTCAGGATCGGATTGCTGAGTAGCCCGGTGACATTCTTGAATCCACGGCCACCTTCAGACCTACTGACTACGAAGACTTGAAATTATAGACCTACATTACATTCGGCGTTTCCTCAAAAGGGCCAACCAAAGGAGAACAGTGCAGGGACCAAGACTGTGAATTCTCCAGCCAAACCGCCTACTTCGAATCCTACCAGCCCCTTGCAAACGATGAGACCTTGGGCGAGTTATCCAGAGTCCCTGTGCCTCAGGTTGCCACATAGAAAACTGGATGATCGTAACACCTATACCAAATAGCTGTTGAGGGGATTAAATGAGAAAATCCAGGGTTGCGTATCTAGTAGATAGCATTGTCAACCTGCTCCCCAAATAGTCCCTCTACCTAGAAACCTGCAAGGGAGCACGCGGAGGCCCAACTGCCCAGACCCCGTCCTCCTTGGCCTCCTGGGTACCCCGGTTTCTTCACTCTTTGCAGAGGAATTGGCATCCAAGCGGGGACACTGTTCTGGAGCATAGCCCATTCGATGAGGATGTGTTTTTCTGCTTCTTCCTGCTAACCTCATCTTTCAGGATCTAGAATTCACCACAGTTTTGTCCATTTTCTTTCCAAAAGGAAGTCTTGCAAGGACTCTAACATGCCCACAATCAAACGTGACCTGAACTTCCAATGGCCCTGCCCTTCCCTGCCCCTGCCCGAGTCCCCTCTCGTCTGGTAGTCTCTGACCTAGAACCCGTTGGGATGGGTCTTCCTCCTTGGTAAGTCCTGTCCCCTTCTGCAGATGCCTGCCGGATCTCTTGCCCCTCACATGGCTTTTGTGGCATTAAGGGGGAAATGGGAGTAGGACGTGCAGTGGGGAGGGGATGGTGGAAATCGAATCTTTTTTTCTTTTGAAATTTTTAAATGTCTTATTATTTATTTATTTAATTTTATTTTTGATTTTTTAAAACTTATATCCAAATTAGCATAATGTGCAACAATGATTTCAGGAGTAGATTCCTTAGTGCCCCTTCCCCATTTAGCCCATCCCCCCTTTCACAACCCCTCCCGTAACTCTCAGTTTGTTCTCCATATTTAAGAGTCTCTTCTGTTTTGTGCCCCTCCCTGTTTTTACATTATTTTTGCTTCCCTTCCCTTATGTTCATCTGTTTTGTCTCTTAAAGTCCTCATATGAGTGAAGTCATAGGATATTTGTCTTTCTCTGACTGACTCATTTCGCTTAGCGTAATACCCTCCAGTTCCATCCACATAGTTGCAAATGGCAAGATTTCATTCTTTTTGATTGCTAATACTCCACTGTATATATATACCACATCTTCTTTTTTTTTTAATTTTTTTTCTTAACATTTTATTTATTTTTGAGACAGGGAGAAACAGAGCATGAACGGGGGAGGGTCAGAGAGAGGGAGACACAGAATCTGAAACAGGCTCCAGGCTCTGAGCTGTCAGCACAGAGCCCGACGCGGGGCTCGAACTCACGGACAACAAGATCATGACCTGAGCCGAAGTCGGCCGCTCAACCGACTGAGCCACCCAGGCGCCCCCACATCTTCTTTATCCATTCATCCATCGATGGCCATTTGGGCTCTTTCCATACTTTGGCTATTGTGGATAGTGCTGCCAGAAACATGGGGATGCACACGTCCCTTCGAAACAGCACACCTGTATCCCGTGGATACATGCCTAGTAGTGCCATTGCTGGGTCATAGGGTAGTTCTATTTTTAGTTTTTTGAGGAACTTCCATACTGTTTTCCAGAGTGGCTGCACCAGCTTGCATTCCCAACGTTTTATTTATTTTTGAGAGAGACAGAGACAGGGTGTGAGTGGGGGAGGGGCAGAGAGAGAGGGAATCACAGAATCCGAAGCAGGCTCCAGGCTCTGAGCCGTCAGCACAGAGCCCGACGCGGGGCTCGAACTCACGAACCGTGAGATCGTGACCTGAGCCGAAGTCAGAGGCTTCACCGACGGAGCCACCCAGGCGCCCCAGAATTCGAATCTTAAAAGACAGAACAAACGAGCACTGAGCCCCCATCTTCTCCACGAAACATCCATGGGAGTCTCGAGATTGCAGAACGGTGGCGGTCGTCTGCTAACTGGGAGGGTGAGTGGTATACTGTGTGCTGCTTTGCCTGAAAAGACTGTCTTCCCCAGTAAGCAAATTATTGATTATAAACTGTTATGATTCCTTTGGAGCCATTGTGGCCAACTGTATTATTCCATCTGCCTTAAATGTCTGCTGTGTTCCCATGCCAAAACCCTTATGAAATTTCCACTAGAAAAAAAAATGAGTAGCAAATTTGGGTCTCAGGGCTCATATATAATTTCAGATTTCATTAATGGTTATTAAATATATGCCCTGAGGAAGGATAAAGTTCCTCGTATGAATGGAAGGAGAATTGAATTTATAAATAAGGTGATTCTGTTTTCAAGGACTATTCATTAGACATATCGAGGACACCCTTAAAAAAAAACTTTTAAATGGAAGGCGTTTAAAATCTCAAAGGATAAAAATGCAATGTTGGGAAAATATAGCCCTCCTTAAAAAATCTCTAAAAACCCCTAAGTCTGAAACATTTTACTTGACCTGGAACTTGAAAATGAATCCTAGGGAAAATTTTTAGAAGTTGTAAAAATATTTTCATATTGCGGTCAAAGGATATCCACATTTAGAAAATATAGATGTACCTATTGGTGGGTAGAAAATTGGTTGCCAAAAAGAATGTTGAAAAATTTTTCTTAATCTCCTTTTAAGAACCAAAATTATAAAAAGACTAAAAGAGGCCATTTAAGTAATTTTGACTCAGCAAACCTTTTGATGTTTTAGGCTACCAAGCCCCATCCCATAACCTGCACAGTATATTCGCAATAGGAGTTGTCAAAAGTCTGAATAAGAAATTCAGGTCTTTTTCAAACCTGTTGCAAATCCCCCCCAAAGCTGTACAAATGGTATAGTTTTAGCTTCATGAGAATAAGTAGTTGGAGCATGTTTTAAAAAGAGCAAAGTTGCCAAAAAAAGCAAGCAGTATCTTTCTTCCTTCCTTCCTTCCTTCCTTCCTTCCTTCCTTCCTTCCTTCCTTCCTTCCTTTCTTTCTTTCCTTCCTTCCTTCCTTCCTTCCTTCCTTCCTTCCTTCCTTCCTTCCTTCCTTCCTTCCTTCCTTCCTTCCTTCCTTTCTTTCTAAATATTATGAGGGCAAGTGAAATATTTGCCCGAATCCTGAATTCCTAAGGAGAGAGTTGAACCCGAGACACTTTTGTGTCAGGTGAGTATTCTGACATCTATTTACAGTGAATTGTCTTAGAAGAAGAGACATGATAATTTTGTTGCCACCTGCTGGCCTGTGGCTGTGACATGAGCCACTGTTAGAGAATCTTTTTAGGGGAGTGAGTTCCAATTTCAGCTTTTCTCACTAAGAAATGAACTTGGCGATATTTTTTTAGCAAAAACAAAACAAAACTTACCTAAATAACCTTAACACAAATAAGCTGTGAAAGCACTGAAGACAGTTTTCCTATGTGAGTTTTATCTCGTAAGACCCCCTAAAATGGAATTTTACCTTTTAAAACAATTCTCAAACAGAGAGGGGCTGAGAAGACCCAAAGCTCTCTCCTGCCCTGTCTTGTATTCACTCCCCAAGCGAGGTGCGCTGTGTGACAGAGCAGATGTGATTAGCCTGACCTGCAGGAGCAGAAGGTCATTTTCTACTGACCCTGTAATCTCCAGGATCAGTCTCAGATCCAGGGAGCATTTCCCTCGGAAAGTTCACATCATTGCGAATGAAAAGTCTCATTATTCAAAGACAGTAAACATTCAGTTGCAGAACACATCAAACATAAGTTGTCTTTTGATTGTTTTCTAGGTTTCCAAATTCAAAGACGTTGGCCCCAAACATATGAAAACGTTGAGTTTAACATTAGCCTAAAAATATTTTGTCTTGGCAGTTTCATTCTCAGACATGTGCTTTTTTACCAGGCTGTTTCTCATACCAAAAACATGATGCCAGAGAACTTGTGGGCCACGTTTGAAAAAGCCATCCTAAAGTGATATTTACATTAGGGGAAAAGCATGAAAATGCTGCTGTGAATCCTGTTCAGCTGGTTATAAGGTGGACCGTGGTTGGAGTTTGAACCTTGATGATTTAAACAGAGATGCTTGAGAAAAGCAAGCAAAAAGCGATGTGAATCCAAAGGTGTCCCCCACGTAGGCTACGGAGCAGTAAAGGGGATTCATAGGACAGAGTGTAGAAAACAAAAGTCTACTTCCCTCCCTGAAACAGTAATGAAAAGTAGACAAAATGAATATTGAGTCACTTCCATCGTCCAGCGTCCAGACGGTTTTCAAGAGTCGCTAATGGGAACCAACGAACGAAACATCAAACGATGCTTTCATGAGGCAAGGGGAGTTACCTGTCATTTCACAGCCAGCATGAGAAAAAGAACAGATTTATCCATTTCTTAGCAAAGACGTTTGGTAAAAGGCAGACTATATAGCCTTGCCGAACCAGAATCTCAGCAGCCCCCAAGCCAAGGGTCCTTATTGACAGCATAAACGCCCAGGTGGCAGCTGTGGAATTTCAGATGAACTAATAAATATAAGAGCGAGCCAGCAGAGTTCAGCCGGAAAGAATGTCAGCAATTTACTAGCGGACGCCTAGGAGAGCCTTGTGAGCCCATCTCATCAGGGTTTTCAGAGAAACGGAGTTCCAGAAATTTCAGACTGGCAGAGATGGTCAACTGAAGCAAAGAAATTCAAGGAGGAAACTGGGCTGTGTGACACGGCTTGTTTCATTCTTTGTCGTGAAATGCTTCCCCACGTTCGCATCCCACATACCCACGACTTACGAGGAAGTGCACAAAGAACGTGTACTTTGTCAAAAAAAAAAAAAAAGCCTAATGAATAGAATTACGCACTCTGATGTGAATCTGGCGCTATTTTTCTTGGTCATATGATACCACTTTAAGAAATGAACAAGATATCGAGGCAATAACCTATTTATGCACACATGCACACATCCAGGCTTGCACGGAGAAGCAAAATTAAAAGCAGATAGCAAACAACCATTTACAACACAGAAGGTTCCTGTAGTCCATATAAATTAAGCCCCTTTAGAAGGAAAAGAAATCCAACGCGGTTTATTTATGCAAGTGCTTTCAAACAAGTTTCTCAGATTATTTGATGGTGTGATGTAATCATTTATAAGCGAGCAGTGAAATTAAAAGATCAGGACATTGTGTGTTGGGAGCTGAGTAGAGAAATTTCATAAGGAGGTTTTAATTCTGGGAGGAATATTTTGTACAGAGTATTAAGATTGATTGTATCTAATTAAAATGCTAAATCATACAGTGAACAAAGAAAGACAAGCAAAAACACGTAGGGTCTGCGGACTCCTATGGAGGGCCCTGGGGAGTCCCCAGACCAAGTCCCTCCCTTCACAGACGACGAGCCTGGGATCCCGGACATTCCTACCATGTGAAGTCACACGCGCAAGCTTGGGTCAAGGCTATGTGTCTGGTCACTTACGCATATATCAAAGCGGGGGAGATACACACACACTGAAGCACACAGAGTGAGAGAGGATTCAAACACACCACGGCTCCCAGGGGCGGCAACGTATGGTCCTCCGGGGACAAAACGCACATCGCATAGAAGAGAAATTCATCAAATATGAAGTCGAGCCTTCCTGTTGTGAACTGAAAGCTTGGGTGGCAGATGTGGACTTTTAGGTGGAGTACAAATGATGAGGAGGCCCAGCTGGCTTGTAGAGCACACCAGCCAACTTGTCAGAGGACTGGACCCCAGTTGTGGAGGTCTCTCACCCCGTTTAAAAACCATGTCCTCCCGGGGCACCTGGGTGGCTCAGTCATTTGAGCTTCCGACTCTTTGATTTCGGCTCAGGTCGTGATCCCAGGGTCGTGGGATCAAGCCCCGAGTTGGGCTCCGTGCTGAGCGTGGAGCCTGGTTAAGATTCTCTCTCTCCCTCTGCCCCTCTCCCCCCACTTGTGCTCTCTCTCTTTCTCTCTAAAATGAAGTAAAAAAAAACCCCAAAACCAAAAAACACTTCTTTCCTGAAGTCCCCCTGCCCCAATCTGCCCCGCTCTGTCTGTCCCAGTGAAAAGCATCTCTTTGCCACGACTACCTGGCGCATTCGGTCTCACTCCTAACATGGCCATTGCCTCCTGCGCGAACCAGGCACCTAGCACGGTGCTCCTCAAACTTGAGCGTGCCTCAGTCCACGTCGCCTGGAGGGCTTAAGACAGGTTGCTGGGTTCTACCTCCAGAGTTCCTGACTCAGTAAGGGGGTCCCGGCTGGGGCCCAAGAACTTGCATTTCTACCAAATGTCCGTGTGATCTTGAGGCTGCCGGCACACAGACCACACTTGGATCCAGTGCACTGCACTGCATCCAAGTTGAAGTTGACGACGCCGGATTGCTGAAGCGATGGATGAAAACGATGCTCTTTTATTGGGCCGCACCGAGTATGGTGCGTGTGCCTGCAGCACCTGCAGATGAAAGCAGCGACGAACACTGAGGTTTCTAGAATTGCCATCAGGAAAATATCGACACGCACCCATTACAAAAATTTTCCAAAGACGGGTTTAAATGGTCTCCGTATGCGAGATCAATGGGATGGAACTTAAAGGAAAAAAAAAGCTGTCTTGGTAATAAAAGCTAAATGTCATTACTGTAATTGTGGCGGTTCATGCATGCAGTTCCAAGAAGTGTGGGGGAATTTTTATAAGTCATTTTGGGGGGCTAAATGAAATATTTTTGAAACTACCTCCCTAGAAAAGAACTTTTTAAGTATTGCAACTTTACATCTGCCCTCTTCCTTTGTCAAGAAAAGTACTACATAGCTCGTATTGGTATTATTGGATTTTACTTTTCCGCAGAAAATGAAACGCTATCAAAATGAGGAAATAAAGGCTCTACTCCAGCCTGCTCTTCAAAGCAATGTGGTTATTTATAAAGCAGTTTTTCTACTTTGACTAACTCAATGTGGACAAAAGAAAAAATAATCATTTCAATATAGATTGGAAGGCAACTCCCAACCTTAATGATTAACCCTGGTAATGGTTTCAAACCCTGTAAGCGTAGATGAATTGCTCTCATAATTCCTCCCATCAAGACAAAATACAAATCTTCTTTGTTCTAAATTCATTTATTTATTCTCATTATTACCCCTCTAGATAATCGACAAAAAGTTTTGTCAGGGGGCGCCTGGGTGGCTCAGTCGATTGGGCGTCTGACCTCGACTCAGGTTGTGATCTCACGGTTCATAGGTTTGAGCCCCATGTCCGGCTCTCTGCTGTCAGCACAGACCCTGCTTCAGATCCTCTGGTCCCTCTCTCTCTGCCCCCCCCCCCCCACTCTCTCTCTCTTTCTGTCTCTCAAAAATCAATAAAAACATTAAAAACCAAGTTTTGTCAGGTCTCCGAGTGGCTCCATGCCTTCTGGGAAATGACCTTTAATAGTCCTTTTTACTATGTCACTCCCCTCCAAATGTAATTGAAATAGATTCAGCATTTTGTTTCTCAAGCTTTAAGAAAAGCTGCAAAAATTGAAAAAATTCAAAGGACAAATTCTATCTATATAGCAAGCAGATGAAGTGAACTATTTAAAATCTGAATGCAGTTGACGTTGCGCTAGGAGGCAAATTATTACAGATGTTCCCCACACGTAACCTTTCCTGTTTTGCATCTTTTATCCAGTAAAACACCATTTCTTTCTCAGGCGCTCCCAGGTAGAGAACACTCCATTTTCGAGGGGCGTTGATCACAGGTATCTCCATTCTCCTAACTGTGCACTCATGAAGGCGGCCGAAATCATGCGATTTCTCTAGGAATTTGACCTGGGAGGTAGGTGAGGAGACGTTCCCACGGGGCCAGCCTCTGAAACATTTCCTCCTAAGTGCTGCTGTTCCATCTTGCACCACAGTTGAACACTGGAAGGAGGTCGAGGGGGCAGGCTGGACTTGCGTGTGCCGCCTCCAGGCCTGGAACACGGGGCTCTAACGATTTTCAGAACTTTCTCCTGTAGTGCGAAGGGGTTGGAAACCCAGGCACACCAAATCTGGTTTCTGAGGTGATGGGCGATAAGGAAGGCTTCTGGGGATCTACACCCCGCCTCCCATGTCCCCTGCAAGCTACCCTGAGTCACTTCCTTCCCTGCCTTGTGAAGTCATCTTGCTTTCCCTCCTCCCCTGGGAGCACCTGGACAGGGTCCCTACTCCAGAGAGTGCCCCGGCCTTGGCCTTGCTTTCCCCTGCCTCCCCCGTCTGCCCCGGGTTTTCCCTCATCACCGAGTCGCTGGCTACTCTTGTCTGCATGCATTTTGTAGGCACAAGTTCCCATTTTCAATCCTCTCTCCCGGGCCAACTGGGCCCTCAGTTTCCTAGCATCAGAAATGGCCGCGTGGCCGGTAAAGCACAGGTTGAGGGCAGATATAAAAACTATTCTAAGCCAAGTGAATTCAGCTGCCGCATGGATTCGGCGAGAGGAGGCCCAATGGGAATCTGGGCTCGATCTGTCACTCGACTGCCCCGGTGGCCTCCTGGCCCGTCCCCTCCTCACACACTCTCCCAGCTGGCTGCTCCTTCACACAGGCCTCCCACCTTTCCCGGAAGCACTTTTCCAAACCAATCTGCTCTCTGAGTTGCATGCTTTGCATCAAGTCAACCAGCAACCACACCTCTCACGGATCAGTGCTCAGCATAGGACAATGACGTGAGTCCTGGATAGTCAAGGGCACGGGAAGGCTTTCTTGGGGGCAGATAAAAGCATATACGGTACTGTCTTTTACGAACGTACCATCGCACTATTTCCGCCGGAAATGCCGCGTACCCTTCCCTTTATACTCTTCTTCTGGCTGACCCAGTGATGGCACCCTCCCTAAAGATATAAGAAGAATGTGTTATTACATTCTTCCTATGTGTTAGAATTTAATAGCACTCACATTCTTCTTCCAAAACTGTAAAATGACTTATTTTCTTCACTATGCCTCAGACAGCAAAGAAAATGAAAAAAAAAATTTACATTTCCTTTTTATACTCTCCCCATAACATCTCATAAATTGTGTGTACTTTTGTGGCTGTATTATTTTGCGGGGGGGGGGGGATGCAAATATGTTTTCTTTGTCTTGTCGAAAAAGAAAACAAAACAAAAAAGAAGACTGCACTCATCTTGAAAAAACTGTGTTGCCCAAAGCTTCCGTTAATCACTGAGAAAAGTCCACAATCGTCTTGCCTGCTCTTCCAGCATGAGAAGAATCTATAGAATATTCACGCCACTCAACACCTCCTGCCTGGAAACTAATTGTCTAAGCTTCACGATCACTTTTATTTTATTTTATTTTCTATTAATGACGGCAGAAACAACTGAGAACAGCAGGAAGTTATCACACCGCTGGAATCAACCGTTATCTCGTCCTCAGAACAATGGACAGTAAGGAAATGATTCCTTTTACCAACACATGGACTAGTACTTTTAAATGAAACGTTAGAAGAGTCTAATTATGTGGAAACTGTGTTCAGTTCCTTCATTTCTTACACACACACACGCACGCATGCACACACACATACACACACCCCTGTGCACTTCTGAATCTTCTTTAGGTAAAGATGCTGCTTTCTTTAATTGGCAAAGACTTCCTTACATAATCAACGGTAACGTACTCCACCAGGCGCCAACAGGAACTTCTTTCCTCACCAGGTACATGGAAGTGCTGGCTACTCTTGGGACAGAGTTTAGTATAAGACGGGACTCAGCTGGTTGAAAGGGTCCAGGATCCTCCACGAGGACCTCGGACATTGCTCTCGTGAAGGCTTGGTGGAGAACAACAGTTGGCTGCCTCTTTGGTTACAGGGTAATCACAATGGAAAAGAAGCATAACTCTGGGCCTGCCTCAGATAATTCAAACTTTGAACACTTGGAATAAAGTCGTTTTAATTGTAACCAATCGATGAGCGGAAGATTGGCTCCAGCCCTTTGCCATAGTACACTGTGGGCAAGGTGTACTTCTCTGCCTCTTGACTTGGCCGCATGACTTGTTTGGTCCATGGAATGAGGCAGAAGTGACAGTGTGCCAGTCTTAAGCCCAGGATTCAAGAGGCCTTGTGTGTTTCCGCTTGCTTTCTTCAACTCTGCTTTTGCCATGAGAATGATAGGCCTGGGCTTGCCTGCTGGTCCCTGAGAAGGATGAGAGGTACTTGCAGCAGAACCCTCCCGAAGCCAAGACCAGAGAACACCCAGCTGGTCAGCAGACTTGGAAGACATAATCAATCATAATTGTTCTAAGCCACTACGTATGGGGTGGTTTGTTAGGTGGCATTAACTAACTGATACATCATGAAATCACTATTAGGCAGGTTTGCTTTATAGGACTGACTGGTCCATTTGATTAACTTTTTTTAATGTGATAGAACAATGCAATAATGTTACTCAAATCATTTTAAGAGAATCCCGATATAAAGAGATTGGCTTTTGAGTCAGATGGCTCTAAATTCATACAGAGGAGGAAGTTCTCTAGTCTTCCAGAGCCTCGATTTGTGCATCTCTAAAATAAGAATTACCACATTTACCTTGAAGAGTATGAATTAATGGGTAAAGTATGTAATATACCCAGCATATGGGAGAACAAAAAATGTTTGCATTATTTTTATTTAGTATGATGTGCAATCTCAAAAGTCTATTTCTACTTGAGTCGTTATTTGTATTCCGTGATTTTTTTCTTCTTCTTTTAATTTTTTGCTCATCTTCCTCTGGTTTCACTTACATAACTCCTATCTTTTCCTTGCCTTAGGTCTTTTGCAAAATCCAAGTATAAAGTCTGCCATTCATTTTTCCCAGTGCCCACAGGGGATGATTTACCACAGGTGGTAAGTCCCACTGAGCTACTTATATTGCTTGGGACACAAGTTTCATGTTTAGGACAAATTTTCAAACATAAAGTTCTTTTGAAAGAAAATCAAGCATGGCAGATCATTCAATGTCTTTCTTTAAAAGTGAGTGTTCGGGGCGCCTGGGTGGCTCAGTCGGTTAAGCGTCCGACTTCAGCTCAGGTCATGATCTCACGGTCCAGTCCGTGAGTTCGAGCCCCGCGTCGGGCTCTGGGCTGATGGCTCAGAGCCTGGAGCCTGCTTCCGATTCTGTGTCTCCCTCTCTCTCTGCCCCTCCCCCGTTCATGCTCTGTCTCTGTCTCAAAAATAAATAAACGTTAAAAAAAATTAAAAAAATATATAAAAAAAAATAAAAGTGAGTGTTCTTTTCCCTCCCCTGTCTTCTGTCAACTCCCTCAATTACGTATTGGATGTAATTGGGATGTTTTCTAGTGAAACCCATGACCCAGTGTGTATGAAGCAACGACAAACACACAATGATTGCCTTCCCTTCTGTTGTGACTACACGAGTGATCGTAGTTTGGAAGGGACTGGCAAATGATTTTGCCAGGATGATCAACCTTTTTCTGAAAAGGGCAGATAGTACATATTTCCAGCTTTGGGGGCCATATGGTCTCCATTGGGCCACAGTTTGCGGATAGCTCCTATAAACAATAAACTGTAAGACCAAAGTCATGGTGATATTAACGCAAAATTAGTCACGCTGCAGCTCAAATACGTTCTTTCATATAAATTCCACACTATATGTAAATATCTCTTGGGCTTGATTATAACTTTTGTAAAGTGCTGTGTAGGACAATCATAAGGTTGGGTTTTATTCTAAATTTATTGTTTATTTACTCTATGCTCATGGCCCAAAGTTTCCCAACGCTTGTGGGACAGAATTTCTTAGTACAAGTCTTGCCAGCAGGCTGATTTAATTCAATTTCTATCTAATCATTCTGTTCAGGACATTTATTCTGTAATTTCCGCATACATCAACTTTGGGTCTGTGTAGCACTAATTGAGTACTATTTCCATCTATTTGCATGGTGCTCGATCCTGTTTTGACGGTGACCATATTGGACAATACATTTTTTTTTTCCAAATAGGAGTCAACAGGAATATCAAAGGAAATACATAACTTCCCAAGGACTTTCATGTGGAATCTCTCTTTGGCTTCTGAAAGCTCACCATTACCAGGTACTCGTTAATGTTAACAGGATCTCGCCCAAATCCAATAATCACCGTGGCTCACCCTGGGGAAGACTGGCTAACTGACTCAGCCCAGAAGAGACGTGTTAGAGGCAGGCATTCACGTTGGCTGAGTTTGCACGAGCCCAGCTGCCCTGACGCGCTGGGGAGGCATTGGTGTGCAAGCTAAGTTTGGTGTGCAGATGTTGGTGAAGGGTTCCTGGAGACCTCCGGTGATAACATCAAGCCTGTGGCAGAGTAGGCTCGTTGAAGGTGATTTTTGCCCCCAACTTTCCATTGTTAAGAATGGGTTACCGAGATGGGTTTCCGCAGTCGCACGGTGTGACATTTATTTTGTCGGGCGGTTTAATCTGTCCTTAATTTCAAAGGGCGGAATCCTGAGATAAGACTAGATTGTGCGGTATATTCCTCTTGTGAGGCAAGATGCGGGTTGCCCTCGTCCTCAAGAAGAAGTGATATATCGTGGAGCCTGTGGCAGAACGAGCCACAGGCTTCCCTTTCATCTCTCAGCCTGTCTGTATTCCCACGTTTTTAAGACTCTGTATTATCTTTTATTACCCAGATTTTGATTATTTTTTGGTTTCAAACCGTTATAACCAAAAATGTTGCCGTGTGGGCTTAAAAAAAAAAAAGATTCCAGTTCATCACTGTTAATGTAAAGAAGGATAGAGACAGGAAATTCATGTGAAACCGGAGTCCTGGCTTGGACAATGAGTATGTGTAGAAACACGGGTGTTTTAAAAAGCTCGCTTCCTGACGCCATATGAAAATAAACGGATGTTTTTAATAGCAGAACTTAGGTAACAATTGTTAACACAAAGCTAAGAGCTGACACAGAGCTCTTTTATCTAGGAAGCGTACTGTCTAATGTCACGGAGGCTGAAAGATAAAGACAAAAACAAATAAAAAACCAGAGAACTGTGCTCAATTCCCCAAAGCTGAGCATCCTGCCTTAGGGTCTGAGTGGGGCTCATAAGCTCAAATATCCAAGGGGAGACAGGCGGGGAAAGCTGACCTGAAGGCACCGACGGGTTGTGAGACACAGAACAAGACAATCGTGCCACAAATGTCTCCATCGGTCTCCATCTGTTTTTGGTATACGCTTGGGTGCCCTGAGCTACTGGGTCTCAAAGTGTGTGGACTGGGGAGGATGGGTGATTTGGCTCACCAGAGGACATCGGGTGAGGTCTACAGGCATTTTTAGTTGTCACAACTTGGAGGAAGGGTGTTGCTACTGGCATCTCGTGGACAGAGGATGTGTAAAAGGCTGCTGCACATCCTACAGTGCCCAGGGCAGCCCCACGACAAAGAGTTATCTGGTCCCAAATGCCAGTGGTGCAGAGGCTGAGAAACGCTGTCTGGCCCACGAGGGGTTTACGGTGACCGTAGAGCATCGGCTCTCTCTCGGGGCAGCGGTTTGGAGGTTCCTGCCGATGTGAGCATGTGGGAACCTTCCATGCGGGAACAGAACCAAACAAAGGATTGAGACTTACTCAGGATATGATGGAATGGCTTCAAGTTATCTTTAGAGCCAGATGAGAAGAATTAAAATATCTTTAGAGTTTTTGCCAGAAAGACAATACAAAGAAAGCCGACGTCTTTCAACCCAAATCAGATTACAGAACTGGGTAAAGAAATGGATTTAGAGTCACATGTTCACATGGCGATTCTGAAAAACGGATGTCTTCTGCAGCTCAGAGCACCCCCCCCCTCCCCGATGACAGCAGTCTCTGTGTCCCACATCCTGGGTCAAATCTCTAACCCATAAGCAGCCATGTTAGCACCCCCAGTCAACCCAACAGAAACCCAATTGAGTTACTAAATGAATTTTATAGGGTTAATTCTCTTGTTTTAAATTTAGGAAAACATTTAGTAATTGCAGTGAGAATCTGGGTATGTAATTGAAAACACTTTGAATGTTTAAGAGTATTTTGGCATGTTAGCAAATGGTCGTATTCGCCTAGTCAGTAAATATTTGTCAAATGATTAAATGTATTAGCCTTTTGATTCCAATTTTATTTTATTTTTAAATTTTTTTTAACTTTTATTTATTTTTGAGACAGAGAGGGACAGAGCATGAACAGGGGAGGTCAGAGAGAGAGGGAGACACAGAATCTGAAACAGGCTCCAGGCTCTGAGCTGTCGGCATAGAGCCCGATGCGGGGCTCAAACTCACAGACCGCGAGATCATGACCTGAGCCAAAGTCGGAGGCTCAGCGGGCTGAGCCACCCAGGCGCCCCTTTTGATTCCAATTTTAAATGACAGATTGATTTTAGACTTGCGATTGTAAATTGAAAAGTGTAGCAGAATTTAAGTGTTTGGTAAATAGTGCTGGACTTTTCAGGTGAACTTCATTCTCTAAATAAGTATGGATATTCTAAATATTTAATAAGCTTAAATATTGAAAAGTTTTAACGGCAATAAGTTGAAATATTTAAAGTTTAAATTGTAATAAACTTAAATATACACATTTGTTGAATACATGAATGCATGTATTAGATTTATAAAAGTTGTTTAAGTTTTTAAAAAGGTTTTGCCTCTTAGGGCTGTAAGTTTGCCAGTAAGATAGATACTTGAACGGTTAAACAGAAAACAGAATATAAGAACTTTATAAACGTAGATTAAAATATATAAAGAATTTTAGCTAATTAAGTTTAGAAATGAGAGCAATTGTTTGAGTTTAGATTGTTCAACTTAAATTGATTCAACACTAATCAAAACCCTCTGTGAAACTATTTGTTCTTATTATATACAAAAAAGTTACTAGAATTATAAGCAGAAAAATAGGATTTGTAAGTTGAACTTAAAAGCTTGAGGAATATTTTGATTTTTGTAACTTCAGTAAGGTAATGTAATTTTAAAGCCTACATAACTGTAAATATCCCTTTCTACACAGAAAGAAAGAAAAAGAAAGAAAGAAAGAAAGAGAAAAAGAAAAAGAAAATGCCAGCCTTAGGCATTTAAAAAATCATTAATAATGTCCACACTTGTCTTTTAGCAAAGAAGACATAATGTTCCCATTGAGCAAAGGGGATGTGTTAGAAAGGCACATCACTTTCCAGGTTTCAGAGCTGGGCAGATAAGACAATGGTGCTGAATATAGTCCCTTGTGAGACTATTAAATAGACTATAAGAATGTTAGTTCTGGAAAGACCCTTGGAGATCACGGTCCTCACTTCCCCCCCCAGAGGTGAAATGGCCAGGACCAGTCCTCTGGAGCAAGGCCAAATTTCCACCCAGGGCACCAACCTTAGAGGACGTTCCCAACAGGGTTACTCATACATTCTCCCCACTCTGTTAATTTGTTAGGGCTCATTCTGCAATATTTGCCAATTTTTATATAGTAATGGCTACAAACTTCAATGAGTTCCTTTTCTGTGTCAGCAGATGAGCAATGGGGTGCCATGAAACAAAGCGTACGGGGACAAAACATTTCTGAGAACTGCCTGACAGTGATGCGTGGGTGGGGGTGGGGAGTGCATGTGTATGCGTGCGGGAGAGGAAAGTGAAGGCTGGCATCTACTTTTTCCTCTGATTTCCTATCATTTTCAAAAAGTTTAAAATGATACCAGGGCTGTGCTCTATAATATCATGGCATGCATTTGCTAAAAGAGGCATATTATTTTATTTTCCCTTTTATCCCGCCCTGATGGTAGAAAATATATCCAAATGACCTGTGATGACACTTTAAGATAGCTAGAACTGGTATGCAGACTGACCTTATGACAGGCTAATAAGCTGAAAATGAAAGCGAAATCCTCTTTATCCCACTTTAAAAAAAACAAAAAACCAGGAGGCTCTTCTTAGCGCTAAACCAAATAGCGCCATCTGCTGGCTGTTTGCTAGTAGGTGTTATCTAATCAGGGCCACCAAACAAAGGTGATCTATAGGAGAAAAGGGAGAAGCAGGCTCTGTCCTCACTCTTGCCTCTGTGCCCAGGGGACTCCCTGTCACACAACCTCTGAAACACAAAGATGACAAGGCTTCTTTCTACGATAAAACATTCGCATTTCCCCAGGAACCCATGTTCCCCCCCACCCCCCACCCCTTTCTTTGAAAGAAGCGCCCAAGAACTGAACACACCTTGGATTCAGCTTGGCCGTCAGCAAACACATTTCTTACAAACAAAGATTACCTTTAACTCTCTCATTTTCTGTTTCTACTCCCGTTCTTTTCAATAAAGAGATTAACTACAAGCTTGCCAACCAATCACTGCAAATACATGGAGACTTTGAATCTTCTGCCCAAGCTCCCCCAGGACGGACAGAAGGAAGCAAAGATAACAGTCACAACTACTCTAGCATGAAGCGTGCTGTTTGTTTCTACTCACTGGCTTCATGTTGCAATTCGCGACATCAGGGCAAACCCATTTTTTTGTGTAAACTCTTAGCTGAGAGGATAGAGCTGGGCTTTTGACTGTCTCGCCATTTCCATAGATGGGTTGGCATGAAAAATATTTATATTTTAATCAAGTACAATTACACATGAAACTGGCTTTTGAGGAATTTCTTTTCCTGTGTAACAAAGTGAAATGAGGGAAAACACTGAACTGACTAAATCGGCTCCACCACTCCAAAGACGCTCAAATGTCATCACTATGGCAACATGGCAGCTAGAGTCCACCCTGGTCTCTTCCCTCCGATTGGAAATCGTGCGCATTGTCCTTGCCAATTAATTAACATGGCAGACACATGGAAAACAGTGAGTTTTGGCTATGAGGAAGGGTCTTAAGACTGATTTCATTCATGAAACACTCTATCCTATTTTTAGTTTTCTTTCTCCAAATTTAATTAGCCTCTGAGGACCTGCTTGACACAAAGGATTTGCTCATTTGCTGGCTCCCTCTCGGCTTTCAGAGGGATCCCATGTTGTTGAGCCCTTTGTTCTGGGAAGTGACAGGGGTCACTTATACTTTGGCCCCCAACGGGACAAATCTCAGGTGATACAATGCAAAGGGGGAGGCTAGTGTATCCACTAGGGGGTCAATTTTAACATATTAAGAAGGTATGCAAAAGATTCTCTGTTCCTTAGAAGATCCCTTATTGAAAAACCTGCGTAAGTCTGACCGAACACTTCCAAGGCCAGTGTTTAGAGAGGCAACCGATTAGTTTCAGAACTCAGGAGAAACGTCCCTTTCAATCAGTGGTGTGCCTGACAGTCATGTTCTTCAGGAGAGAAGATTGATGTGAACAGCTAGTCCAAATCCTTTGTTTTCTCATAAGTGACCATTTCTGTTGATCTATCCTTAAAATTGTAGAAAATGGCTCAAAACTATCTTCCTCGAGATTCTTTTCATACCTCATAAACTTAAATTAGGATCTCACCTAGCTTTCACACAACGAGGCCAATTTGCCAAAAGCTAATTTTCCCAGAAGCCCAATACACCAAATTTATTTATTGTAGGTTTAGTTACTTTAATAGTTTTAAGTGGAATGTTGGATTTTAGTGACTGATATGTATTTTTGGAAAGTGAAGCAAACTAAGGGTGGCATGAGAATCCTAAAAATGCCAAAAGTCAGGCAGAAGAGAAGTAAATGTACACTTCATACGGAAAACTATTTTTTTAAAGAGATTGAGAACATGCGTGACCCGGCGAGAAAGGCAGCGGGTGGGAGGGAGAGAAAGATAGAGCGCGAGAGAAAATCCCAAGCAGACTCCACACTCAGCTCAGAGTCCAATGTGGGGCTTGATCCCATGACCCTGAGATCATGACCTGAACTGAAAGGAAGAGTTGGACGCTCAATTGACCGAGCCACCCAGGCGCCCCGGGAAAACAATTTTTAATTTAAAAATTGGTATTTTATTTGTAACAGGACTGTTTCAGCTCCTTCTGATTTCAGTCTGGATGCTTTTAAATGACACTTCCTGTTTTTTTCCAATTTAAACCGTTTAGCTCATTTTGTAATAGACTATCAGTCTTTTCCTACTACAGCTAGCAACTCAAAACATTTTAAAATTTAAATGTAAAGAAATTAAACTAAGTTTTAAATAAGTACAATTGTAAACACAAATTAAGAAAAACAGACTGGATCAGTCAACGTTTCAAATTAGGAATTAAGCTAAAATTTAATTCGAAGTAAGCATTGAAATTTAAATCCGTAAAGCAAGCATTCATAAATTGCCCAAACAATTCCATCTTATGGTTTGACTATATCTGTATCAACACATCGATATCCATATATCTATGTAGCTTAAAGAGTTGAGATTTACTGAAGGATTTGAGAGGTAAAATCATATAAAGGAGTAGAAAGGGAGCATGGCAGCCCAGCAGGGACATATCAAGAGTTCACTGAATGGCAGCTCAATTTTGAAATACATTAACTCTAAGCATATAATTGCATATGAAGGAGTACAAAAATAAATTGACGAAAACAACTGAAATTGCTGAAAGGTGACTATAAAACCAAAGTACATTAAAAAGTATTTAATTTAAACAGCCAATTCTGATATTTTGACTACTAAGAATGAAATAATGTATTTCTAAATATATCTAATGGGCTTTCTTAATTATTAAATTGCATAGAAAAGGCACATGTAATGCATCATCAGATATTCAGGCGGAATAGTCCTGCTAACGCTCCTCGGAATACTCTAATGCCATTTTTTTAAAAAATTTTTTTAATGTTTATTTATTTTTGAGACAGAGAGAGACAGAGCATGAATGGGGGAGGGGCAGAGAGAGAGGGAGACACAGAATCGGAAGCAGGCTCCAGGCTCTGAGCCATCAGCCCAGAGCCTGACGCGGGGCTCGAACTCACGAACTGTGAGATCGTGACCTGAGCCGAAGTCGGACGCTCAACCGACTGAGCCACCCAGGCGCCCCATCTAATGCCATTTTTTAATAAATCAGGAAATTTACACATTAGCTTTTGGTGAACTGACTGAGAGCCACAGTGTGTGTGCGCACATGCATGTGTGTGTGTATACGTGTGTGTGTTTTAAATCTAGCTATTTTATACCTCTTCTCTCTTAATCATTGTGTTCTGACCAGTGCAGAGAACAGCGGGTCTAATGGTGTGTTCATTTTAGATGCTACGATTCTATTGATGCAGCCTCAGGATACATTATTTGATCCCTGAGTCATGCTGTGCCTTATATTAGAGCTTTTAGTCAAATGATATGCCCAAGTATTTTTTTTTTTTTTTTTTTTTTTTTGGCCAGAACTGATGTAAATTCAAATCTCCCTGATTCTGCTGTCGTGCAGTTGACCCTTTCTGAACTTAAGGATGCGATTTTTTTTTTCCTGGTGATGTTTTGTCTTGTTTTACACACTACGTTGTATTGTTTGTTGTGTATTAGTTAACTCTGCTGAGGTTTAGTGGAAACCTCTTGTCGAATCAAGGATGTGGCTTCTACCACACCTGCCCCCCCCGCCCCCAATTCTCTGCTCCATTCTGGCACAAGGTAGGCTATGTGACCAATCCTTCACTGAGGACTGATATGTATTTGCTGAACATACGTGTCCTGTCCCCAGAGCTAATACCTCCAATATCTTCCAAGATTCCGTTCACCCAGACCTTTAAAATTAGTATTTTCCATTTCTCCTGCCCTCACTTCTTTGAAGTTGAATTACTGAAGTGCAACAAAGTGCACTTACAAATGGCATTTAAGTAAAAAGTTAATTAATCAACAGGCCAAATTAATTAAAAATTGAGATGAAAACAATCTGATAAAATCATTAATCTTCCAGGAAGTGTTTAATTAAAACATAAAGCAGATCTTCATTAACACAACTGCCATAAATATCTTAGTTACAGTGATATCTACGTAATCAACTCTAAGTTTTAGGCAGGTATCTAAAATAACAGAAAAAGGGGCGCCTGGGTGGCTCAGTCGGGTGAGCGTCCAACTTCAGCTCAGGTCAAGATCTCACGTTTGTGAGTTTGAGCCCCTGCATTGGGCTCTGTGCTGACAGCTCAGAGTCTGGAGCCTGCTTCGGATTCCGTGTCTCCCTCTCTCTCCGCCTCTCTGCCACTCGTGCTCTATCTATCTTTCTCTCTCAAAAATAAATAAGCATTTAAAAATAAAACAAAATAATAGAAAGTTAAAACTACTTATATTTTATTGGGGATTTGGATGTATTTCAATAGTGCATACATCCGGCATAACTCAAAAGATAATAATAATCAAACAATAAAGAGAAGAAACCCTCAACTTCAAAACCTCAGCAATAAAGAGGAGAAGCCCTCTCTTACTCAATTTTTGAATAAGAGAAGAAATCAAAAGTTTTAAGTGAACTTCTCCATATGGAACTCAGAATTTAAAATTTTTTTTTCAACGTTTTTTTATTTATTTTTGGGACAGAGAGAGACAGAGCATGAACGGGGGAGGGGCAGAGAGAGAGAGGGAGACACAGAATCAGAAACAGGCTCCAGGCTCTGAGCCATCAGCCCAGAGCCCGATGCGGGGCTCGAACTCACGGACCGCGAGATCGTGACCTGGCTGAAGTCAGGCGCTTAACCGACTGCGCCACCCAGGCGCCCCTGGAACTCAGAATTTTAAAGGATACCAAGACACTATGGATTTACTGGTAAATTCTTCTCAACTCTCCTATGTTAGCAAAATCTTTCTTGGAGATAATTATGGCCTCAATTCTAAAACCTGATAAACCTAACAAAACATTTTAGTAATAAATAGAATGTAGTGAGGCTTTAAAAAAATCCCAAATCCAGGATGATTTATTTCAGAAATATTATGATGACTCAATTAATAGAAATCCATTAACATAGCATTCTATAGTCTAATGAGAAAGAGCATATGACTGTTTCAAGATATTACAAAAGATATTTGATAAAATGAATGCGTTAAAAATTGTTTTAATGTTTATTTTTGAGAGAGAGAGAGAGACAGAGTACAAAAGGGGGAGGGGCAGAGAGAGAGGGAGACACAGAATCTGAAGCAGACTCCAGGCTCTGAGCTGTCAGCACAGAGCTCGACGTGGGGCTCGAACCTGTGAACCATGAGATCATGACGGAGCCAAAGTCGGATGCTCAACTGACCGAGCCACTCAGGTGCCCCATGAACGTGTACTTTCTTAAAGAAGTAAGTAAGAATAGAAACAGTGCCGTTGAATATGTCATAGCAGACCCAGCTTACACGGAAATCTAACAGGAACATTCTAGCCCATTGCCGTTCAGTAGAACTTTCTGCGATGATGGCAATGTTCTCTATTTGTGCTGTCCGTGCAGTGGTCACCAGCCATAAGTAGCTACTGAGCACTTGACATGTGGCTGTTGTGACTGCAGAACTGAATTTTAAATTTTATTCAATTTTTATTCATTTAAATTAAAAAAGCCACATGTGGCTAATGGCCATTATTAAGCACAGTATAGCTCTAGAGGGCGTTTCTTTCTTTTTTTTTCTTTTAAATTTATATTTATGTTTGAGAGAGAAAAAGAGAGAGAGAGAGAGAGAGAGAGAGAGAGAGAGATCATGAGTGGGGGAGGGGCAGAGAGAGAGAGGGAGAGAGAGGATCCCAAGCAGGCTCCAAGCTGTCAGTGCAGAGCCCAACACGGGCTTGATCCCATGAACCGTGAGATCGTGACCTGAGCCAAAACGCTTAACCCCTTAACCAACTGAGCCACCCAGGCACCCCTGGGCATTTTTTAACTCAAGGTAGGAGGGAGGGCAATGATGTGCATTTTAACTTTTATTTTTGATGGTGAAGCAGTTGCTGATATCAATTATTAAGAAATTCTTAAAAAGACAAAGAATGAAAAATTTAGAAAGTTATGTAGATATTATAATTTTCTACCTAGACCATCAAAAGGAGTTATCTTTAAAAAGTCGTCTAGGGGTGCCTGGGTGGCTCAGTCGGTTAAGCGTCTGACTTCGGCTCAGGTCGTGATCTTGCGGTCTGTGAGTTTGAGCCCCATGTCGGGCTCTGACAGCTCAGAGCCTGGAGCCTGTCTCAGATTCTGTGTCTCCCTCTCTCTGACCCTCCCCCATTCATGCTCTGTCTCTCTCTGTCTCAAAAATAAATAAACGTTAAAAAAAAATAATAAAAAGTCGTCTAAATTAAGATTGTGTAAAGGGAAGAGAAAAAAAGTGACTTTACGAAAGTCAATGGCACGAATGCCCAAAAGCAGTACTGACATTCTGAAAACAGTGAAAATATAATGCCACTCACAATAGCAACCAGGAAAAATAAAAACTATCTATAGCTATTAGATTGCATGAAAATAATATAATATGGCTTATCTAGGAAATGATAGCATAAGTCTATCAAAGAATATCATACACATGTCTTAGGGGGCTTTTCTTCCAGCTTCTCAGACTAATACTAGTCTTTCGTGCTGCAGAAGAAGAAAGCTAACATTTAGTTATGGAAACCCGATGCGAGATGTTTTGCTATCTCAGCTTATTATAGCAGAACAATTGGATTAATGAGTCATTTTCCATCCCATTTTTATAAGTAAGGAAACCGAGGCACAGGGAGGTGAAGTAAAATTGCCCAAGACACAGAGCTAATAAATGTCCACCTTGGGCCCTCACTCTCCAGAGCCAGTACCCAGGGCGTTAAAACATCTGTCTGTTTATTCCCTTTCTCACCCATTTTTCCTCCATATCTGCCCTCTTTAGTTCAGGTATCTGCATATCTGATTTAAAACCCCTCATTTGGGGTCACAGAGGGCGTGAAGGCATAAAACCAAAAGAAACTTCTGATAAATGTTGCAAAAATTAGCTGAACAGAAGAGTTTAGAGTCGATACAAGATAGATATAAGCTGGCCTGGTTTACACACAGGCCAGTGGCCCATGTTGAAGTTACTTGTTTGGAGCATGAAGCACATGTGCTATGAAACGCACATAATAATAAGGACACAGAACTCCAGGAGTGATTATTAATGTACATGCTGGAATCTACACATCTACATAAACGTTGGTCCTTAGAAAGAGTCATCTTGGAAGCTCAAATGTAGATTCTAATTAACCTAAACTTGTTCAGGGCTTTCAGAATTGCCCTTTCAAAAGTTCCTCCAGAGCCAGTTTACGAGTAACAGTAAATTAGCCTTATAGATTTTTGAGAAACTTGCAAAACCAATATTGTGAAAAACAGGAAAACAAAATGTATTAGGGTTGCTTTTAAACATGGCCTTAACTTGAATTCTGGTACTCCAGGAAAAACAGCTTTGATGACGAGAGAGCATGGAGACAGTCAAAGGCTTTCATCGAATTCTGAAGGGGCCTCTTTGTTACTTCTAAGTCCACTTCAAATCTCAACAACATTTATTTTCTTTGCTGAAGTGGTACAGTTCTAATTCTTCTGTTTCACATGGATGATCTGGACACCATCTTTTAGCTCTAAAATGCTTTGTATCTTATCAAGAAGCAAATCGCAATGGGTTATTTTGGAGGTCCTGAATGGTACTGGGTATTGGGGGAGGGGGTGGGGATGGGAGAAGGAAAATGGGGGAGAGAGAGAGTAAGTGTGTGTGAGAGAGAGAGGACACCAGTGGAGGTTTCACCAAGGTCACCAGGCAGGAGTTGGGAGTGAGAGAGGATAGAGAATGGGAATTATACAGCACGTGAAGAAGAAGAGATGATCTACAATTAACTGGGCTGCAAGATGGGCTAGTTGGGTGGTAAGGGAAGAGCAAAGCAGATTGGCAAGAACGGGGGAAGAAGGTCAAGAACTCTTACGTTAGACATTTCTCCACGTTGGACACCATAGACCATATACGATTCAGATGTGCTTTGGCCCCTCCCTAGCAGAGGGAAAGGAGGGGAGGGCGGGCAAGGAAGCAGGGAGTATCCATGCATTTTTATATACCGTCAAGTCCAACGTTCACTAACTGGGTCACGAATGAATGATTTGTTTTGAGATATCACATTGAGAAGCCACGTGACGGAAGCATAGCATTGAGCGTTATAAAACAGAATAATGCAGGCATTAATGAAGCCCCTGCATCAGACACAGACACTGAGTTTCTACCTGTCAAAGGATTGTAGCGCGTGGGATCCTGCAAGCCAGCCGTGGCCTCCCTGAAGACTGCCAGCCTGTATATACAGGTTGATTCAAAACCAGGTGATGCTAGGGAGAAAGGTATTTCTTCTGCTCATTTAATCAGCGATAGCTTCAATGGTTCTTAAACTTCAGGCTCCTACACAAACAGCTCCTGACAGGTAGATAGGGGAGGAAGCTTGTTCTCTTTTGAATCGTCATGAGCTACTGGGGCCAGATGGAGAGAAGAGACTGAATTCCTAAGGTCACTGTCCAGATTACATGAAGGCATTAAGGCCTGCCTTCTATTCCTTCTCCATCAGCACGAAGGCTTCTCAAGAGCCTTCACCTACGAGACAAAGCCAAACACCGTTTTTTTTCCCCAAGGCAGACTCCTAACCATAAGTTGCAGTCATATAGAGGTCTGTGCCTTTTTTTGCGATGCTTTCTATGCTCCTGTTTGATCTTGATAATATTGTGAAGCAGGGGCAGGTAAGTTTTCAAAATGAGGACACAGAAGCTCTAAAAGCTGAAGTGATTAACCTCAAGCCACTGCAAACAAGTTAGTTACAGAATCCAGGCGGAGCTTAGGAGGGTTGATGTCTATTCCAGTATTCATGACAGTCAGAATATCTAGTTTCAGTATTCTCATCTGAATTAAAATTTTATTTAACTTGATTTGAATTAATTTCTTACAACAGTGATGAAAGAAGAGCCTCCAATTCAAGTCCATACAAGTATTGAGCACCTAGAATAGTACTCGGGATGCTATGTTTGCGGTCAGGTTACAATAGACTAGACATGGTTCCTGGCTTTAAGCATATTGCTCTGCACGAGAGACAAGAAAACAGAAAAAAAAAAAAACAAAAAAACCAATTAAACGAGTTAGGTTTTCCTTGGTGGAGAAGGTGGCAATGGGCATACCAGTTTGTTCATTTATTTTCAGTTGTTTATTCAATAAATATACGTTAAGCAGTGACTATGTGCCTTGCACTGCACTGCCGTGTGCTGGGGACACATAGATGGGAAGGTACATGATTCCTTGTCTCCAGAATCTCTAAGAAATAAATACATATGTAATAGCCAAATGCCAGGCAACGAGGTTACTTCTAGGGCAAAGAGATGCGTATACAGGAAACAGTGGGATCACAAAGAAAGGACCTAAACGTCAACCTGGGGAAGGAGAGAAGTTTCCACTGAGCATGCATATGTGAAGAGATTATCTGTAATTAACGGAGCGGCAAGAAGGGCTAGCTGGGTGGGGAGGGAAGAACAAGGAAAATTAGAAGGGAAGGAGGAAGAGGGAGAATTTGGAATCTGATTAGAAAAGTTACATCACACCTCGTATTGCCCTTATGAAACTTACCACATAGCCAGAACAATAGCCATATGAACAGAGACCTACAATAAACTGGTAAGCGCTGCTGTGTTTATGAACACAGAGTGCTGTGCGCGCCCAACCTCTAGCAACGTGAGCACGTGAGGAAGCGTCACAGAGCTGAGGACTGAGCTGGCCCTTGAAGCATGAACAAAAGTCTCTGGGGTAGAGAAGGGAGAAAGCCATTCCGGGTAGATGGGAACATACAAACAAAGTCGCAAAAACATGGACATGCACGGTAATCGGAACTGAGGAACACAGAGACCTGGAGTTTGGAAACAGGATCTGAAATTCAGTGGGACAGAAGAACAGGTTAGGAGTCAGGAAAGCAAATTTGGATGGTGTTTAATAAGTCCAGGGTAGAAAAGCAGAGGTTCTAAATGGAGGCAGTAATGATTAGGATGAAAAGATAATATATTTACAAGGAGGTTCAGATGTTGAACATATGGGACCTAAAAAACTTACAAGGTAATGGATGAGAGAGAGGAATGGAAGATGGCTCGGAAGTTTCCAACTTCACTGGCTGAGTCACTGGAAAAACATTCACTGAGATAAAGACAGAGAGAGGAATGGTTTGGGGGTGTGGTAGGCAGAATAATGTCCCCAAAGATGTCCATGTTCTCATCTCTAGAAACTAAAACTAATACCTGAAGGCAAAGGGGTGATTGTAGATGTGGTTAAGTTTAGGATCTTAATATAACATTTTTTTAATGTTTACTTATTTTTGAGAGAGAGAGAGAGACAGAGCATGAGTGGGGGAGGGGCAGAGAGAGAGGGAGACACAGAATCTGAAGCATCTCCAGGCTCTGAGCCGTCAGCACAGAGCCCAACACGGGGTTCAAGCTCACGAACCGTGAGATCATGACCTGAGCTGAAGTCAGACACTTAACCGACTGAGCCATCCAGGCGCCCCAAGTTTAGGATCTTGAAGTACGGAGATCATTCTGATTCTGGAGATTATCCAGGTGGACCCAACATAACTACAAAGATCTTGTAAGAGACAGGAGGGTCAGAGGTAGAGAAGGAGCTGTGATAATAGAAGCACAGGTGACAGAGATTTGAAGATGTTTCACTGCTGGCTTTGAAGATGGACGAAGGGGTCATGAGCTAGGAATCCAAGTGACCACTAGAAGCTGGAAATGGCAAGGAAATATTCTCCTCTACGGTCACCAGAAGAAAGGCAGTAATGCTGGACCATTTTGGACTTTTTGCATTGTTTTAAGCTACTAAGTCTGTGGCAATCTCATATGCTATAAGCTTATGTTATATCGTCAGTAGGAAACTAATACAGGGGACAAACAGGGAAATGAAGAAGTCAATTTTATGTGTGTTGAATTTGAGTGCCTGTGGTGCATCCACTTGGAATTCAGACCAGAGCTGGAGCAAATAGGTTGCGCTGGGTGTCTGAAGTATAGTATATAGATGATGGCGATGCCAACGGGCCAAAGGGGTGATCACTAGGAACAAGAACCAGAAAGCGGCCAGTGTTACACCCCAGAAAACAACGACTTTGGAGGATTTCACAAAGGAAAGGGGACCGGCAAAAGAAATGAGAAGGAGGTGGGAGGAAACCTTTGAGAAGCCTGTGCCACAAACACCTGGGTGAGATGACTAGAAAGGCAATTGTCAATGAAGTTGAAGTCTATTTCGAGGCCAAGTGGGAAGAGTTCAGAGAAGAGGGCTTTGGACTTGACATTATGGCAGGTCTTTGGTGATGTCGGCAAAAGTAGCTCCAGTAAAGCTGTGGAATGGGAACCAGAGCTGGCAAAAGAGTGAATGGGAGGTGAGGAAGTAGAGACCACGACAGTCCATGATTTCTAGAAGATTCTCTTGAAAGCTGAGTGGACAACAGGGAGAGAATTGGGTTGGTTGAGGGAGAAGTATTTGAGTAGTTGTTCGCTAATTTTGAAGTTGTATGTTATCTGAACGTGTGGTAGGCTGAGGAGTAATGATATTAAAGTAAGAGACAAGAGGGAGTGGCGAGAAAGGCTGGATTCCCTGGAAGCTTCAGTTTTAAAAGTAACAGTTTTAAGGGAGCCCATCTTTACGGGGTTTACGTGTGAACACATAACATGAGACTAGTTGCCAATAGCCTTGCAAGTGTCCATTAGCTGAGAAAGTGGTTTTCACGACTTGTCTCATTAATTTCTATCCATCAGGAGGGTGCTAATTGTGGGTGTGGAGGGGATGAGAACCGAAAGTCAGGATTGTATTTGTAGAAGTTGCAGGGAGCATCAGAAAGAATTAAAAACCTTAATCCAGGCACTTGGTCCTAAATAGAGAGATAAATCTTTTAATCTGTTATGGGAGTTAAACTAAACTAATTGTTGAAACATTCATTTCAGCCAGGAGCATGTTTTTAAAAACAATTTGGGAGGAGGAAAGCAACGAATCCAACCAGAGTCATAGAAACATGGATGAAGGAAGTGACAATGAATTCCTGAGTTCCACTGGGTTGAATGTTTGCATTGTAAGCTGAGGATTGATTATTGAAATGGCCTAGATAAATCAGAAAAAAAAAAAAAAGAAAAAATGAGTTTTTGCTTGGGTTAATCAAAACAACTTTTTAATATCAAACTCCTTTAGTTTGTGAACATAAGAATTCTCAGTGATGTAGGAAATAACACATTTTCCACTTTTTGAAAAGTGTAAGAAGTGAGAGTTATATCTGAGAATGAAATTTCCTTTCCTGGCATCATGAAAAATTTCCCCAAATACCTAAGACAGTGATATCTTTAGTGTATACCCTGTGATGTTCAGGTCCATGGAAAATAGTATTCTCAAGATGGCCACACTGCTGTTTGTAGGTTTAAATGTGATGGATGTGTTATGGATATTGAACAAGAAAGAAAACCATCAAATTCTTTTTGGTGACCTGAGCAGATTTCCCAGAGCCTTTCTAGTGTCTTATTTGACATTAATTTGTTGTTGCTAAAATCCCCAAATATTCCATAACTCTTCTTATATTCAAAGGTAACTTTATGATTCACTGTTGCGGGTATAAAACAGTACCTGCTAATTACTTCCATCACTAGATCTCCATATGTGAATGGTATTTAGGAACCTCTTTTTTTTTAAGATTTTATTTTTAAGTAATCTCCACACTCAACGTGGGGCTCAAACTCACAATCTGAGGTCAAAAGTCGCATGCTCTACAGACTGAGCCAGCCAGGCACCTATAAATGGTAGTTAGAATGATCTTTTGAATAATAAGTAATACATTGTAATAAGTTTGATCAGGTCGTCCATTGTTTGGGGGGATGTGATTTTTATTTATAAAACAACAATACATTTTTCTAAATATCAAGAGATTAAGTTGTTGTATAAAGCTCTCAAGGTGTTTTAAGAACTCTAGACCAATCCTAAATCTGCAAGCTGTATGGTACTTTTCCTAGGTCTTTGTATTACTAGACTATTATTTATCTGTCATTTTTTTCTTATTCCCTATGTTGTACTTTTCAGCTCTGTAACTTAGTTATTTTACGACTGGAAGTTTGTACCTCTTAATACCTTTCATGTATTTTGCCCAGCCCCTCACCTACCTCCTCTCTGGCAGCCACCACTTTGTACTCTGTATTTAAGAGTCTGCTTGGGGGCGCCTGGGTGGCTCAGTCGGTTGAGCAGCTGACTTCGGCTCAGGTCATGATCTCGCGGTCCGTGAGTTCGAGCCCCGCGTCGGGCTCTGTGCTGACCGCTCAGAGCCTGGAGCCTGTTTCAGATTCTGTGTCTCCCTCTCTCCGCCCCTCCCCCGTTCATGCTCTGTCTCTCTCTGTCTCAAAAATAAATAAACGTTAAAAAAAAATAAAAAAAAAAATAAGAGTCTGGCCATTTCTTCCCACTCAAGTAAAAAGCCATCATCAGGAGTAAGCAAATTAGGAAAGGAAAAAGTTGCACAGGAAAATGCAAACATACAATAAAAGTAGTAGATGAATGACATAAAACCAGGAAGGAGGTTAGAGCACAAAAGCACTAAAATCAATTATAGCTATAAAAAGCAGTCAAGGGATTCACAAAATAAAAGGATGTAAAGTATTACTTCATATACAAAAATGTGGGAAGGGGAGAGTGAAAATTTAGTGCTTTTAGAATGGGTTCAAACTTAAGTTACCATCAGTGTAATATAGACTGCTATATGCATAAGATGTTACGTACGAATCTAAAGGCAACCACAGATCAAAAACTTGTTACAGATACACAAAAAATAAAGAGAAAGGAATCCAAGCATATCGCTAAAGAAAGCCATCAAACCACGAAGGAAGAGAACAAGAGAAGAAGAAAAGATCAGAGAAAAACTATAAAAACAACCATTAAACAAGCAACAAAATGGCAATAAGTACTTACCTATCAAGAGTTACCTTGAATGTAAATGGACTAAATGCTCCAAACAAAAACAGAGGGTTACTGAACAAGTAAAAAAGCAAGACCTATCTATATGCTGCCGACAAGAGACTCACTTCAGACCTAAAGACACATGCAGACTGACAGTGAAGGGATGGAAAAACATTTCCTGTGCGAATGGAAGTGAGAAGGAAGCTGGGTAGCAATATTTATATTGGACAAAATAGACCTTAAAACAAAGACTATAACAAGAGACAAAGAAGGCCACTACTTAATGATAAAGGGAACAATCCAACAAGAGGGTATAACAATTGTAAATATTTATGCACCAACATGGGGACACCTAAATACGTAAAGCAACTATTAATCAACATGAAGGAAGAAACGGACAGTAATACAATAATAGTAGGGGACTTTAACACCCCACTTACATCAATGGATAGATCATCCAGACATAAAATCAACAAGGAAACAGTGGCTTTGAATTGGACCAGATGGGCCTAACAGATATATTCAGAACATTCCATCCAGAAACAGCAGACTACGCATTCTTTTCAAGTGCACATAGAACATTATCCAGAATAGATCACATATTGGGTCACAAAACAAGTATCAATTAATTTAGAAAGATTGGAATCATATCATACATCTTTTCTTTTTTTAAATTTTATTTTAGAAAGAGAGTGAGTAGTGGAGAAGGGCAGAATGAGAGACAGAGAGAGAGACAGAGAGAGAGAATGAGAATCCCAAGCAGACTCCATGCTCAAGTGTGGAGCCTGACAAGGGGCTTCCTCCCATGACCCTGGGATCATGACCTGAGCAGAAATCAAGAGTCAGATGCTCAACCGACTCAGCCACCCGGGTGCCCCTACTACCATGCATCTTTTCTCACCACAACATTCTGAAACTAGAAATCAAACATAAGAAAAAACCTGCAAATAACACAAATACATGGAGGCTAAATAACATGCTATTAAACAATAAATGGATCAACCAATAAATCAAAGAGGAAATAAAAAAATACATGGAGACAAATGAAAATGAAAACACAATGGTCCAAAATCTTTGGGATGCAGCAAAAGCTGTCCTAAGAGGGAAGGTTATAGCAATACAGGCCTACCTCAAGAAACAAGAAAAATTTCAAATAAACAACCTAATCTTACACCTAAAGGACCTTAGAAGAAGAAGAATAAAGCCCCCAACAAACTGGACAACCTAGAAGAAATGTATAAATTCCTAGAAACATATACCCTTCCAAAACTGAATCAGGAAGAAATAGAAAAATCAGACAGATTCCTAGCAATGAAATTGAATCAGTAATCAAAAAACTCCCCACAGACCAAAGTCTAGGAGCAATAGCTTCTTGAATTCTACCACACATTAATAGAAGAGTTACTACAATTCTTCTCAAACTATTTCAAAAAATAGAAGAGGAAGGAAAGTTTCCAAATTCATTCTATGAGGCCAGCATTATTCTGATTCCAAAGTCAGACAAAGGCACTACAAAAAAAAAAAAAAAAAAAAAAAAAAGAAAAAAGAGAAAACTACAGGCCAATACCTCTGATGAACATAGATGCAAAAATCCTCAACAAAATATTAGCAAATTGAATCCAACAATACATTAAAAAAAATCATTCCCTGCGATCAAGTGGCATTCATTCCAGAAATGCAAGGGTGATTTACTATTTGCAAATCAATCAATGTGATACATCACATTAATAAGAGGAAAGAAAAAAATCACATGATGATCTCAATAGATGCAGAAAAGCATTTGATGAAGTACAATATCCTTTCATGATGAAAAGCTTCAACAAAGTACGTTAAGAGGGAACATACCTCAACCTTAATAAGGCCATATATGAAAAACCTACAGTCAAAATCATCCTCAATGGTGAAAAACCGAGAGCTCTTCCCCTAAAATCAGGAATAAAACAAGGATGTCCACTCTTACCACTTTTATTCAACATAGTACCAGAAGTCCTAGCCACAGCAATCAGACAACAAAAAGAAATAAAAGGCATCCAAATTGATAAGGAAGGAGTAAAACTTTCACTATCTGCAGATGACATGATATTGTATATAGAATATCCTAAAGACTCCACCAAAAACTACTAGAACTGATAAATGAGTTCAGTAAAGTTGCAGGATACAAAATTAACATACAGAAATCCGTTGCATTTCTACACACCAATAATGAAGTAGCAAAAAGAGAAATTAAGAAAACAATACCATTTATGATTGCACCAAAAAGACTAAAATACCTAGGAATAAATATAACCAAGGACATGAAAGATCTATATTCTGAAAACTATAGAATATTGATGAAAGAAATTGATGATGACACAAACAAGTGGAAAGATATTCCATGCACATGGATTGGAAAAACAAACATTGTTAAAATGTCCACACTACCCAAAACAATCTACAGATTTAATGCAATCCCTATCAAAATACCAACAACATTTTTTCACAGAACTAGATCAAATAATCCTAGAATTTGTATGGAACCAGAATAGCCAAAGAAATATTTTTTTAAATGTTTATTTATTTATTTGAGAAAAAGAGAGAGAGAGAGAGTGGGGGGAGGAGCAGAGAGAAAGGGAGAGAGAGAGAATCCCAAGCAGGCTCCGTGCTGTCAGTGAAGAGCCCAACATGGGGTTCGATCTCGCAAACCATGAGATCATGACCTGAGCTGAAATCCAGAGTCAGACACCTAACTGACTGAGCCATCCAGGCGTCCCACCAAAGAAATCCTGAGGAAGAATGAAACTGGAGGTATCACAATCCCAGATTTCAAGATATATTACAAAGCTGTAGTAACCAAAAGAGTATGGTACTGGCACAAAAATCACACATCACTGACACATAGATCAACAGAACAGAATAGAGAGCCTGGAAATAAACCCATGCTTATATGGTCAATTAATCTACAGCAAAGGAGGCAAGCATATACAGTAGGGAAGATGTTGTCTCTTTAACAAACGGTGCTGGGAAAACTGGACAGCTACATGCAAAAGAATGAAACGGGGCCATTTTCTTACGTCATACACAAAAATAAACTCGACGTGCATTAAAGACCTAATTGTGAGACCTGAAACCATAAAACTCCTAGAAGAAAACACAAGCAATAAACCTTTTGACATTGGCTGTAGAAACGGTTTTCTAGATAGGTCTCCTGAGGCAAGGGAAACAAAAAACTAAATTCTTGGGACTATAAAAAATGAAAAGCTATTGTACAGCAAAGGAACCCACCAACAAAACAAAAAGACAACCTACTGAATGGGAGAAGATATTTGCAAATGATATAACTGATAAGGGGTTAATATCCAAAATATATAAAGAACTTATACAACTCAACACTAAAAAATCCCAAATAATCCCAATTCAAAAAATGGGCAGAGGACCTGAATAGACGTTTTTCCAAAAAAGACATCCAGATGGTCAGCAGACGTATGAAAAGATGCTCAACATCACTAATCATCAGGGAAATGAAAATCGAAACCACCATGAAATGTCGCCTTATATCTGTCAGAATGGCTAAAATAAAAAAGACAAGAAATAACAAGTGTTGGTGAGGATGTGGAGATTAAAGGAACACTTGTGCACCGTTGGTGGGAATGCAGACTGGTAAAGACACTGTGGAAAACAGTATGGGGGTTCCTCAAAAAATTGACAGAATTACCATATCCTCTAGTAATTTCACTACTGGGTATTTACCCAAAGAAAATGAAAACACTAATTCAAATAGATACATGAACCCCTATGTTTACCGCAGCATTATTTACAGTAGCCAAGACATGGAAACAACCTAAGCGTCCATTGGTAGAGAAATGGATAAAGGAATGGATATGTGTTGTGTGACACCACACACACACACACACACACACACACACACACACACACACACACTGACATATTGCTCAGGCATAAAAAAGAATGGGATCTTGCCATTTACAACAACACCGTTGGATGGTTGGACCTAGGAGGTATAATGCTAAGTGAAATGTCAGAGAAAGACAAATATCATATGACTTCATTCAGATGTGGAATTTAAGAAAAGAAAGAAAGAAAGAAAGAAAGAAAGAAAGAAAGAAAGAAACCAAAAAACATACTCTTAACTCCAGAGAACAAACTGGTGATTGCCAGAAGGAAGGAGGGTGGGAGAGGGTGAGTGAAATAAATAAAGGGTATTAAGAGTACACTTATCTTTAAGTTTATTTATTTATTTTGAGAGAGAGAGAGTGGGGGAGGGCCAGAGAGAGAGAGGGAGAGAGAGTTCCAAGCCGGCTCTGCACTGTCAGCACAGATTCTGATGCGGAGCTCGGAATCACGAACTGGGAGATCATGACCTGAGCTGAAACCAAGAGCTGGATGCTTAACTGACCGAGCCACCCAGGTGTCCAAGAGTACGCTTATCTTGATGAACACTGAGTGATTTATAGAATTGTTGATCATATTTTACACCTTAAACTACTGTAACACTGTATGTTAATTATGCTTTTAAAAAGAAACAAAAGCCTTTTTTGGTTTGTTCATTTGTTTTGTCTTTTAGATTCCACATAGAAGTGAAATTGTATGGCATTTGTCTTTCTCTGACTTATGTCACTTAGCGTAATAGCCTCTGGGTGCATCCATTTGCCATCGCAGATGGCAAGATTTCATTCTTTTTTTTTTTTTATCTGCACCATTTTAAATGTCCAGTCTCCCATGCAAATAATTTTCATATGAGTTGCTCACCCAACAGGATGCTTTTCTGATGTGCGTACTAATGACCTATGAAGTACGCCTCTGAAACAAGAGTCCACTAACATCCGAAAGGAAAACCACACAGAGGAGTGAAGCTTAAATCTGATCTTAGGGATAACCGCTCCTCACCATAAACTGATTCAGGTGCCTCTCGTGTTTCCTATTTTGGCGAATGCCACGGCTGCCCTTCTGGTCGCACAGGATCGAAACCTCAAAGTCATCATTACCTCTCTCGTCTTCCTCACACCCCACATCCAATTAGCTGCCCAATCCTGCTGATTCGATGACCTCAGCATGGTTGGCATCTGACTCCTCCTGTCTGCCGCCCTTAGTTCCTTCTGCCTAGATCTTGTCATGGCCTTGGAACTGGTCTCCCCAGCTCTGGCAGCCTCCTTTCTCCGTCACTCCTCTCCATCGCTACCACATTACCCTTCCTAAGACTTGGCTTATGTAATTTCTTTCTTCAAAAGCTGTGAAGAATCGCTATTATTATTATTTTTTGAGAGAGAGAGAGAGAGAGAGAGAGCGCAAGTGAGCAAGGGTCAGAGAGAGAGAGAGAGAGAGACAGAGACAGAGACAGAGAGAGACAGAGAATCCCACAAGGGGCGGGGAGAGAAAGAAAGAGAGAGAGAGAAGCGGGGCTCAGCTGGGGCTTGTGTTTTACCTGAAGCAGGGCTCAAGGTCACCTGATGTGGGACTCCAACTCACGAACTGTGAGATCATGACCTAAGCCGAAGTCAGATGCTTAACGACGGAGCCACCCAGGCGCCCAAGAATCGCTATCATACGCAGCGTGAAATGCAAGATCCTCAAGCTGATATTCAAACTATAATAGTTTGAATTGTATTCAATTCAATTCAATTCAATTCAAGAGAGAGAGAGAGAGAGAGAGAGAGAGACAGAGAGCGGTCCGTGGACCAATGTGGTCCATGAACCCCTTGGTGTGGTTCCCCATGGAGATACATAGAGAAATACGGAGTAACCACTTAGAAACCTTCTTGATATTCTTTCTTTTTTCTCATATTTGTTCTGATTATATTCATTGAAATGTAATTACACAGCTGTCAAATCTGCTAATATAGCTACAATTTTGTAAGTTACATATATTAAATTTTTTGTTTAATATTTATTTGTTTTTGAGAGAGAGAGAGACAGACAGAGTGTGAGCAGGAGAGGGACAGAGAGAGAGGGAGACAGAATCCGAAGAAGGCTCCAGGCTCTGAGCCGGCAGCACAGAGCCGGATGTGGGGCTCGAACCCACAAGCCGCGAGATCATGACCCGAGCCCAAGTCGAACGCTTCACTGACTAAGCCACCCAGGCGCCCCATGTAAGTTAAATATTTTAATACCCTTATTGTACTAATTCATCTTTACTGTTGAACAGATATGTATCAGTATACCACATTTTGGAAATTCATACAGTGACCATTTGTGAATCACTGTTCTAGAACAGTGCTACACCAAGTGCGGTCCACAGACTGCCAGCATCCACATCACTCGGGAGCTTGTTAGAGAAGCAGACTCTCCGGGCCCACCCCAGACCTACTGACTCAGAGTCTCTGAGAGTGGGTCTTAGCAATCTGTATTTTAACAAGCCCTCTAGGTTCCAGCTAGCGTGTGAGATACGCTGTTTAACAATCTTTCCACCCCTCCTTAAAACCTTTGTAGCCCATGATGCCTATTAAGCACTTGAAATATGGCTGGTATGACTGAGAATATTTTAAACTTTATCTAGCTTCATTTAAATCTAAACAGTCACACGCTAAAAACTGAAATAATATTGTATATCAATTATATCTCAATTAAAAAATAAAATAGCTACCAATAAAGAACCATTAGCTGAAGAACAAAATCTAAACATCTAAACAACATGGCTGGTGGTGTATTTTAAGCTTCCCAGTCCACTTGGGAATATTTATTTTCCAACGCCAGCACTCTCCTAGTAATCTATTAAGTTCCACCCATTTTTCAATGTGTTCACCTCTTCCAAGAAGACCTCCAGGATGTTCCTTATATAACTTTCCTCCTTGTTTTTCTTTTACACTGTTTCTTCTCATTCTCTTACAGAACTCATTACTTTCTGCTTTGTACCCAAGTTACTTAGGGATGAGTTTGCCCCCTTGCCGCCCCACCAGATGGAGACCTGTTGATTTAATCATGTGTTATCTCATGATAGCACCTCTCTGATACTTTGCAAATGGGAGGCATTTATCAACCATGCAATTGAATTAAGCCTACATGAAAGCAGAAAGAAAAGTCTTCAACACCACGAGTGCATCCTAGTGTTCTTAGAAGTCGAGACAGATCACAATGTTAACATACACAATTTAGTTTAGAGTAGGAAACAATGTTAAAGCCATGGTGAAACATTTGTCACAGGATCAAAATACATTGTTATAAAAATAAACACAGTGCCTCCCTCATCATTTCTTTAGCAGCCGGAAAGCATTTTCCTTTGGCAATCCTCTACCTCCATCAGAATTGTTCCTTAACTAAATTTGAAATTAAAAACAGACTTGTAGCCTTTTTATTTTTTAAATAGCACTCCTATTGGAGAAACATGGTTTTTTTGGTGATAGAAAAGCAGTTTTCCCATCAATTTCATGAAAGATACTAGACTTCTGAATGGACTGACATTTTGCTACAAATAAGAACAAACAACGTTTATTTTTACAGAAAAGGTGAGAAGAAAACACAATTCATTCTGCTTTATCTCAGAGCTCTATGCTAGGTCCTGTTTTTACAAAGCTATAAAATTAAAATACATGAAATTAACCACACCAAACCAAACATTAAGGTGGCTAATAATTAAGTATATTCTGCCATCAATGTAATAAACCTCATTAGATTTTTATAGGGATTACATATTCCCGCTGACTCACAAGTACAGCACTCTAAAGAACTTACACTTCACAATGCCTTCACACAAAAGTCAATGGGAAACGTATGTTACTTTCCAACAATGGGCAATGGCAGCATTCATATGAGATTTGAAAAGCTGAATGCCAAATACAATTGACAGTTTTCTGTGTGCCTGTCATTATGGGACCTCACCAACTAACATTAGTGCCAACTCCCCTTACAAGTTGTATTTCCAAAATTTTTAGGTTGTCTGATCGTGCCATGGTGGAAAAGCACACTATTCAACCAGTTCTAAGTGTCCACACGTGACACATTTGATGCTTTTTTAAATCTGTTCTGAGAAGCTTGGAAAGATGCAGTTTTCTAGGCAATACTTTCTACTATATTTATCTCATAAATGCACCATTTATTAGAACATAATAGCAAAACGATTTTTAAGACATATGGCTAACTGAATAAAAAAGATGACACGCATATATAATTCTAGTTATGTAACAAATAAAGTAAATATATGTGAAAGCAGAAAAAGAACTTGAACACCAAATTGATAAAACTGGTTACCGTTGAGTGAGTAACGATGGTAGGAGTAATGAGGAATATATTTTTAATAAATCTGCTTTAGGTACTTTTGCTAGTGTGAATCTTTTATAACCAGAATGTTTCCATGTACTACTTGTGAAACCGAAAGCAAGAATTATTCTAAGAAAAAAAAATTCTATTTATTTTTATTTTAAAAAAAAAATTTTTTTTTTAACGTTTATTTATTTTTGAGACAGAGAGAGACAGAGCATGAATGGGGGAGGGTCAGAGAGAGAGAGAGAGGGAGACACGGAATCCGAAACAGGCTCCAGGCCCTGAGCTGTCAGCACAGAGCCCAACGTGGGGCTCGAACTCACGGACCACACGGACCGCGAGATCATGACCTGAGCCGAAGTCGGACGCTCAACTGACTGAGCCGCACAGGCGCCCCAAAAAATTTCTATTTAAAGAAAAGCCAAAGAAATATTTTTTTTCCCCTGACAAAGGATTTTTTTCAGGAAAACCTAATAAAATATAATAATATAAAAACATAATAAAATAAACAGGCCTCCCTAATGACCTCTGATTAACTCTCATTAATGATAATGAATATTTGTATTGTACTTTATAGTTTAGAAACTACACTTTACATTCGTTATCATGTTTATGAATTTAACAGTGAGATAGATTTCACCATCATCATTTTACAAATTCAGATTCCAAAGCTCAAGTGTCAACCCCTACATTCCCTCAGCTCAGTCAAGTGCAGCTCGGAGAAACTGATTCACTGACTCTGGCTAGAGAAGTTAAACAACCCAATCTAGACCATTAATGACTTTGTAAAGTTTAATGGTTTCATTTGAAGCAATTATGTATGACATAGTAATGTCTTATAGAGCCTGGGAGGTCTCTAATAACTTCCCTTCACGCTCTTTCTAGCGATCCTTTCTTTAATGAGAAGAGCCAGCAGTGGGAGAGAATGACTTAAGTCTCCTCGAGTCTCAATCGCACACTTGTATCACACATAAGGTCCACTCATTGTTCATTCACTCGTTCCACAAATACGTATTCACCTCCCAACATGTTGCTTGTTGTGCGCATAGGAAAAGAATGAGGCATCCTCTCTGCTTTCAGGGAACCCCACATCCCTGGGAAAATAGGTGGAAAATTAGAATCCCAAATGGAAGAATGAAGAACACTACCACAGTATGTGCTAGGCTGGAGTGGTTCTCGATCAGGGGTGACTGTACCACCCAGGAGGAACGTTCGACAGTATCTGGAGACATGTTGGTTGTCACGACTTAGGGTGGGGTGGCAGGAAGTGGCCTGAGATGTCACTGAACAGCCTACAATCCACAGGACAGCTTCCACAGCAAAGATTATCTGGGCCGAAACGCTAACAGTGGCAAGGTTTAGAAATCCTTTGCTAAGGCGTATCACTCCCCCAGATTTTAAACGAGAAAATTTACACCAGGAAAACAAGAGGAATTTACCATTCCATGATAACGAGTAGATAAAAAATGTAAGTAATGTACTCTTGGGTAAATGCTCTAATCTTATTTTTAGCTGTCTGTGAGATTAAAACAAAAATATAACTCTTTTAGAAGTGGGTTAATAATACATAATTAGGAAGGGTGGGGGATCCTTCATTTTTATGGGAATGAATCTCCTTCTTCTGCCCCACCCTTGGCCAAGCTCCCATCATCTCTCCCTTCCCAGACTGCTGCACACCAAGGCCAGGTTGTCTCCAGTCCAGTATTCTTAATAAATTCCCACTGCACTGGGGATAACGTTCAACCTTGCTTCAAAACCAACAAGGTGCCCATAACCTAGACCCTGCTGCCTCATATCCTTACCTTGTTCACTCTGCTTTAGCCACAATGATCCCTAAGTTCTTTTCCCAACTCAGAAGCTTCACACATTCTGTTTCCTCTAACATGGAAATCTCCTCCCCGCTCCCTGCTCCCTAAATCCTCACATTCTATCTCATGACCTACATATCATGCCCTAGAAAAGGCCACCTCTAACATCCCCTTTCCTTTCACATCCAGGCATTGCCACCCCAATTCCTACCTGGGTTCCATTCTTTTTTTTTTTTTAAGTTTATTTATTTATTGAAAGAGAGTGTGTGAGAGAGAGAGAGTGAGAGAGAGAGAGAGAGAGAGCACATGCGAGTGGGGGAGGGGCAGAGAGAGGGAGAGAGAGGATCCCACTCAGGCTCTGCCCTGTCAGCACAGAGCCCGATGTGGGGCTCAAACTCACGAACCTCGATCCCACAAACATGAGATCGTGACCTGAGCCAAAATCATGAGCTGGCCGCTCAACCAGCCGAGTCACCCAAGCGCCCCTACCTGGACTCCATTCTGGTGCTAGTGGGAAGAAGTTTCTCCCAGAATGGAGCCCAGGTGCCATACCCTGTCCCCTTGTCCCTCCAGTTGATGCTAGTTTTAGGTGAAGTTGGCATCTCTCCTGCGTTGCCTTAACTCTGCCCCCATCTCTGGAAGTAACCCCTTCAGTAACGAATTTTTATTTGACCCACCCAAAGTAAATTGTGTTTCTGGCCAGCGGTTTGGCATTCACACTCCTCAATCCCAGTTGGTATAGACTCTTCACAGTCTCCAATTATGTTTCCTCTGAGCTCTTATGGCATTTTATAAAGGTGTGTGCTTGTGTTTGTATTTTGGTTCTTTGTGTAATATCTGTCACCTGACCCAGCACGGTTATGTTCCCCAGGGATCGTGGCTGTTTGGTTAATGGCAGTTGCATGGATGGATTAAAGGGCAGACAATGGCATTGTTGAGGACAGACACCTCATCCCTTCATGAAATAAATCATGACCAACTCTATTAATATGAGGAATTTATGGATAAATAAAATGACATATGTGATGGAAACTGCTTAAAGCTTTATGTACATGCATGCACACGTGCATTCACCTGACATGTGCTCAGACCTTCATCAGGCATTTGGAGCAGAGGCATGGAAAGGAAACAGTCTCTTTTCTCAAAGGCTCACAGAACAGAGGAGAGATGGAAATGTAAAGACAACGGGGCATACAAGATACTTGAGCCAGGGGCACAAGGGGGTCAGGAAAGAGACTGCTATCAAAGTGGGAAGATTTACAAGAGAGGCATCTGGAAATGAAAAAAAAAATACAAGAGCATGATTCCCTGTTGTTAAAAAAACAATGATTAATCGTAATTGGTTGTAATTGTAAATTCTTCGCTGTTTCTCAAATTCAGAGAGGAAACGATGGACGCAACACCCGTGCCAAATATATTGCTTCGGGGTAATGTCTCAGCCCAGATAAAAGAGTCCAGTCGGGATTGGCAGGTAAAGAGGCAATGATGTGAAAATTTCCCGGGTTTTACTATAAGAGCCCAGACCCGTGAGTCCACATGGTAATGGAAGCCTGTCAAGTTTGATACACATGTTGGTACAATGAGTGTCTGTGATTACAATACGACATTTATAATCCTCAAGGTAACAGTTACGCTCACTGACATTCTGTCTGGCGATATTAAGAAATATTCGAACATCTTTTTTCATTGAAATAATATTTTTTTAACCCTCCAGTGTAGAGGAAAACAGTTATTTCAACAAATGCTTTTATCATCTTCCTAGTTTTGTCAACGAGCTGCCCCCGTGCAGAGAGGTCACAATGAGTCACAAATCATTCTGATTGGAACCAAATAAGCACGGAGGTCCTGTCCTCAGCTAGACATTAGACCAGGGGTTGGCAAACTTTCGCCAGAAAGGCCAGCTAGTAAGTATTCTAGGCTTCGTGAGCCAGATGGTCTCTCTCACAACAAGTCGACGTCGTTGTCATAATGTGAACGCAGTCAGGGACGATATGTAAATGAGCAGGCATAGTCATGTTTAATCAAACTCTGGTTACAAAAATAGACGGCAGGCCAGATTTGGCCTGTGGGCTCTAGTATGCCGGCCCTGCACCAGACTATAAAGAAGGATAGGGAAGAAACGAACTGGGAACAAGGGAAGCAAATGCGAAGAAAGAAAATCACCGATGGCAACACTGCGGTGGTACGGAAAGGAGAATATTCTAGTTGTATGAGATGCTAAGGAAGCGACAAGAAATCAATAAACTGTGAGTAACTGAACACACATTCTGCCTTGTGATGAAATGAAAGCCACTGGTAGAATTTCCCATCAGCTGTGGCTACTATGTTAAACAGTTCCTGTTTTGAAAAATACAAATGCATATATAGTTCAGAAACGGGAGCTAACTGTGACATAGATGAGCTTTGAAAACATGATGCTATGTGAAAGAAGCCAGAAACCAAAAGCCACGTATTTTATGATTCCACTTGTATGAAATGTCCAGAAGAGGCAAATCCATAGAGACAGAAAGCAGATTAGTGGTTGTGGGGGGCTGGGGAGGAAGTAGGGAATGGCTGCTAATGGGTACAGGGTTTCTTTTGGGGGTCATGAGAATGTTCTGAATTAGACAGTGGTGCTGTCGGCACAGAGCCGGGCGCAGGGCCCGAACTCACGAACTGTGAGATCGTGACCTGAGCCGAAGTCGGACGCTCACCCGACTGAGCCACCCAGGTGCCCCTGAATTGTACACTTTAAAAGGGTGCATTTTATGGCACATGAATTATATCTCAATTTAAAAAAAGGGGGTAGGACATTCCCATACAATGTTTCCATCCTTCTGGAAGGTGATTTGAGGCAATGTATGTTAATATATTAAAAGTCCTATAAATGTGGGAAGCAAAGGAGAAATGGGATCTAAGAAGATGCGGAAACTAAAGAGCAGCAGGAAGGAAGGAAGGAAGGAAGGAAGGAAGGAAGGAAGGAAGGAAGGAAAGAAATGATTTCTGTAGCTGGGATAGTTCTGTATACATCAGTTCGAACACAAAGGGGCTCTATCACGTCCCAGAGCAATTCAAAGGTAATACTTTACCTTCCCATATCCCTGGAAAATGCCCACAGATACTTGATCTGTTTATATGAGTTAACAGATTTGTCTGGACATGAAAGGGTCATCGCTGGGCACTGTGCTAGGAGCTTTTCACGTCTGTAGACCTTTTCCGCAGTTCCACAGGGTGTGCATTATAAATCCCATTTTACAGATGAGCAAACTGATTGTCAAAGGTCCTGTTCTTTCCCCCCTCCCCGATCTCACGCATCTCAGGCTGCCCGCACCTCACTCGCTTAACGTTCCTCAGCTGCGTTCTTTCCTCCAAACGGGACGCATGGGAGGCACCCCCATGACAGGGGAGGCCCTGCACACAAGATCTTGACATGGCCCATCTGGATTTCAGCAGCAGTCTCTCAGCTGCCCTCCCTGCTCCTTCCCCGGCTCACCACCACCAGAGGGATCTATTTAAAACTTCACTCACTCATACACTCACGCCCCACTCCCCCTTAAAAAGTCAGCCTCCTCACCCGGATTAGAGGGGCCTGGGTGCCCTGGTTCACTGGCGAGCAGCCTGCCCTTCCCCCTCCTCCGTCAGCCCATGAGCCTTCCTTCACATCCACCCTAGCTGGTCCCTCTGCCTGGCATGCCCGTCAGTCACATGGCTGACTCCTTACGCAGGTCACCTCCCGCAGAGACGGTCCTTGTCTGCCGTCCTAGAATAGCGACAATTCACTCTATTTTAATCCTCGGCAAAGCCCTTACCATCCGATATTTTCTCTTCCCTCCCTCTCTTCTATCCTTCATCCCTCCCTCTTTCTTCTTTCCTCCCCCCTTCCTTCCGTCTCCTCTCCCTTCCCCCTTCCTCTAGAACATAAGCCCTACAAGAACACGAGCCCTCGTGCTGTTTACTGAAGGATCACCTGCCCCTGGCCCATTTCAGGCACTCTAATGGATTAATGAATGCGGATGGAACTTGGCCGAGTCTCCTAGGTCTAGCTAAATGATTCAAGATCTTAATCCCACGGCTCGCGGTCTTGGCTCTGCAGAGGGCTAACCAATAAATGGGACTTCTAATAACCACAAACTTCAGAAGGTCCTAACCAACACTGACCATTTACTACGGCCCCCACCCCCAAAGTTCCATGTCTGAGACAAGTTTCTGCCTGGAGAGAGTTTTTATTACCTACTCATAAAGCCCTGAATCATGTGGTTTACAGGGCAAGTGCTAATGCGGTCATAATTATATTGGTGCGAACACATTGTCATAGAAATGTAGCAAACATAGACACAGGCATTTAAGAGAAACCAGCGGCTCTCAACACGACATCAACCGTCACAGAGAAACCAGTGAGCAGGCACACAGCTCAGGAACTTGAGCCGACTGACTGAAAGTGACACGCCCTGTGACTCGCAGAGTCAAATGACAGTTTGCACCAGCGCCTGGGGGAACCGCCTCACTGCTGGGAGAGCAATGCATCCGGGGGCAATCTATAATCGAGACAGGGATACCACCTTGCCCAAGACGGTGACTGCTATTCATTGCTGTTTAATTAACCTGAGCACAAAATAAGCAGAAACTTCAGTCTGTGGGTGATTTCCTGTCTTTTCTCTTTGGAAGCAGATCAAGAAACAAGAAGGGACATGACTTCATTATAAATTCAGCACTTACCTAGGCTTCTTTTCCTTTTTAATCTTTGAAATAACAGTTGATCCATTAAGAGACTTGAAGGTGAAAAATGTCAAGTCTTTGACCTTTCCTTAATTCACACATACTTACTGAGCCAAGGAAAACATACTCACCCTCCCCCCACTCCGTCTCCCCATAATTAGTGCTCTCCATGGACTCAGTGATGATTCTAACGCAAAGTTTCCCAGCCTAGGCACTGCTGACATTTTGGATCAGGTAGGGGCTGTCCTGTGCATTGAAGGATGTGTCTCCCCCTCTCTCTGCCCCTCCCCTGCTCATGCTCTGTCTCTCTCTGTCTCTCAAAAATAAATAAATGTTAAAAAAAAAATAAAATTGCAGGAAGACACCTTGAAATCCACCGCAGAATTGTATGCCTTCATCAAGAGTTGTATGCCAAGATTACGCTTTTTAAAAACAACAAGGGCCTGTAAATGCCTCTGCAACTCCGCAATATTTGTAGTTGGTGGAAGGATCTTAAAACTGGTTTCAAACCAGACATGTCAGGATCACAATATTTGTACGGAGCACTCTTGAAGGAGAAAGAAGAGGGCCGGTTTTAGTTTGAAATCAATGAAAAAACAAGTCGTCTGTCTCTGCCTTTTGCTAAAGTAACGAACCTCTCTTAACGAGGACGTATTTAGATTAACAACAGTAAGGGCAGAACTGGTCTCCGAATCGGCCTTGCAAGATTTTACAATTCTGAAAAGGCCATTAATCAGCACACAATCTATACAGACAACCTAAAGAAAATGTATAAAAGCCACCAACCAAATCTCTACATACTGCTTTTCCCCCTGGGGGAATGAGGCTGTAAGTTTGTTCAGTAGGTGGGAAGGAAGAATAATAAGCAAGAAATCGAAGATAAATCTTCATTGGCATTCTCACGTAAAGCTGACATGGATTTAGAAAAAGCTTTTCTTCAGGGTTTTCATAAATTTTACTGTTTGCCCGGAACAACGTATTCTAGTTTGAAAGAGTGCATTTTAAAAGCTGTTGACAATCGCACATGGGTTATTTCACATCGCACAGGAAGCTGACCACTGTAACATTCCTATGCCATAGTCACAGTATCGTCTGATTTCGTTTGCTTTCAGGATTTTCTTGTATGATATTTTATGGTTTTTGACTTAGCACCAGATGCACATTTGGCACGAATGGTATAATTTCCTTAAAAGGCTGTTTACAGAGAGATGAAAAGTTGAATAGTATTATTTTGAATCTTTTTTTTTTTCCTGGTGGGTTTATGACTTGCTTTGTGCAAGGTCCACATGTTTGTTTGGCTGAAGAGAAAACTATTTGACATTGTCCGCCTCAGCCTAACTTGTGATCCATTTAATACCTTGCTTTTCTTATTAACAAAACTCGAAGTAGGCCACGTTCAGGGTGATCAGCAGGAGAGAACGTGGCTCATCAGAGAGGGCGGGCGTGTACCCAGCATTCTTCTCCAAGAACAGTGGCTCACCACAGATGGAGGAGGGGAGGTGTTTGGGAAGTCTGGGCCCCTTGTCTAACTTTTGATTAGGGGCCTTCTGAGCTTTTATTGATTTATTTTTAAGTTTATTTATTTATTTTGAGAGAAATAGAGACAGTGTGAGTGGGGAGGGGCGGAGAGAGGGGGGAGAGAGCGAATCCCAAGCGGGCTCCGCACTGCCAGTGCAGAGCCTGACATGGGGCTCGAACCTGAGAACCACAAGGTCAGGACCCGAGCTGAAACCAAGAGTCGGATGCTTCACTGAGTCACCCAGGTGCCCCATCCTGAGCTTTTATTAAGGACAATTTAAAACACCCTTCCTGGGGCGCCTGGTGGCTCGGTCGGTTAAGCATCCGACTTCGGCTCAGGTCATGATCTCGCGGTCCGTGAGTTTGAGCCCTGCGTCGGGCTCTGTGCTGACAGCTCAGAGCCTGGAGCCTGTTTCAGATTCTATGTCTCCCTCTCTCTCTGACCCTCCCCCGTTCATGCTGTCTCTACCTGTCTCAAAAATAAATAAACGTTAAAAAAAATACAAAAAAAATAAAACACCCTTCCTTTCTATAGGTGTCTCACTAACTAATTCAACAGCTGCTTGTGGGGCAAAATGGCATTGTGGACTCAGTGTCAGAGAAGGAATCTAAATGCTTCTGAATAACCTTCATGTAATTTCTAAAATAACTGATCATGAATAGCAAGCATCTTGTAGTGATGAGTCAAGGAAATTGATGACGCGACTACTACCTGAATAAGAGAGTGCTAGTGTTTTCCCTTTCATTCCCCCTGTCCAGGAAAGACATACCTATCAATGTACCCTCTTTGAAAAACTTTGGTTGCTAATGTTAAGGTGATCTAACACCAATTAATCCACTCAGCTTCCTGAACTCTCAAGGTGCAATTCACAGGAGAATCTAGCTTGATGCCAGATCGGACTTACGTTTGCTAGGGCACTAACGCGTGAAGGGCCTCAGCGGTCAACGTCAGTACTCACTGCTGAGTATTGTTCCCTTCCGTTACTCCCTCGCTGAGACAAACAAATGGCAGAATTGCTACTCCTTAAAAATCTCACCAGCACGGTCTAGTCACCTCCTGCTTTCTTCTCCACACTTTGCCAATCAGCCATTCCTTATTCTGTTACCTCTTTAAATAGACAGAGAGTAGGCACTGAGTGGGAGGCTGGCCTTTGAAGGCGCCTTGAGTACAATATGGGAGCTGCAAACTGGAGCCCTGTGTTCTGAAACAGTAGCTGTTTTATTGTTATGGATGCCTAGACTATAGGGAGCATGGGGAGGTGTTACATTTGCAACTGGCTCTGCTGAGGGGGCGGGGTAAGCTGTGGCCGTGACCTGTAGAATTCCTTACATTTTCCTTTCAGAGCAATTACTCTCTGCCGCTCCTGTCCCCATAATGTGTCCCGCAGGATCCCTCCCTCTGCTTCGTTCCTCACTAGATTCACATCCTTGCTTTGTCACCTTGCGTTAAAATGTGTCCTGACTAGGGGTGCCTGGGTGGCTCAGTCAGTCAAGCATCAGACTTCGGCTCAGGTCATGATCTTGTGTTCATGAGTTTGAGCCCTGCGTCAGGCTCTGTGCTGACAGCTCAGAGCCTGGAGCTTCCAAATTGGTGACTCCCTCTCTCTCTCTCTCTCTCTGCCCCTCTACCGCTCACACTCTGTCTCTCAAAAAACAAGTAAGTGTTTAAAAAAAACAAACAACCCCCAAAATGTGTCCTGACTAGTCCGTGAGGACTTGGAGCCCCTCACAAGCAGATACGCTGCTCATGATTTTGGATTGCCTAAGGGTCTAGCACCCATGCCTGGCATGTCTTGATGCTCCCCTCCCCTATTTTCGTTTATATCCTCTGAAAGTTCGCATCTGAATTCTTTATTTTTTTAAATGCTGATTTATTTTTAAGAGAGAGAGAGATAGAGCACGAGTGGGGAGGGGCAGGGAGAGAGAGGAAGACACAGAATCAGAAGGGGCTCCAGGCTCTGCGCCGTCAGCACAGAGCCTGACGCGGGGCTCGAACCCACAGACCACGAGATCGTGACCTGAGCCGAAGTTGGACGCTCAACCGACGGAGCCACCCAGGCGCCCCTCATCTGAATTCACTTATTTGTATTTCTAAGGAGAGAGTTGAGTGGGTTAGAAGGGAGAAAAGGGTAGAAAGTAAGGAAGGAAAGGAAGAAAAAAAAAGAAAGCAAGAAAGTTCAGTCTTATATGGCGGTTGCAGAAATTTTCGAGACTGTGTTTTATAAGCACCTGGCATTTAACGGTCATTTATTTGATGGCAGCCATCCATTTTTGTGTTTCTGAGTCTAAATGTGAATACTCTAAGGCCAAATTCAAGATACACCACGTATCAGAGTAAAAGAAGATGTGCCTTTAATTTTTTTGTGTCACCACGATGGTATCTGTGGGTGGATTTTCTTGTTGTTTTTGTTCAGTCTCATTGGACTTTTTACTTATAGAGTGAATTCATATTACATTTAGTTCTTACTGGTGTTCAGATCAACCTTCTAAACTGTGTAATATTAGCAACCAGCACTGAGTTGAGGTTACCAGATCAACCCTCTCACTCGCCAGGCCACCATTACTAACATTGCTGTGCTGTGGCCTCTCCACCTTGGTTTCTGCTCTTTAATACAAATTTTATTCATTCTTCTTCCTCCCCACTCCCTCAAGCAAATGTTAGTGGGAATAATGGGCAAGCAGACTTAACATTTTCTAAATACATAACAGGCCCTCAAAACATTGTTTAGAGATAATTGTATTGAGTTTGGGCAAAAATGATCAATTATTGGCCAGCCTACCGAGTACAGCAAGAAACAACAAATACTGCAGAGCTTGTAGAAACCTTAGGTTTCTAATTGTGCATATAGGCCATGGCATGAAGGTAGCAGAAAAAAATCTTACGACAGTATAAGGCCAGAAGTGGGTCCCTTGGGGTATTTTATAAAAATATCCTGATCGGAAACCATCATTATGGAAAAGTATTCATTACTGAATGCTTGGAAGGCTGTTCTTCCCCAGTCAAGCCTCCCGATGAGATACCAGCCTCAGTGGACTCCTTGATCATAGTCAGTAAGGCCCTGAGCAGAGGATTCAGCTGAGCTATGCCTGGATTCTTGACCCATAAAGCCTGTGAGATAATAAATGTGTATTATTTTAAGCCTCTAAGTTCTGCGGTAATTTGTTAGGCAGCAATAGGTCAGTGATGCAAGGGCCTCATGGAATGGCCCAGGAAAACCAACTGGCTAGCCACCAGTCTGAGATCCATGGAAGACAGCAATGCTAGTTTTCAAAGTGATAGATACTGCAACTCCTCCACTGCATCAGACCCAGAAAACAGGCGAAAAACAATACGGTAAACACATTGCCACCCGGGCCTAACACGTTTGCTTAACTTCCATGTCAAAAACAGAAAGGATGCAACCATTAGGCAGGGAAATAGTCAACTAATACATAGATGTAACAAATCAGTACAAAGGAGCAAAGAACAAGTACATACTGACTGATAGGAGTTTTAGAAACCACTTGATTTAGCCAGGCTACAGCTAGAGGGAATTCGAACCTAAGGTGAGATTTAAAACTAGAGAGTGGCTGAGTCCCTCCCTCAGGAAGCATTTTGGTATCCTGGTTGGTTAGGCTAGCTCTGTGTGGCTTCCTCATCAGGGAATAGTCTTTCAGAGGAGAACGTTTCCATCTTTTACAGAGCTTTTATTTAAAATAAATAGACAGTCAAGACTCGAATGCAACAAATGTCTGGCCCAATTACATCTAGTAATATGAGAAAATTATGGTATTTCCCCTGGCTTTTAAAAATCAGTCAAAGCTCATTTAGAATTTTAAGAATTCCTGCTATTTGTTTGATATTGTTTTTCTCTTCGTTTACAGATTGGCCTTTATGTTCAATATCAGCTCCTTTGTATGAATATTGGAAGTGACAATATACGTTTGATGATTTCTACACTAATGGGAAACCACGGCTCTAAACTTTCTCAACAAAATGCAGAAATTTAGAACTTTCTGTTCTGAGGTGAACACTTACTATTTCTTAGTACTTACTACACAGCTTTTGGGGTTAAGGAGTCCTGACTTTGAATTCTGGCCAAATTCACTTCTTAACCAGGTGGCTTTAACATCGCTGACCCTCAGTTTTATAATCTGTAAAGGGGGATAGATATAAAATCCTTGAGACGGAGGTTTCCATGTAAAGGAAATGACATAATGTATGTGAAATGTTTACATTGTGCTTGGCACGTAATAAGTAGCTGCTACTATGTTTTAGGGATTTTTGTCTTCGGTTTTCTGCAATTTAAATATGATATGGCTAGGTGTACACTTTTTGGTATCTATCCTGCTTGGTGGTTTTTGAACTTCCTGGATTTACGGTTTGGTTTCTGTCATTAATTTTGGAAAATTCTCAGCCATTATTACTTCAATTATTTTTTCTGCCCCTTTCTCTCTTTCTTCTTCTCGTATTCCCATTAGGTATTTGCCTTTTGTAATGATCTCACAGTCCTTGGATATTCTGTTGTTTTTTTGTTTTCTTTCCTTTTTTCTCTTTGCATTTCAGCTTGAGAAGTTTCATTGGCATACTTGCAGCTCACTGATTCTTTCTTTGGCTACATACAATCTCCTAATGAGCCCATCAAAGGCATTCTTCATTTCTGTTCCTATATTTTTGATTTCCAGCGTTTCCTTTTTATTTTTTTCTTAGAGTTTCCATTTCTCTGCTCTGTTACCTGTCTGTTCTTGTGTGTTGTCCATTTTTTTTCCCATTAGAGCTATTAGCAAAGTAATTGTAGTTATCTTAAATTCCTAGTTTGGTAATTTCAAATTCTCTACCATATCTGAGTCTGGTTATGATGTAGGAAATTCTTCTCCTATTTAGAACTGAAAGAAAAATGTTTTATTAGAATACTCATTTAAAAAAAATCAATACTGGGAACTTCTAAAGAAAGACAGTGACGAATGATATATTAGTTTTCTATTGCTGCATAACAATTACAACACATTTAGTGAATTAAAAAGACACTTTATTAGCTCACAGTTCTGTAGGTTTGAAATCTGGATGGGCTCTATTGGGTTCTATGCTCAGGGTCTCACAAGGTTGAAATTAAAGTGTTTTCAGCCAGGGCTCTTTTCTGAAGGCTCTGGGAAAGAATTTACTTCCAAGATCACTCGGATTGTTGGCTGATTTTAGTTCCTTGTGGTTGTAGAATTAAGGTCCCTGTTTCCTTGCTAGCTGTCAGTAGAGGGCTGCTTAGCTCCCATAGGCTGCTCTTCCATTCTTGCACATGGCTCCTTCCATCTTCAAAGCCAGAAATGGTGCATCAAATCTTTTTTGTGCTTCAAGTCTCTCTGTCTTCCCCCTCTGCCACCAGCCAGAAAATGTTCTTTGCTTTTAAGAACTCATGGGACCATATCATGCCCACCCAGATAATATCCTTAAGGTCAACTGTACCATATAACATAACACAGTCATGGGAGTGATATTCCACAATATTCACAGCTTCCAGGGCTTAGGGAAGGAGATATATAGAATCCTGCCTACCACAGATGGGTATCTAAAGGACTTTCAGGATGGGAGGAAGTCAGGAGAATTTAGCACATGAGAAATTTTTCTAAAAACTGGGCCAATTCAGTCTGCAAAAAAAGAAATGGGCAATAGGTTTTACATTTTTCAATAGCTTCATACAGAAAAAATGGTATACATATATTCATTCCACAAACAAGATTAGGTACCTATTATGTGCCAAAGTGTGCATTCGATGTTAGAAATGTAAAGATGAATAATGCATGCTCTTGCTCTCAGGGAGCTCACAATTTGGTGTCCAGAGAGGAGAAGCTTACATGAAAACCTCCAAGATGTCCCTGTCTGATAGACTTCTCTAGGATGGTCCTATGTTGCTTCTCTCTATGATGACGTTATATGTGATAACCATCAAACCTCCTTCCTGTGAAGTCCATCTCTGTAAGACCTTCTATGAAGTCCCTTATTATGATGCCCTTCTTTGTGATGAGCCTGTCTATGATGAAGTCAGTCTATGATACCCCTCTCTGTACGGTCCCTCCCTGTAGTGTCCCCCCAACAGTTATCCTCCTCATTATGCCTCTCTGTGAAGCCATCATCCTCCCAGATTGAAATTCTGTATACATTAAATAATAATAATAATTAAATTATAACTACCCATTTCCTCCTTCCCCTCCAGACCCTGGTCATCTCTATTCTCCTTTCTTATTTTTTCATTTTGTTTTATAAAGTTATTATGCTTCTTTTTGCTTCCCCTGCCTTCCAGCTTTATTGAGGTATAGTTGACAGATAAAATTGTGCATATTTAAAGTATACGGCATGATGAGTTTTTGTGTGTATACACACTGAAATGACCACCATGCTCAAGTTAATTGACCCACCCATCACCTCATACAGTGAGTGACCTTTTGTGTGTGTGTGTGTGCATGTGTGTGTGTGTGTGTGCGTGTGTGTGTGTGTGTGTGTGTGTTGAGAATACTTGAGATTTATTCTCTTAGTAAATTTTAAGTATACAATACAGTATTATTAACTACAGTCACCATACTGTGAATTAGATCCTCAGAACTTACTATCTCATAACCAAAAGTATGTGCTCTTTGAGCAACATCTGTTTATTTCCCCTGCCCCCAGGTGCTGGCAACCATCATTCTCCTTTCTGGTTCTATTGAGTTTGACTGTTAGATTCCACATACAAGTGATACCACGAAGTACTTTTCTTTCTTTGTTTGGCTTATTTCGGTTATAATAATAATAATAATATTAATATATATATTATATATATATTAATATATATATATAAAATAATAATAATAATAATAATAATAATAATCCAGGTTCATTCATTCATCTTGTGAATTGTAGGATTTCCTTCTTTTTAATGGTTGAATAATATTCCATTTCTCTCTCTCTCTTATTCGATCTTTATCTATAGTGTCACATTTTCTTTATTCATCCATCAACAGGCACTTAGACTGCTTCCATATTTTGGAATCATATGGAAGTTGAATTTTTAATCTTTTGAGAAAAAGTTATTATCATATTATTTTCCATAATGGCTGTACCAATTTACATTCCCACCAACACTGAACAAAAGATTCCCTTTCTTCCACATCCCCACCAACATTTGTTATCTCTTGTCTTTTTGATAACAGTCATTCTAACAGGTGTGAGGGGATAATTCAGTTTTGATTGGCATTTCCCTGATAATTAGTGACATTGAGCACTTTTCCATATACTCATTGGCCATCTGTCTGTCTTCTTTGGAAAAATGTCTCTTCAGGTTTTTAGCCAGTTTTTAAACATATTATTTATTATTTTGCTATTCGGTTGTAGGAGTTCTTTATGTATTTTAGAAATTAACCTCTTATCAGATATATGGTTTGCAAATATTTTCTCCCATTCTCTAGGTTGCTTCTTTCATTTTGTTGATTGTTTCTTTTCCTGGCAAGGAAAACATCTTTCTTTGACGTAGTCCCACTTGTTGACTTTTGCTTTTGTTTCCTCTGCTTTCGGTGTGATGTCCAAAAAGTCATTACCAAGACTAACGTCAAGGAGCTTTTTCCCTATGCGTTTTTCTAGGAGTTTTATGGTTTTAGATCTCACATTTAAGTCTTTAATCCATTTAGAATTAATTTTTGTGAGTGGTGTAAGATAGGGGTCCAGTTTCATTCTTTTGCATGTGAATATTCAGCTTTCCCAACACCATTTATTAAAGAGACTGTCCTTTCTTGATTGTGTGTTCTTGGTGCCCTTATCAAGGATTAGTTGACTGGATATATGTGGGTTTATGTCTGGGCTCTCCAGTCTGTTCTGTTGAACTGTGTGTCTGTTTTCATTTTGGTACCATACTGTTTTGATGAGTACAGTTTTGTAATATAGTTTGAAATCAGAAAGTAAGATGCCTTCAACTTTGTTTTCTTTCTCAAGTTTTGTTGACATTTTCTATTGTTTTTCTAGTTTCTATTTCATATATTTCTGCTCTGATCTTTGTTATATCCTTCCCTCTGCTAACTTTGGACTTACTTTTTTCTTCTTTTTCTAGTTCCTGGAGGTATAAAGTTAGGTTTTTCATTTTAGATCTTTCTTTTTTCTTTTTCTTTTTTAATTTTTTTAAATGTTTATTTATTTTTGAGAGAGAGAGAGACAGGGCACAAGCAGGGAAGGGGCAGAGAGAGAGGGGGACACAGAATCTGAAGCAGGCTCCAGGCTCCAAGCTGTCAGCACAGAGCCTGACACTCTTGAACTCAAGAGCCATGAGATCATGACCTGAGCTGAAGTCAGATGCTAACCAACTGAGCCACCCTGGTGTCCTGATCTTTCTTCTTCCTTAATGTCAACATTTATTGATTTCTCCTTTGATTTTTGTTAAGTTTATTTATTATGAGGGAGAGGGAGAGAGAGAGAGAGAGAGAGAGAGAGAGAGAGAGAGAGAATGGGAGGAACAGAGAGAGGGAGAGAGAGAATCCCAAGCAGGCTCCCCACTGTCAGTGCAGAACCCGAACTGTGAGATCCTGACCTGAGCTGAAACCAAGAATCGGATGCTTAACTGAGTGAGTCACCCAGGAGCCCCTTTTGATTTCATCTTTGACCCACTGGTTTTTCAGGAGGGTGTTGTTTAATTCCTACATTATTTGTGAATTTTCTAGCTTTCCTCCTGTTACTGATTTTTTTAGTTTCATGCCATTGTGGTCATAAAAGGTACTTGATATGATCTGAGTTTTTAAAATTTGTTAAGACTTGTTTTGTGATTTAACATATGGTTTATCCTGGAGAATGTGCTGTGCACATGAAGAAGAATGTGTATTTTGCTGTTGTTATATATAATGTTCTATGTACTTCTGTTAGGTGCATTTGGTCTAAAGTGTAATTACAAAGTATGCCCATTATTTTCTTAGTGATTTTCTGTGATCACTAAGATCACTTAGTGATGATCTATCCATTGTGGACAGTGGAGTGTTAAATCTCCTACTTTTATTGTATTGCTGTCTGTGTTTGTCTTTAGATATATTAATATTTACTCAATATATTTAGATGCTTCAATGTTGTGTTCATATATATTTACAATTGTTTTATCTTCTTGATAAATTGACATCTTTATCACTATATAATGACCTTCTTTGTTTCTTGCTACAGTTTTTCACTTAAAGTCTATCTTGTCTGGTGTAAGTATAGTTGTCTGAGCTCTCTTTTGGTTTCCATTTGCATGGAATATATTTTTCTATCCCTTCATTTGAGCCTATGTGTGTCTTCAAGGTGAAGTGAGTCTCAGACCTCTTCTATGGATGCATCTATTCCACACTTCTTGTTCCCTCTTGGGTGAGAGATTCTTAAGATTGTAGGCCTTCTCTTGATCCTGCAAATCCGGGTTGGATGCTGAGAGCCTCACAATTGTTTTCCTTATGGCAGTGCCCTGAAATGCTCAAGTTTGTGAATGTGCTTCCAGTCCCACAGAGTTGAGTAGGCTTTCTGTGCTTGCTCACCAGCTGTTTGTAAAGGCTTGCGTTTGTCATTTGTGGGAGCATGTGCTGGCAACTGGCCACAGCTGGGGAAAGAGAGTGTGTGTGAGGTGTGTGGATTGTTGTGAGTACCCATGGGCCAGTTGGTAGGAGCCTGCAGTCAACATGTCCCCAGTGGCTTATGGGCAGACTTCCTGATGGAGTCTGTGGATTGGTTAATAGGAAGAAGTGTATAACAGTTACTAGTGTTCCTTTGATGAGTTCCAAGCCCGGGCTGTTGTGCATTTAGTCTCTCCTAACTCCTCAGTCTTGCAGATCACCTCAGTAATACAAGTGAGTGAAAAAGAAGTGGGTCTCTTAGACGGCTGGGAAAGCTAGGTGGCCACTCACACACTCTCACTTTCCCCCATGCCTAAGATGGTCTGTCCTGGAATTGAGTTGTGCTGCCTTGGGGGAAACCAGAGAAGTTGAGAAATTTGTCCAAATTAACATAGCTGATAAGTGGGGAAGCTAGAATTCAAACCCAGGAAGTCTGGCTCAGAATCTATGCTCCCAGGCATTGAGTTGAAAAGTCAACAAATGTTTTTTGAAGATTGACCATATGCCAGCTACAAGATATAGATATAGTTCTTGTGCTTACTAAGGATTCAAGTCCAGAGAGGGAGAGAGGCTTCCAATGATAGTGATTCTGACACACAGAATGCATGTATGTGAGCGGCGAAAAATATGGTTGGGAAAGTAGGCAAGGGCTAGATTGAGAAGAAGAGTTTTGCCATGGGTATTGGAAGTTGGAACTATGGGGGATCAGACTAGGATTGATTCATGATGAAGTTTCCAATGAGGAATGTGAAATGAAGAAAATGTAGACAGTTTAATAATTTCTTAATAAGGTTAAATGTATTTACTATAAAAATTCTCTATTCTAAGATTTGTCCTACTTGTATTTTTTGATGGTAAAATATCCATTTTTTATATATTTTGTAAGTTTTCTTTGTTATGTAATTAGTGGCAAAATTTAAAGTCATATTGGTCCCCTGACTTTTAAAAAAAAATACTGGTCCCCCTAGCAGCGCGACAGCATCATGGTGTGGATATACCCACTTTTAATGTGGCTATAATTGGCATGATATCCCATACCAAAATGTCTTTTGAGCAGAAGAAATAGAGGTGAACTATAAAGTGAGAGCCAGTTTCCTCTCTACTCTGCAATCTAGAAGAAAAAGCTTTTGCCCAAGGACAAATCAGCCAGATCAACACTAAATCATCTTACACACCTAGAAAACTGATTTGAGGATTAACACAACAATCTGCACAACCTGAACCACAGAACTCAGCAGGTATGCAGCGTGGAGAAGTGAACTGGGGGAGAGAGATGCCGCAGAGGGCAGGAGGGCAGGGAGCTATTTTTGCTTGTGGAGGGAGGACAGAGATGGGGGGAATGTATGGGAAAGTCCCCCCTGCCCTGCCCCCCCCTGCCCCCCGCTGAAAGCAGCTGGAGAGAAAAGGAAGAGTACGTAAGGGACTGAACAAAAAAGGGAGAAAGGAGAAAGGAGAGGATTTAAATTCCATTAAGACACTATGAACATTGGGGGGGGGGCAGAGAATCTGAAACTCTGCAGCTCAATACATGGTGGTGCTCTGGTGGGAAGAGCAAATCCCCAAGATCAGAGAGCAAGGTGCAAGGGGTCCGCAGGCCACATGGGGAGAGGCAGTTCCCTTGCTGGGAGGACATTTGGTAGAGACGGTGTGGCCTCCCCACAGGCAAAGGACCCAGCAGACCCCGGAGAACAACCACATTTGCTGGCATTGAAACAAGGACGTTAAGGGTGAAGCTTGGTGCCAGATGTGGGTTGTGATTTTCCACAACCCTTGAAACGCTGCTGCTACAAGATCGCGTGAACATTTTCTGGGGTAGGCTGGCACCCAGCGGCAGTCTCTGGGCATCAGCAACAGCACAGTCTCATGAATGTTCCTGGGGGCAGGTGGGCACCCAGCCATTGTTCAGTGAGACCCTCCCCCAGAAGGTCTGAGTGGGTCAAAGCTGCAGTCCTTCAGAAGTGAGGGGTTGGGAAACACAGCTGTATCTGAGATAAAACTCAGGAGGGAGGTGCCTCCTGGTAGCCTGACGGTTTGGTCATGGGTGGTGTAAAAGTGGGGAGTAGAGGGAAGCTGGAGACAAAGGAGGGGTGCTTGATTGCTGGTCAGGGAGAGCATAGAGTTCTGATACCAGAGACGGGGTAGCTGGGTGATGCCATTTTCACCACTCCCATGCATGTGCATACATACCTACACACGCCACAACAATCCACCCCAGGACGCTAAGCAGCGCCATCTAGTGGAGAACAGAGCCGTTACACTAAGCCCCAGCCAACAGGGCCAACCACGCTCTTGAGGACCACCACAAGTCTCTTTGCCTGCTTAGTTTACAGACTATAACGTGCTTCATAGTTTGACTTCTAGGGGAAACCAATGTAATTTCAATCTTATTTCAGTCTGTTTGCTGGCCCATGTATATTCAATTTTCTTTTCCTTTCTTATTCTTGAATACAAGAGAAAAAATTTATTTTTATTTTCCATTTTTATTACAAAGATTTTTCTTTAATTTTTTTCTACTATATTTTTTACTTTAGTGTAAATTTCTTAAATTCTATTTTACTTCCATCATTTCATTTTATTCTATTTTTTTGTACTCATTTTTTCAAATTTTCAAACTTTTTTTTTTCTTTTTTCCTTTTTTTTCCCTTTTCTTATCTTTCCATTTTTTTCTCTAATCTATCAAGCTCCTTTCAACAACCAGACCAAAACAAACCTAAGATATAGCATCCTTTATTTAATTTTTTGGGGTTGTTTTTAATTTTCTAATTTTTATTTTTTTACTTTATTAATTCCTTTTCTTCCTTCAAAATGACAAAATGAAGGAATTCACCCCAAAAGAAAGAATAGAAAGAAATGACAGCCAGGGATTTAATCAACACAGAGACCAGCAAGATGTCTGAACCAGAATTTAGAATCATGATAATAAGAATACTAGCTGGGATTGAACACAGATTAGAATCCCTTTCTGTAGAGATAAAAGAAGTAAAAGCTAGTCAGGATAAAATAAAAAAATGCTATAACTGAGCTGCAATCTCGAATGGATGCCACGGTGGCAAGGATGGATGAAGCAGAGCAGCGAATCAACAATATAGAGGACAAACTTATGGAGAACAATGAAGCAGAGGGAGACTAAGGTAAAAGAGCATGATTTAAGAATTAGAGAACTCAGTGACTCATTAAAAAGAAATAACATCAGAATCATAGGGGTCTCAGAAGATGAAGAGAGAGAAAAAGGGGTAGAAGGTTTATGTGAGCAAATCATAGCAGAAAACTTTCCTAGCCTGGGGAAAGACACAGACATCAAAATCCAGGAAGCACAGAGGACTCCCAGTAGATTCAATAAAAACTGACCATCAACAAGGCATATCATAGTCCAAATCACAAAATACTCAGGTAGGAAAGAATCATGAAAGCAGCAAGGGAAAAATAAGTCCTGAACCTATAAGGGAAGACAGATCAGGTTTGCGGCAGACCTATCCTCAGAAACATGGCAGGACAGAAAGGAGAGGCAGGATATATTCAATGTGCTGAACTGGAAAAAAAATATGCAGCCAAGAATTCTTTATCCAGCAAGGCTGTCATTCAAAATACAAGGAGAGATTAAAAGTTTCCCAGACAAACAAAAATTAAAAATTAAGAGTTCGTGACCACTAAACCAGCCCTGCAAGAAATTTTAAGGGGGACTCTCTGAGGGGAGAAAAGACAAACAAAACAAAACAAAACAAAGCAAAACAAAACGACCAAAAGCAACAAAGACTAGAAAGGACCAGAGAACATCACCAGAAACTCCAACTCTACAGGCAACATAATGGCAATAAATTTGTACTCACTGTGAATATCAATGGACTAAATGCTCCAACCAAAATACATAGGGTAACAGAATGGATAAGAAAACAAGATCCATGTATATGCTGTTTACAAGAGACCCATTTTAGACCTAAAGACACCTTCAGATTGAAAGTAAGGGGATGGAGATCCATCTATCATGCTAATGGTCACCAAAAGAAAGACAGAGTAGCCATACTTATATCAGACAATCTAGACTTTAAAATAAAGACTGTAATAAGAGATGAAGAAGGGCATTATATCATAATTAAGGGGTCTATCCACCGAGAAGATCTAACAATTGACACATTTATGCTCTAAACGTGAAAGCACCCAAATATATAGATCAATTAATCACAAACATAAAGAAACTCATTGATAATAATACCATAATAGTAGGGGACTTCAATACCCCACTTACAGCAATGGACAGATCATCTAAACAGAAAATCAACAAGGAAACAATGGCTTTGAATGACACACTGGACCAGATGGACTTAACAGATATATTCAGAACATTTCATCCTAAAGCAAAGGAATGCACATTCTTCTCCAGAGCACATGGAACATTCTCCAGAAAAGAACACATACTGGGACAAAAATCAGCCCTCAACAAGTACAGAAAGATTGAGATCATACTGTACATATTTTCAGATCACAATGCCATGAAACTTGAAATCAACCACAAGAAAAAATGTGGCAAGATAACAAATACTTAGGGACTAAAGAACATCCTAGTAAAGAATGAACAGGCTAACCAAGAAGTTAAAGAGGAAATTAAAAGGTACATGGAAGCCAATGAAAATGATAACACCACAGCCCAAAACCTCTGGGACGCAGCAAAAGCAGTCATAAGAGGGAAGCATATAGCAAACCAGGCCTTTCTAAAGAAGGAAGAAAGGTCTCAGATACACAACCTAACCTTATACCTTAAAAAGCTGTAAAAAGAACAGCAAATACAACCCCAAACCAGCAGAAGACAGGAAATAATAAAGATTAGAGCAGAAATCAATGCTATCAAAACAAAACAAAAACAAAAACAAACAAAAACACAAAGCAAAACAAAACAAAACAAAAAAACCCCAGAACACATCAATGAAACCAGAAGCTGGTTCTTTGAAAGAATTAACAAAATTGGTAAACCCCTAGCCAGTTTGATCAAAAAGAAAAAGGAAATGAACCAAATAAATAAAATCAAGAGTGAAAGAGGACAGATCACAATCAACACAGCAGAAACACAAACAATAATAAGAGAATATTATGAGCAATTATACACCAATAAAATGGGCAATTTGGAAGAAATGGACAAATTCCTAGAAACATATAAACTACCAAAACTGAAACGGGAAGAAATAGAAAATTTGAACAGACCCATAACCAGTAAAGAAATATAATTAGTAATCAAAAATCTCCCAAAAACCAAGAGTCCAAGGCCAGATGGCTTTCCAGGGGAATTCTACCAAACATTTAAGGAAGAGTTAACACCTATTCTCTTGAAGCTGTTCCCAAAAAATAGAAATAGAAGGGGAACTTCTAAACTCTTTCTATGAAGCCAGCATTACCTTGATTCCAAAACCAGACAAAGACCCCACTAAAAAGGAGAACTATAGACCAATTTCCCTGATGAACATGGATGCAAAATCCTCAACAAGATACTAGCCAATGGTATCCAACAATGCATGAAAAGAATTATTCACCACAACCAAGTGGGATTTATACCTGGGATGCAGGGCTGGTTCAATGTCTGCAAAGCAATCAGTGTGATCTATCACATCAATAAAAAAAAAGGACAAGCAGCACATGATCCTTTCACCAGATGCAGAGAAAGCATTTGGCAAAACACAGCATCCTTTCTTGATAAAAAAAAAAAGCCCTCAAGAAAGTACGGATAAAAAGATCATAACTCAAGATCATAAAAGCCAAATATGAAAGACCCACTGCTAATATCATCCTCAATAGGGAAAAAACGAGAGCTTTCCCCCTAAGGTCAGGAACACGACAGGGATGTCCACTCTCACCACTGTTATTCAACATAGTATTGGAAGTCTTAGCCTCAGCAATCAGACAACACAAAGGAATAAAAGGCATCGAAATCGACCAGGAGGAAGTCAAACTTTCACTCTTTGCGGATGACATGATACTCTATATGGAACACCCAAAAGATTCCACCAACAAACTGCTAGAACTGATCCATGAATTCAGCAAAGTCACAGGATATGAAATCAATGCACAGAAATTGGTTGCATTCCTATACACCAACAATGAAGCAACAGAAAGAGAAATTAAGGAATCAATCCCATTTACAATTGCACCAAAAAACATAAAATACCTAGGAATAAATCTAACCAAAGAGGTGAAAAATCTATACACTGAAAACTATAGAAAACTTATGAAAGAAATTGAAGAAGATACAAAAAAATGCAAAAATATTCCATGCTCCTGGATAGGAAGAATAAATATTGTTAAAATGTCAATACTACCCAAAGCAATCTACATGTTCAGTGCAATCCCTATCAAAATAACACCAGCATTCTTCACAGAGATAGAACAAACAATCCTAAAATTTGTATGGAAGCAGAAAAGACCCTGAATAGCCAAAGTAATCTTGAAAAAGAAAACCAAAGCAGGAGGCATCACAATCCTGGACTTGAAGCTGTATTACAAAGCTGTAATCATCAAGACAGTATGGTACTGGCACAAAAACAGACACTCAGATCAATGGAACAGAATAAAGAACCCAGAAATGGACCCACAAACGTATGGCCAACTCATCTTTGACAAAGCAGTAAAGAATATCCAGTGGAATAAAGACAGTTTCTTCAGCAAACGGTGCTGTTAAAACTGGACAGCAACATGCAGAAAAATGAACCTGGACCACTTTCTTACACCATACATAAAAATAAACTCAAAATGGATGAAAGACCTCAATGTAAGACAGGAAGCCATCAAAATCCTCGAGGAGAAAGCAGGCAAAAAACCTCTTTAACCTCGGCTGCGGCAATTTCTTACTCAACATGTCTCCAGAGGCAGGGGAAACAAAGCAAAAATGAACTATTGGGACCTCATCAAAATAAAAAGCTTCTGCACAGAGAAGAAAACCATCAGCAAAACTAAAAGGCAACCGGCGGAATGGGAGAAGATATTTGCAAATGACATATCAGATAAAGGGTTAGCATCTAAAATCTATAAAGAATTTATCAAACTCAACACCCCAAAAATAAATAATCCAGTGAAGAAATGGGCAACAGACATGAATAGACACTTCTCCAAAGAAGACATCCAGATGGCCAATCGACACATGAAAAAATGCTCAACATCACTCATCATCAGGGAAATACAAATCAAAACCACAATGAGATACCACCTCATACTTGTCAGAATGGCTAACATTAACAACTCAGGCAACAACAGATGTTGGCAAGGATGCGGAGAAAGAGGATCTCTTTTGGACAGTTGGTGGGAATGCAAAGTGGTGCAGCTACTCTCTGGAAAACGGTATGGAGGTTCCTCAAAAAATTAAAAATAGAACTACCCTGCGACCCAGCAATTGCACTACTAGGCATTTATCCACGGGATATAGGTGTGCTGTTTGGAAGGGGCACATGCACCCTAATGTTATAGCAGCGCTATTGACAACAGCCAAAGTATGGAAAGAGCCCAAATGTCCACTGACAAATGACTGGATAAAGAAGATGTGGTATATATATATATACAATGGAGTATTACTCAGCAATCAAAAAGAATGAAATCTTGCCATTTGCAGCTATGTGGATGGAACTAGAGGGTATTATGGTAAGCAAAATTAGCCAGTCAGAGAAAGACAAATATCATGTGACTTCCCTCATATGAGGACTTTAAGACACAGAACAGATGAACATCAGGGAAGGGAAGCAAAAATAATATAAAAACAGGGAGGGGGACAAAACAGAAGAGACTCATAAATATGGAGAACAAACCGAGGGTTGCTGGAGGGGTTGTGGGAGGGGGGATGGGCTAAATGGGTAAATAGATAAGGGGCATTAAGGAATCTACTCCCGAAATCATTGTTGTACTATACGCTAACTTGGACGTAAATTTAAAAATAAATAAATTAATTAAATTAAAAAAATATTGGTCCCTGAAATTTGAACATCTGGGAAGCAGTGCATTAGCAATGTCAGAACAAACGATATAAAGTGTCACAGAGGTCAAATACAGTAGGGGCAAAAGCACTAAATGGATTAGGCCAAGAGGAGATGATCAGTGACATTATTTGGGGGCAGTTTTGACAGACTGATGGGGGTGAGAGGCAGGCTGCTGTGCAGATAGAGAATTCTCATTTATCTCTAGGCAGCAAAACTTGAGTGGCCACACAGAAAAAAAAACTATATTGGCTCATTTCATACATGTAGTTGCATTCTGCCGGGGGATACAAAGAGACTAAGTAATTTAAGCTATAGCTCTAAGCAAAAAGATTGACAAACTCCAACATACCCATTTGACTCAGTAAGAAAACCCAACCCTTCATCAGATTTTTTGCCCCCATCGCTCCAGAGAGAGAAAGGCCAGACACAGACGAGAGCAAGCAGGGCCACCTGCCATGCCAATAGCCTCTGAGACCGGAAGCCAGGTAAACACCAGCACCCTAAAAACCTCCTCTCTGAGCATCTACGACAGGTCAAAGTGATGATCGGGGACACACGTGCCCGGCAGCATTTGAGTCACTGTCGTCCTGCTCTGCCTGGCCCAGAGTGGGGAGGGCAGCTGAGACTGGGGTTTGTGTCCTTCCCAGTGTGTGTAAGGCACGCAACACAGGCCTCTCAGCCACCAGGCTGTTTTGCCCTGGGAGAAGGTGTGTGGGACGCACACCCGAGTCCCTGCTGAACCAACGCAGAGAGTTAATCACAAGCCAGGGCACTTTGGATTGAACATTTGCCTATGATGAGCTGCGAAGCTGGTCTCCTGCACGCTTCCCTGCAGACTGTACGATTTCACTGAGAAGGTTGTCTTTATAGCCTGAAGGCTTGGAAACATTTTCAACCCTAAATTGGCCTATTCCTGGAGACTAGTGTGAGCCTACTGGGATAACATCAATCTGCAGGTTTCCCCCAGCACAGAAGACATATTTCATCCTATAATTGAAAACTAGATTTGATTTATATTCCATTGTGTCAGAGCCTATACTTGGCTTTCTCAGTGGAGAGGTCTGGGCAATAGGGAGATGATCTAGTTTTGAAAAAAGATACTCCACAGACAGTGGTGTAGAACGCTGCAAAAAAGGAATCAGAGTGATGTTTGACAAAGCATTCCGATGCCTCTTTGTAGATTCTGGGGTCAGACTGAGGGATGTCAGGCATGGGGAACCCAGACTAGTGGCCTTCTGTACCGGAACTAGCATTTGTTGAGTCCGACTACATGCCAGACGCTGACATATGGGTTCACTGAATCCTCTCAACATCCCAGAGACTGGGTATCATTAGCTTTCTTTTTTTTAAAAATGATTATTTTTTCTGAGAGAGAGAGGGAGGGAGAGGGAGGGGTAGAGAGAGAGAGAGAATCCCAAGCAGGCTCCAGGCTTGTCAGCACAGAACCTGACTCAGGGATCGAACCCACGAACTGTGAGATCTTGACCTCAGCCCAAATCAAGAGTCGGACACTCAACCAACTGAGCCACCCGGGCACCCCTCATTAGCTTTCTTTTAAAGAAGAGTGAAGAAAGCCCAGAAAGATGGGTCATGTAGCTGGCAAATGACTGAATGCTGACTTGAACTTGAACCCAAGTCTGTCTCGCTCTGAAGCCACATTCTTTCCTGTGCACCACAAGAAACCCTGCTCTTTCTAAACAGATGCCTGTTGTCCTATGGGCTGGGTTTGTAAAGTGTAATGTTTCTGCCAGAGGGGTAGAGTAAGCACGCGATATAACCCAAGATTACATGCTATTGACTCAGGCAGTGACACTCAGGACATTTTCCTATGGAGCTGATGTTGTGAACTGTCAGCATTATTTTCCTCATTTTTCTCAGGGAACGCCTGGAAAACACATGTCTCTTGTCAGGACTACCTTAGGAAACTCAAGCGACAAAGGGAAGCCAGCACAGACTAGCAAATCCTGGGCAATTGTCTCTCTAGTGCAGAGGTGAACAAACTTTTTCCGTAAAGGGTCGGCTAGTCAGTGTTTTAGGCTGCATGAGTCAGACACTCTCTGTCACAACTACTCAACTGTGCTGTTGTAGCCCCAAAGCTGCCAGGGACAGTACATAAATGAATGAGTGTGGCTGTGTGCCAATAAAACTACTTATGGAGACAATTTTGAATTTCATATAGTTTTCACTTGTCACAGTATATTATTTTTCTTTTGAATATTTTTTGAATTAAGAAATGTGAGATCCATCCTCAGCTCATGGGCTGCACAAAAGCAGGTGGCAACATGGGTCTGGCCTGTGGGCCACAGTTTGCCCATCCTTGCTGTAGAGGATCATTCTTTGTTTTATTTTTTCATGTGTGGCTTACTTTCACAAAGTTTATAAAAGTAGAAGAGAAAATCCATTGATGAATAATTAGTAAAAGCTACTGAGCATAACTTGACATTTTACGTGTGTATGTATGTATGTATTTTTTAAATGTCTCTTTATTTTGAGAGAGACAGAGTGAAAGCAAGTGGGGGAGGGGCACAGAGAGAGGGAGACAGAGAATCCCAAGCAGGCTCTGCACTGTCTGCACAGAGCCCGACCTGGGGCTCGAACTCATGAACTGTGAGATCATGACCTGAGCCAAAACCAAGAGTCAGATGCTTAACTGACTGAGCCACCCAGGCACCCCATAACTTGGCATTTTAAATAATAAAAACACCAAGTTTTGCTTACTATGGAGTGACCCACACAAAACAATTCTGTATTACTTTTTAAAAAACCTTTCTAAATTGGAATTTCTATTGTGATCATTGTAGATTCACAGGCAGTTGTAAGACACAGCACAAAGAAATCCCTCGCACACTTTGCCTAATATCCTCCCACGACAACAATCTTTAAAACTATAGTGTAATATCACAACCAGAATATTGACATTGATACATCCTACTGATCTTATTCAGATTTCCCCAGTTTTGCATGTACTGGTGTGTGTACCTGTGTGTGTATTTAGTTCTACAGGATCTTTTCACACATACAGATTTGTCTATCTACCACCAGAATCAAGATACAAAAATAATTTCATCACCACGTGGATTCCTTGTGTTATCCTTTTATAACTATATTCACCTTCCTCCCTTTCCCCCAGTCCTAACCCCTGGCAGCCACTAACCCATTCTTCATTTATAAAATTTTGTTATTTCAAGAATGTTATAGAAATAAAATCATATAGTAGATTGACTTTTTTGACTCAGAATTCCTCACAGATTCCTTCAGGTTGTTGCATGTATCAATAATTCATTCCTTTTACTGCCGTGTGGTATTCCATGGCGTAGATGTACCGTAGCTTCTTTAACCTTCTACTTGTTGACGGAAATTTGGGTTCTTTCCAGTTTCAGGCTAACACAAATAAAGCTTCTAGGGATGTTCAGGTACAGGTTTTTATGTGAACATTTCACTTCTCTAGGATAAATGGCCAGGAGTGCAATTTCTGGGCTATGTGGCAAGTTCATACTTACCACTTACAAAAAATTCCCATTACACCTATTTCAAAATAAGCCCGTTAACCTTATCACAGAAACACTTGATAACAAACAATGCCATAGAAAAGGCCTTTTAAAAATTCCCTGCCATCCTACTGGGTATTTATCCAGAGATACAGGAGTGCTGATTCGAAGGGGCACATGCACCCCAATGTTTATAGCAGCACTATCGACAATAGCCAAAGTATGGAAAGAGTCCAAATGTCCATTGACTGATGAATGGATAAAGAAGATGTGGTACCTATACAATGGAATACTACTCAGCGATCAAAAAGGATGAAATCTTGCCATTTGCAACAACGTGGATGGAACTAGAGTGTATGATGCTAAGCAGAACAGTCAGAGAAAGACAAATATATGATTTCACTAATATGTGGAATTTAAGAAACAAAACAGATGAACAGAGGGGAAGAGAAGCAAAAACAAGATAAAAACAGAGAGAGAGACCAACCATAAGAGACTCTGAAATACAGAGAACAAACTGAGGGGTGCTGGCTGGGTGCTGGGTGGGGGGATGGGCTGAATGGGCGAAGGGCATTAAGGAGGACACTTGCTGGGATGAACACTGGATGTTGTATGTAAGTGATGAATCACTAAATTCTATTCCTGAAATCATTATTACACTATATGTTAACTAACTTGGATTTAAACTAAAAAAATAAAATAAAAATAAACAAATAAAAATAGGAAATGATATGCTTTGGAAATCAGAAAAAAAAATTCCCTGCCATCTTACATTGTCATTGGAGAGACCCAGGAACTCCAGACTAGAGAACTTAACTGACCCCAAAGGGCCTCAAGTCACAGAACAGGCAGTGTGGGTTGAGTGAGGACAAGAAATCGAATCACTTCTTCCATCTCACCATAAATTGCTCTCACGCTAACATGCTGCACCAGTAAAATTACAGATGGAAACAACCAAAGACAGGGTGTTCCTCCTCATGGAAGAAGGGACATGACTTACTTGGCTCTCAGGGACGCCGTGAGCTCACATCCAACCATCTGTCCTTGCCACTGCCTCACGGCATGGGCAAGCGATCAGGGACGGCAAAGCGCAAACGTGCAAACAACATTTAATCATGCTCCTGAGTGTGTATGTGAACTGGAAAGTCTAAAGCTCTGTGACCACATCAAACAAATCCTTTTCATCAGGCCCCTGGGGGTTATACAGCTGCCTGGTTAACAAGTGGACTGTATTGACTAGAGAGGGCTGAACTCGTTTTGAGAATTACAGTTCCTCAAATCTAAAGTCCTACCAGACAAGTTCTGAGGTCCTGAATGATCCAAGGAAGAATTGATTTCCTTACTACATTAGAGTAAGCAATTGGTTTTTTCATTCCACTGGCCATGACCAGAAGTGCAGATTTCCCACCATCTTTCACTGTCTCAGAATCTACAAGGCACTGCAACGTGCGTCTCGATCTTAAACCGGTTCTACTCAAAATAGGGTCTTTGGACCAGCAGCAGCAGCAGCACTGGCAAACTCAATAGAAATGCAGACTCTCAGGTCCCACCCCAAGACCAGTAGACTCAGAATGTCTGCAGTCTTTCCTAGCTCTGGCCTGGAGATTCCGAAGCTCATTAAAGCTGGAGCGCTGTCTTCAACCCTTTCAGAGCTATTTCCGGTAGACAATGGAAATGTAAGTACTGGCTTGCAAATGAGTTAAAAGAAAAACGAGCCAACAAAACAGCTCCAGTCCTTTTCTGTCAATTACACAGTCTTTATGAGGTCAACATTGATATATGTATAAGCCAGAGTTTTTATTTCTGACATTCGACAGATCATAGCTTTCTTCACACATGCTGTATTTAAGTTATGTTTCTAATGAAAATGTTAAGTTTGTGCTTCTACTTAGCACCTATTTAAAATTCTTTATCAAACTCTAATTTCCTTGAGGGCAGGAAATGTGTGTCTCCATAGCCTAATAACTAGGTGCCTAATAAATGGTTGTTGAACAAATGAATGGCTTGTGTTTTATATTATAGTTGCTTCGTCCTCCACCAAACAGTGCACTTTAAGGTTGTAGAAGATGATGGATTATTGAAAATATTCTGGCTATCCCTAAGTATCCAGCAGACTTCCCAGAACACAATAGGTTCACCAAAATTGTTGAATGGACAACAGCCACCAACTAAATTGTATCTTTGGTGCCACTCCATAGACTCCAAATAATTTTACTATCAACATTATTTCCATTATTTCCACAGCACACGGGAAAAGGGGATTTCATACGTGCCATTTTGAATACGGTTTAACAAATATCATTACCTACAAATGGAACTTGAGAGCATGTTTGGGGAGGCTCGTGGGGAAACAGAGGTATCTGTGACAGAAGCACCTTCCTTCAGGAGGGTCCCTCATGGAACAATAAAGGAGAAAGGAGGCAATGGAGAGCCAGCCAGATGAGCAGGCAAATCCCCAGCTTCTTCTGCTTTGACCACTGATTTTCTAGTTAAGAACCCAAATGACACAGTTTCACCAGACGATCCAAGTTCTGGCATTAAGGTAGGGATGTCTCAAGCCCTTCGAAGTTGATCTTTTAGGTTTGCCTGCCTTGTTGGTTATTCTAAAAGACTGAGAGTAACCGACAATTCCATGGAAAGGTATTACGACAAATAAGCACTCTTGAAGGATCGGACATGCGTGACGGCAAAAAACACATCTCTGCTCAGGGATCTAAGTTAACTTAGCAAGGGCCTAAGGTAAGACAACTGTCCTCTTGAATTTTCATACGGCTCATGTGAAGGACAGGAACTTCTAAGTGTTTTCCTCAGTGTGTTATAAAATACTACAGAGGGGTACAAGTTTCATAATCTACCTTGCAGTAAAACAAGCAAATAAATCATTCATCTGTGCCTCGGAATCAAAGAGGAGGAAAAAGTAAAATTAAGTGTTTATGATAAGTAGAATTTAGCAATGAAGTACTTTGGAAAACTTCTACAGTTATTAATAATCTTAGGAAATCTTCAACGTGGGTTTCAAAAGAATGTTTCCTTGAGAGTGACAGGAAGAGGAAATGACTACAGATATTAACTTCTTTCATTCAATATTGTTGCCATTTTGGCATATTTATAGAACTAGGATTTTGTTGTTGATTAGGGTTTTTGTCCTCTTGAAATGTGTCTACAGGGCATGCATATTTCTTTTTAAAATTTTTTTAAACGTTTATTTACTTTTGAGTGAGTGAGAGAGAGAGAGAGACAAAGGGATGAGCGGGGGAGGGGCAGAGAGAGAGGGAGACACAGAATCGGAAGCAGGCTCCAGGCCCCGAGCTATCAGCACCGAGCCCGACAGGGGGCTTGATCTCACGGACCGCGAGATCATGACCTGAGCCAAAGTCGGACGCTCAACCGACTGAGCCACGAAGGTGCCCCAAGACATGTGTATTTCTGAAAGGACCTAACATGTTTCTGATCCAAGAGGGAATACAAAACCAGTCTGGGTAAAACATCATCTTCCAAACAAATTTTAGCTTTGTATTTAATTTGTTCAAGCATTTCACAGAGAATTTGTCTCCAGGCAAAATTCTTAAAAGCTCGTTTTGAGCCAACATATGTTACGATGGTTGCCTGCAATCACTTGAATATTTTAGTAACATTAGTCCAAATTTATTTGAACAATGTTTTATATGCAAAACTTCAGGCTGATCAGTCTCCGAAAGATCCTTTAAAGGTATAAAGCTGTGCATTGTGAACTGAATGGAGAGGGTGATAAAAAAAAATGAATGTCTACCTTCCAACTGTGGCAAGTCACTGTCTCGACATGCTATCAATCCTTGGCATTAACTGTATTAACAAAAAGATCCTAAGTCCCGCTTAAGTCCGCAGACCTCTGAAGGAAGTCTAAACAATCCTGAGTGATTTGGAGTAAAAGCAGCATTAACCAACAAATACAAAAACTTTTTAGTGGGAACCCTCTCACCCGGCGGCAATGTGTTTTGTATGACTTGTCCTTGAGAGTGACAGCTCCATAGCTCACATACTTATCAAATATTGGGCCATCACTCTCAAGGAACTTAGCAGGGGTGATACTAGCCAGCATTTACTGAGCACTTAGTCTGTGCAGAATACCGCATTTCTATCTTCTGATTTACTCTTAGCAAATGACCCTGGGAGGCAGGTGATAAGAGAAACCAAGGCCAGGGAGCTAAATGTCAAGAAGGGAAAGCCTAGCTAGCAAGTGGCATGGCAGAGATTCTAATCCAGGTTTTCATGGCTCGAGAGTCTGCTCTCCTAACTTCTATGCCATTCTGCACGCCTTTACAGGGCATCGAACAACTGGTGATGGTGGCCGTGGAAAACCGAGGGTTGGGAAAACAAAGTGAGATCTTTTTCACATCTTTCCTCAGCTACAGTGGGAAGCAACACATACATATTAATTTTATTTTGGTTAATTTATGGAGGGATAATCTGCATTGCGTGTGTGTGTGTGTGTGTGCGCGCGCGCGCGCGCGCGCGCACGTGTAAGCGAGCTGTGTGAGGAGGGGGAGGGGGAGTATTTAGAAGTACTGGAAAAGTTTGAAGACCACTCATCTAGTCTTTTCAACAAATTACACAAAATTAGTTTCGACTGAAGTTCATCTCCCTTACTCACACCCCCTACTTGTGACCTATAGAGTAAGTCTTAAATGCCACATTGTAGTGGTTACATTTACTCTATGCAATGACCTCAAATTTTCCCCATCCCCTCATCCTTTTCTTCTTCTCTGCCCACTCATGAGGCAGTGGGTATTCCTCCCTTCCGTTTTCATAAATTCAGCATTTGGAACCCAGGGAGAGCAAGAAGTATACAGATGTTAAGTGGAGAGAAATCATTACAACCCAACATTTCCACATTCGCTCTGTCTGGTTTCTCAGAGTTCCTAATTAGTCCTTATCTTAATTCTTTGGCCCGCTTCAGGAGCTCTTACAATCCTCCAATGAGCATCTTCCAATATTCTTCCCTGGGGAATTTCACGGAAGCCTCCTCCCTCAGTGCAATCCTAGGATCTGAGTAAGGGCCCTATTTTATAGAATCCCATGAGGGTACTCTTCCAGATGCGCTCTGTTGTCACATTCTACAAGTTATAGGACCCAGAGTGTACAGATATGCCTTCCCAAGCTTTTCTAATCAGCGGGCGAAGGAGAGCCATTTTATTATCCATTAGACCTTATGCCAATCGTTTCTGAAATCTGGAATCAGAATCGATGGGGTTGGTTTTTCCCATAGGTAGAGCCTTTGTTTCATGGCTCTTGTTTTCTTGAGCAGTCCCATTGGCTTCAAACCCTTACTTACCATAAAAGTAAGATAAAATTCCCAACAAGAGGCCCTGGAATACAGCCAGTCGTTGGAACTAAAGTGACGGTCCTTGGTGCCCTGAAGCTTTTCTGTACGGACGTGCACACAGCCTGTAGGGCAAACAGACTTCCCAGCAGTTGCCAGTGGAGGAGAAATACGCAGGGAAGGAAACAGCAAAGACTTGCAGGGCAAACTGAAGTAGGCAGATCCTCAGAGCTATGGTTAGCGAGCAAAAAGTCGTCAGGTTGACTGTCCCATACTCAGGAAACGGAAGTGTGAGGTTTCTTTTGACCTAACGTGCTAACATGGACCTAGGATTCGCACAGCCCCCCAAAGACAACAAATTCCACAGCAGTCCAGGGCACTTTAGTCATAATGTCATCCTTGAAAAGGCTCAGGAAAGTAGAAAATGTGATCTCGATAATTTCTGTGTACCTAAAGGGCCAATTATCTATTAAACAATTGAAAGGAGTGATCGTTTCAGGGAAACACTAAAAGAGACTTTAAAAATAGTTGATTCCAGTGATTTACGTCATCAAGAAACAGACCATCTTAAGTAACACATGGGCAATAAAAGCAAGCAGATGTTTGCATTCTAACCAGGGCACTAATGGAGGTGCAATGGCATCGTATCAAAGTGAAGTTTGCCATCTTCCGAATTGCCCACTGGAGTTTTAAATGCAGCTGCGTAGCTTTGAGTCAACAACCGGTAAGCTTTCCCCAATTACCCTGAGTATCATTGCCCGCTGCAGGTAAGAATTAATAATTCACCATTAACATGCTGTGTCAAACTCGTTTCCTGAACTGGGCCTTGAAACGTGTGATTGACTGCAAGATCCGAATTTGCCATAAAAACAATTCCTCGGGTTGCTGAATTGCAAACATAAGTTATTATGAGCGAAATCACAGTAAAAATAAACGAGCAAGCCCAAACCACAAGGGAATGGACTGGGAATTTCACGTGCAGGCTCTGAGCCTGGCAGTTACAGAGTCAGGCATTGGGCACTCGGGTGAAGCTTGGCAGCGGGTTCAGATGTAACAGCCTCTCCCTCCTCTCCCCCCCTCTCCCCTTCCGAAATTCAAAGTGTTTAATAAATATCAAGCCAGGTACTGCTGGCTCAATAAATGACTCCTGGGAGTATGGAAGGCATTTGGAGGATTAACTCTTCAGGCCACCAAGCTATCACTCACTGCTCCAGAATAATCCTCGGTTAGATGGGGGAATAGGCAACCCACTGTGGAGCACCGTATGGCCTAGAAGATGGGGACTCTGGCTACACCAGCCTCATCGAGTAGGGACATTGACACAGTAAATTGCATTCACATGACTGCTGCAGCACAGGACTAATTACAAAGACTAGACCAGCCCTGCCATCTTCGGGGGGCAGTTTCACCGGGATGAACCCACCCAGGGCATTACTATGCAGCCACTCCCTGGGACCTGGCACTTGGCTGAGCTAAGTTGCCCTCTTCACCTTATTCTCACCTTCCTCCTGCCGTCTTTTTGCCTTCATTTCTGTGCTGTCTACTCCTCCTTTCATCAAGACGCCCAGAGAACAATGCCTTCTCCGCCATCCACCAACTCAAGCACAGTGGCCATCTCTGTCTCATTTCACACTTCCTGAGTTTTTCCTGTGACCTCCTCATTTCCTACTTTCTTCTATGTTTCCTTTTGGCTCATCTGCTTTCACTGTGCAAGTATTTCCCCCACCATTTTGTTCTCACCCTTTCTTTTGTTCTCTCTCTCTCTCTTTTGGTCTCCAACACTTTCTAGCAATTTGTGTCTTGCCCCTTCTTTTCTTGATGCCTTAGTCTGTCTGCTGGGCTTCTGTTTATACAGGGACAGTGCGCTTGGCTGCGGAAGGGAGAGCAGATTTTTGTTGCTTTGGGACCTCCCTTCCTCTCTCATCTCTTGCTTCTCTTTTCTTTCCTTTTCTTCTCCCCTGCCTCCCAACCCCTTTTGGACTTCCATTTGTCTTCTATATAATTATATGTGGTCTTAAAAACTTGTGACATTTTCTCTCTCTCTCTTTTTTTTTTATCTTTCACGTGACTGAAAAAATATCAGTAAACAATGGCGACAGCTCACCCTCCTTCATAAAGAGAAACTTTCAAATGGGTTCATACATGTGCATATAGACAATGTATATAGAAATGTACACAGATACATATGTATCATTGCTTTATCATTGATAGTGACTCTGGATGTACTAACACTTGTAAGTGGAAATAATTTACTAGAACTGGATAAGCCCTGAAAAGTTCTTGGAAGCAGCAATAAAAATTAAGTTGATGAAAAAATAAATATATTTTGGCAGATAACAACATACATCACTAGTATTATATACTGAAATCTACAGTTTACTTTGAAATTCCCGATCAACGGCAATAAATTATATACCACACACACACACACACACACACACACACACCACTGTTATTTTCTCCACAGAAGGCAGGTCATTTATAAATAAACTTTCGTACAATCTAAAACTCATATATTGACTTACGCTACCAAAATACAGCCTGGAGTAAGCAGAGAAACAAATCAACTGGACAAGTATGTATAAAATAGGCTGTTTCAGAGATAACACAGGACAGATTTTATTAACTAATTTATGACCTACAATCTGTTGGCAGAGGCCCTTCCTTCCCCCCATTTTCAGTCTTTCCGAGCAGGATAAACACTCCAGAAGGCCTGATGGTGTGCAAAGCTCACAGCTTTATCTTTGCAAGAACTTTATTTGGGGGCTTGAAAACAGAGGTTCTCACCGTTTTTTTCGTGCATTGTAACGTGTGATGTGTTTTCTCTTTGCCGCGACCTTCATTCGGGATCATTCTCCCAGGTTCCTTCATGATCTTTGAACTATCGGCACATTATTTGTTGGCACATTCATAGGGCAAAGTGAACTCTTTCTCTGCTGGCTTCCTGATACTGTGCTGTGACTTGTAACCCATCCAGATGTGGAGGGAGTACTCACACACTCACACATGCTAATGGCAAGTTTCTGTGGAATGCTCCTGCCTTGAGCTCAGCAAAACTAAAGCCAAGTGGGTCTTTATGAAGTGAAATGGCAGCCCCTCTGGAGACACAATTCAGATTTAGAGTTGCCTTTTTAAACTGCCCTTATATCTTGGAATGCATTTGCGCCAAAGTGGGTTGCGTAGGAAAGAAAAAAAAAGTGAAGGCAGGGAAAGGTAGAAGAAAGGGGAAGCTCTTAAAAATGCGTCTACGACTTCTATTCCAGATAACAGCTTCCACTCCGCTTCCCTCCCCGCGCCTCCCACACACCCAACCCCCAGGCCGGGTGGAGATGGTAAAATCTCAAGTGTCCGGATGGAGAACCAAGCTGGTTATCTGAAAGTTCACATGAGCGTTTCGGCATCTTCCACGCAAACGTGGCGCAAGTGAGATGACCAAAGAGAAAGTCTCTCACTCTCTCCCATGTGCTTTTCTGGATGAAAATAAGTGTTTCTTGCAATGGCAAAAGAACTGAACGGTCGTGGTGGGAAAGTTAATCTTCCCGATAATTACTGAGAGAGGACTGTGGCTCTAAAATATCGAGACTTAACAGTGTGTATCAGGAACAAAGGGAAAGAAATGGAACAAGGCAACTGGAGGCGAATTTTGGTAGCGACTCGGATCCTACAATTCCCAGAACACCTGTGGAGAGGGAAGCTAATACCTGGATTCCACAGGGCTTAACCCCCTCCTCCCCTTCACCTGCCCATTACAAGGTTTTCCTAACGCTGCCTAACGGCTCCCTTTAATGAGAGCATATTTGGAAGCCGGAAAGGAATTCGCTGAGGTCACTCGAGGGCAGTAGAATTACACATGTCATATAAAATGCTCTCGCTAAATTGATGCTAGAAAAACAGAATGGTAAAACCTTCACCCAAACACTACAGGGAGCGTGAAGTTAATCGAGTGTGCTCATCTGTTAGTGCAAACTCTCGGGTTACATTTTCCTAAATCCTATAGTCCTCTTACAAGTGATAAGGGATCTCAGCTGAGAAAAGGAACGGAGCTGATTCCTACAGGGGCTCCCTTAATCCAGGCTGAGGAAGCGAGGAGGAGAGGGGGCTGGGATGAAATAAGAAGGAATCTGTACATTATCAACAAGGAGAAACCTGCACTTCGGTAAACTTACCAAGTGTTGAGATCTCAGCTGTCCAAATTCGGACACACCACCCGACTCCCTCGCCCCCAGGAAGGTGGTGAAAATAGTCCTTCCTCCTTGACGCTTCACTGCTGGCCAATCGGGTGGAGTAAGAACGGTAACTCATGCGTGCAGGACCTCTGACCATTTATGAAGTTATTTCGATTGTCCCAGCAACCCCGTGAGGTAGACGTTTATCCCTTTTTCTCAAGATGCGAGAACTGAGCCTCAGAGAAACTGAGCATCACACAGCCAGTAAATGGATGGGCTGGGACTTGAATCCACGGCAATGCTCTCAGCCCTAAAGCTCGTGCACTTTCCACTCCATCGGGCTGCAAACGATAACCCTCCCTACCCCCAGAACAGGTCAGCTTTAATATTCCCTAAATCTTTAATGATGCCAATACCCCTCCAGTGAGGGGAACAAACTTCCTGGGAGTCTGTCTTGACGCGTCCTTGCCCCTTGCCATCGCCCCTGTCCCATTCATCGCCCACTCCTGTCTATTTCACCTCTGAAATGTAACTAAACTCCATCCACGTCTCTTCATCTCTACCACCGCGATATTAGCACAAGTAGACATCACCTGGTGCGCCTGGGTGGCTCAGTCAGTTAAGCGTCTGACTTCAGCTCAGGTCATGATCTCCTGGTTCGTGAGTTCGAGGTCCACATCGGGCTGTGTGCTGACGGCTCGGAGCCTGGAGCCTGCTTCGGATTCTGTGTCTCCCTTTCTTCTGCCCTTCCCCCACTGTCTCTCTCTCTCTCTCAAAAATAAATAAACATTAAGAACTTTTTTAAAATAGTAGGCATCACCTTTCCCTACACCCCTCTCTTAGGCTCCTGTTTGGTTCACCCACATTCACTCTGATGCCCCCTCTGATTTCTTCTCTATGTTGCTGCCCAGGTGGCCTTTCCAAAAGACAAATGTCATCCCTTGTTGAAAACTCCCTAACACAGTCTGCCCACTTCCTACCCCTCCAAACCCACCGACTCACATCCTTTCCTACTAGCTCTCTGTATAAGCATCTCTTTCTTGGGGAAACTTTCTCTGACTTCCATCCTCTGATGGAAGCTAAAGCGCCCCTCTGCCCCAGTACAATCTCATGGCAGCATATAGCTATGCTTCATAGCTTTTGTTCCAGGTGCATCTTTCCCCTTGTTTGTGGGCTATTTATTTCATCAGTGTTTGTCTCCTGCAGCACACCGTTATCTACTTGAGTGCCTCAGCATGTAGGGTGATGCCTGGTTCGGAGCAGGAATTTGATAAATACCATGGAAGCTTCTCTTTTTTGTTTTTCTCTTTTTCCGTCCTCTCTCCATTCCTGTATCCTCATCCCTATATCACCCCTTGTCCCACTTTCATGGGATCCTGTTCTCCTACTTAGTTTTAATTGGAAAGAAATCCATGCCAAAGACAATGAAATCATTCTCTAATGCCGAGATTTTAGACATCCCTGTGGGATGGGGGAGTTTCACTCCATTTCATGGGTTCTCAGGGGAACATCCTCTCCAATTTAGCATAGTTGGTATTGGGATGTATCTTACACGTGTTGCTGCCTAGGCCGCAGTCATGACATAATTGTCATTGCCTGCCCATGGACTTTCTTGGTCACAGAAGTTCATATTATGTTCACTACTGTTGAGTTCTGTTGAGTTCCAGGCATTATTTGAAACAAGCTGCACCCCAATGGCTCACATGCCTGGCAAAGCCGGTCAAAGAAATGGAGAGGAGGAAGGGTGTCCCCCAGGCCAGAGAGAGATCCTCTCAGGGCTCAGGTGGGACCGGAGGGAAGTGGTCTGGACAGATACCCAGGAGATCTATGGAATCCACCGAGCACGCTGGTTCTTAATGCATTTGTGGACATGTGATAGAAAGGTTAAAGAATTAGCTCACAGAGGAGTGTAGTAACTTGGTGGATGTTCCTGGAGGTGTGAATTGACAGGTCCATTCCCAGGTAGGACCATGTGAGGAAGGAATATAGTTCTGGTATAGTTCTGGGAGTGGGGAGGGCCGCACAATCCAGTCCACAGCAGTGGCTTCATCAAAATGTCGATGCCTATCACGATGAGCATTGGGTGACGTATAGAAGTGTTGAAGTGTTATACTATACACCTGAAACTAATAAACCAGTGTATGTTAACTAACTGGAATTAAAATAAAAATTAAAAAAGTGTAGATCCCGGGGCGCCTGGGTGGCTCAGTCGGTTAAGCGTCCGACTTTGGGTCAGGTCATGATCTCACGGTTCATGAGTTCGAGCCCCGCGTCGGGCTCTGTGCTGACAGCTCGGAGCCTGGTGCCTGCTTCGGATTCTGTGTCTCCCTCTCTCTCTGCCCCTCCCCCGCTCACGCTCTGCCTCTGTCTCTCAAAAATAAATAAACATTAAAAAACATTAATAAGAAAAGTGTAGATCCCCTACTTCTGACTTATTTTCATTGAACTTGAGATAAGATACAACACTAAGAAAGAAAAAAAAATCTTCCAATTCGACTATAAAACAATGTTTTCTTCGCATTTAAATATTTTATGCTGTGTTTATTGAAAGAGTCCTTTTAGGCTGATTTAGACCAATTTGTATAAAAAAAATATGTTCCTCCTGTATGTGCATACATGGGAAACATAGGCAAGATAAACTTTGTAAGATTCCAACTTTTCTAAATCACTTTTCAGTTGGAGTTGTCATGTGCATGCTTTGTGCCAGAATATAACAATTCTTTTAAAAGAGCTTTTCTACTGTTTTTGGGTTTCTACCAAAAAGCAGAGGGATGTAGTAGGTGGGGGGTGGGAGAAAGAGAGTGGGGTCTGAGGGTAACCTTGGGGGCATGACACCTTTCGAGAGGTCCATCTCCAAGACTCCTGGAAAACTGTTATAAATTGAAGCCAGGGAAATGTTCTAACTTGTTAATAAAGCAAGTGGCTTTTGTCAATGGATTTACTAGCCCAGTCTCCCCCCACTGCCATCGGAAAAGCTTTCAAGCTGTCAGATTAGTAAGCGCGGAAGTGGATATTTTTGTTTTGTTTATAAAACGCGTTACTTTTCAGAAAACACCTTAAACGGAGGAAACCTGTGGTTGAGATAACATAGATCGCCCCAGAAGGCAGAAGGCTTTTTCAAACAAGCGTCTCACACACAAAAACCTATGGGGGACAAGCAGGTGAACACAAATAAGCAAAGAGAACCTGGAACAGGACATCAGAAAGTATATCATGCTTCACTGAAAAGCAGATTGGAAGTCACTGCGTGGGCAAAATCGCACCCAGGCCCCCAGTGTGTGTGTACTTCCTCGATCCCTTAATTGTTTACTTGAAGACGCCCATTTCAGCTCCAACTAGTACTTATCGATTGGCCTCATGCCCAGCATCTCACTAGGTGCTTTGACAGACATGACCGTTTTCAATATTCATAACCACCCAATGACTTGTGTATTTGTGTCTCCATTGATAGATGAAGAAAATCGAATCCCAGAGAAGTTTAAGATGACTTGGCCAAACCCACCATCCACTGCTTTGTTTCTTAACTTTAAGCCAAGTATATCAGTTCGAGTAAACTTGTGATCCGTTCTCTATAGTTTATATACTGTTTCGTTCCCCAAGGCAATACATGATGAGTGCGTCAGGACAGATCTAAATAACTGTACAATTAGATACTCAGGGGGGGAAATAATTTTGGTTTAAATAACCAAGGCCTCGGTTGCGGAACAATACCTATAAATAATGCAGCATTTCCTGGCTCCAGCTCTTCAACCGAAATTCCAATTCTGTCACGTGTTAAAACTCAAACTGCCAAATTGAGGGGGTTCTGCTTAATTTCATCTCTGTCTCAAGTTCAGACAAGTGAAGGGCACCTCACAAGAGAGCGAACCGATGAGGACATACAGTTAGAGCCATTCTTTATGTAGATCCAGCTAGTAAGTACCATGCCCATTGGAGAATGCTATGTTCCGCAAAGCACTGCCATCCATTTTTATTTTCCTTTTAAATAAAAAATAAAATTAACCGAACCCTTGGCAATAATATAGAAAGTAACTTAATTTCTCTGCCACGTTCACTCGCAGAAGATTCCCTTCTATGTGATTGCAAGCAATTAATTAAAATATGGAAATGTACTTTTACATTTAACTACAAACCCTAGTCTCGTCTATCACCTCGCCAGCTAACCTTTCTTCAAATATAAATATATTTTAAATTGGTTTTGCCAATGCCCTAGGTACTTGGAGAATCCTACTGACACAAACCAGTTATTAATTCATGCTCCCTCGTTCTAAGCCTGAGACACACAACCTCAGAAGTAACGGCAGCTGTTTTTGTCTGCTTCGTAAGCACTGTCACTGGAACTTGAACCTTGATCATTTCCGGTGGTTAAGAACCAGCGTCAGAGCTCTCCTCTTCACGTGGTGCCTCGGGAATCCCTAATACCCCCAAGGAAGCGTGGTCGGGAAAATTCCACGAAGAAGCTGTAAAGAAGTGCCATCCGGCTCTCTGTCACTTACAGATGCGCCGCACCGAGCCAGGTGGCACCTTTCTTCTGTAAGTACAGCCACGTCCACTGGCGCCTCCCTGACGTGTTCTGACATGGAAATCATCTGGTCACTGACAGCACGACCATCATGACCTGTGTGTCACCTGCTTTATGCCCACCAGTTGGGAAGCTCTGCCTTAAAGAACGTCCCTTGGGATGATCAGCGAAAAAGTAAGCGGTCAAGTGCGTTTGTCACAATTCACATCTCATGAAGATTTGGTTTAAATTCATCTGTGTCTTATATACCCGCTTTTCCTCCAGAGTACTTAGCACAGAACTTCAAAAGGCACTCAATAAATATTTGCTGAATGAATGTAACAGGAATTAATAACGCCAAATGTTTTTGAAAAGGTAATTGATGTCAAATGGTAGGCAGAGAAAGCCAGAGAAAGTTCACCAGGGATAGGAATGCTGTGTACAAATCTGGTACGGTGTCCAAGGAAAGAATTTACATTTAATAAATCACTTTTGAAACCAGGTTCTTTTATGTCATTGCCTCTGGACTAGGCCACACTGGCAGCAGTGGAATCCCGGGCAAACAAACCCTGATAGCAGTTTGAGGAAGGGGAGTGTAAAGCATAACTAAACATTAGAAAGGATCCCATGGGGAAATGCTTTGTCATCAGGTTTTTTTAGGAGATCTTTAAGAATAGAACAACACACGCACACGCACACACACATCCCTCTTTAAATTCTTTAGGGAATAAAGAGGGCAAACTGGATAACTTATGGAGGGCTTTGACACCCCCACCACAGCATGAAAAACGGTAAGAGCGTGGGTATTTTCCTTCACATTTAGCCCCAAGGCCCAAGTTAACACAGCGTAGCAGAATTTTGACTTGCTCGATCTGTATTCTGGGCCTGGGCCGTCAGACAGTTTCCTAACGTTTACACATCATGTCGGATACAGAAATTGATCCTATCTGCACGTTGCCCTGGGGCCAAATGGGGAAGCTGCGTGGCCCAGAGATAAATTTCAGGGGGATACACCCGGCCCAGGCACGGCTTGACGGCCCAGATGACAAACAAGACCAACATCCGGGCAGGTCTGTGACCCATTCATTGTCCACCAGTGCTCCGTGGCCCAGCCACTGGGAAACTCTGCCCAAAAGAATATGCATTAGGTGATCAGGCAAAAAACAAGCCACCAGTCCAGTTTGCAGCAAACCACACTTCTGACGTTACACGTGCTCAGGGAGTCACAACACATACTAGCAAACGGGCATGGTAAGGCTCTGAGAAGGCCTGCTTCTCTTTGGTTGTTTCCCTCCAAGTGTTTTCAATCTCCTTTAACCAAGACCCCTCCTAACATCTCACAGATCTAAAGAGGCTGCCGGATGGCTGTGCCCTCCACACAACACACTAGCGGTGGCTTGAAAAGGGCTAAGGCGACAACACAGCATCCCAGGATCGGTTCAGACCCTGAAATAACTTGCATCTTCCAGAAGGAATCCTCCTCAAACTCTATTAACACCAAGGTGTTAAGTTAAATACATTCATCACCATTCTTGCCCCCAAACGAGCTGCCGAGCAGCCAAGGATGAGTAGGTTGTGGACACAAGACCCCTAGTCGTCCGCAGTCACGTTGTCACGAGACTCAAAACCCCGACGTCTACCCGAGGCCCTCCGCACCCCAAGAGACTTATCTATCTTTCTGGTTATATATTCCCCTGGCTGTCGATGTAATTAGTATATAATAACTGTGTACATATGAACTCACAGGAAAAACAGCGGACGTGCCGGTTGATTTGGCCTGGGGCCATCGCATCGGCAGGGCGAGACAACCCGGTATAAACATCTGTTATTAACCGTGTATTTTCAAATAGTGTTTTGTGTCTCCTGGGTTACTGATTCCCGTTGGGAAACTGGCTCAAAAACGTCTGCCTGTGTCTGTCTTCCAAGTTCTGCTGCTTTTGCTATTAAGAATTGTATTTACCAAAACGTCTACTGTACCACACATACAGCTTTTCTAGGTTTCCTTCTCCGGGCCGTGAGCAGGTTTCATTTAAACTATGTTACTGTGGAGAGTTATGCTTTCTCAAGTCAAGGACCCTACATAAAACTGGCCATAGCTTTTGTTTTTCTGAGCAGGTAGCTGCTGGTCCCCATATTTAATCAGTAGCCTCCTAGAGGCTTGTGATTACTTGCGATCACTTGCGATTTTTTTTTTTTTTTTAAAGCGATCACCCTCTCCTATCTGTTTGCACTGATTACTTTTCTGGAAGTTAGTTTCGGAATGGGACGACCCAGAAACCGGGTCCTTAACTCGCCGCGGTCACTGGCACAGCTCACTCAATTAGGAAAACCCCCTTGCCGTGAAAAAATAAAAAAATAAAACTTTGTACCGGATTCCAAATCCCTTTTGACAGCTCTCCTATAAGGAAATTCACTTTCTTTTCCAAAGTTTTGCCTATGCCCCAGAACTCAGTTGGAATAGTTTTTTCTTCTTCCGCAGTTGTGTCTTACAATTGGCTGTTCCCAAGTATAATACAATTCCCCTGGAAGTCTGGTAAACACTTTCACGTTTCCGTGTTTAATTACATTCAGATTGAGACTTTTGTATGCGTAGAGAGTATAGCCAAATTCCAACTTAATTGACCGCAATGCCTTTGACATGAAACCCTTGTTCATCGTTCTCGCCTCATATATAAATAGACACCCGCTACTTGTCAAAATGCACGAGTGATCTTTACATTGTCTAGAACAAAGAGCCCAGCCTGGCTTCTTTCTTTCCTCGGTGTTTCAGAAGGTGTCCTTTACTGCAATGTGCAGGACGTAAAGAGTTTGCTGCTGCATGAATGAAAAATGATACCTTCAGACTGCCTTTTTAGTGACAAATTGCCCTTCTGCAGAGTATCACACTGCCTGTGGTTTTAAGAACCCACTTAGATTTACTATTACTTCCTTGGGGACTCAGCCTTCTCGCAAAGCACCCCAAGGCTCATTTCCACTGTTTCAGCGTGCAAAAAAGATGAGAAAGTTTGCTCATCGCGACGGTCTACAAACTCTTGGCTAGTAAAAACACTCTCTGCAATGTCTCAGGTGCTAAAGTCATTGCCTCTGTGAATTCTCGGTGTACGAACCAGGCAGGAAAAGTTGTGTGGAGGTATTTGCGGAGCATTGTGTTTGTTCGCAAAGGAGCTGTGGGGTTGGACCCTGAGCTACGCCTCTCCCTTCGTTTCCTGGGTGAGAGCATCGAGACGCGCCACTTAGCTGAAGCAAGCAGAGAGAGATCGGTAAGACTCACCGGCTTCCCCATCTTTCCCAGGACGGGGGTTTTTGTTCCTCAGCTGTGATCTGGAAGAGACAAACCTGTGGGTCCTCCGAGCAGGCTGCCTCGGAACAGCTGAATGGCCGGGGCGTTCAGGAAGCTTGCTCTGTCCAGCTCCGAATCACTCCCCTTTCCAGGCTGTGTGCTTACACGCCTCCCCGTCAGCGCAAAAATCTGCCAAACTCAGGTCAGCCTAACAGGTTTCCTTATATAGGTAAACATGAATTGCATTCCTGGTGAAAGAAGTTAACTAGGAATCCCGGTAACCTGGTTAACTCTATGCATGCCAGAACGGCTCAGAGTCCGCCAGCCTGCCTGGGCTCTGGTTGCAGCACAAAGGGATTTGTGCGATTTAATTAAAATCATCTTTATCCTGGCGGTCTGTGAAATTGGCCCTTCTGGTAGAACTGTGAGTCAACAGCTCGTATTTTATATCGGGACCTGGGACCGACCTCATAGTGTCCGAAGGCACTGGCAGGGGCAAAACCAAAGGACGGGATGGTATCATTTGCCTTCTAGGTTTTTACACCCAGGTGAACTCGTCTTGAAATGGTTTTCAAAGACGCAAACAGGAGATGTGCTAGGACGAGAGCGTGACTACACGTCCACCAAATAAGGCTCAAATGCCTTACGTGAGCGGGGGAGCTCCTCGTTATTCAACTTTCCCGGGGCCCTCAGTAGATAATGCAATTGGATCATTTGGAGTGTACTCCCCTGACAAGGCAGTAATTGCTACTGTATTTTCTGATGGGTGAAACGACACGTAATGACATCTATTTATTCGCCGTAATAACCCTCCCGAGCCCACAGAGTGACGTGTTATTTGATGGTTTCAGGAAGGAAATCTAAGGCATGTGAATTTGCATAATTGCACGGAAAAACATTTTCAACAGCTTCCTGGACTTAAGAGGATAAGACAATCCACCTTTAAGAGAACTCCTGGAAGGCCCGACTCTGGGCTCGAACTGTAGCTTTTAAATGCAAGCATGTGACAGAGCAATTGTCTAATAACTGGCTCTTCCCCCCTTATGTTTATCCACCGCCAAGTCCAGTAATAATTCCGTGGAAGTCTAACCAATTCGGCGGCAAGTCTTCCTGTGACTCAGTAGAGACTCGAGACTCTGCAGCGCCCGGCCGGGTGTTGGAGGTGGGGACTGCCTGCTAAAGAAAACCTCTCTTCAGATGAATCATCTGTATTTCATCCACTGGGTGTCCCCTCTTCGCGGAGCATCCGTCTTAGTAAAAACAGCTCGGCGCTGCGTCTTAGGCCTCTGCTCAGGAAAGGGGAGAGGATGTTTACACAGCACCTAAGCCAGCACCGGCACAAACCAACTGCGAAGAGCTTCTGCTGGGGGCGCTCCTGGCGCCGCCTCACTCCGATCCACGTTGGCTCAGATCAACTCTTGAAAATTGTGAGCTTCTGTTGAGAGCGGTGAAGCGCAAAAGCCGCACTGTCAGGACGGGGGACTAATCTCTGAACAGCATTTTCGGCGGGGCGAAGATGCTCCACACGGTGTTTCTTCTCATCTCCACAGGAGCGCAGAGATCAAGCGATCGCTCTCGAGTCTCATGACCAGCCTGTGGCAGGCCCCCAGTCCCAGACCTTCTAGATTTGAACTTCCAGAGAATTTCCAAAAATAGAACCAACTTGAAGGGACAGAAGAACATTAAAATGGCAGCTTTCCACGTTCAAATCTAATTTTTAATAATCATACGCCCGGAGAGTTTAAATGCAATATACAAACGGATTAAAATGCTCTTTCTCTAGTCATAACTTACTGCTAAAACGACTGCCTTTAAATGACTCCAGAAAGATCATAAAATGAGATAGGAAGTATATTTTTATTGAAGACGAATTCGGGTGATAAAATGTTATGAAGATATAACTGCAAATATTGCACACATTTTTTCTGTTCACGGTACACACGTTTCTACTGCATCAAGTTAGGACTCATCTCGACTCCCCCACAGGAAGGAATATTAGTGTTTTCTACTTATTGGGTTCTCATTAATCTTAAGTAAAACTCTCTGTTCCATGCCACGTAAATGGCTTACACTACTAGAGCCCATTTATGATCGTGCACCCTTTATGTTCTCATAATTCCCGCTGAAGCAAGTTCTGTTTATGCAGGAACGTTAGACTTTATTAACATGTTGATGCAAGACAAAGAATGCATTTTTTTTTTTTTCCCAGGGCAGGCTAAACCTTTAAGTGCCTTAATCTGGCCTCCAAATTTGTTCTTACAATTCTAAGCAAACACTCATTTAGGTTTTAAACATAAAATATCTTAGGCTATAATTATTGAATTGGAAGGTCAAAATGAAATTTGGATCTCAAAGTAGCATATTTCAAAGAAGGAATATAACCCTCTGCTAAATCCATTTTGGACGCCTCAAGAAATGGTTTGGGAAAGGCTGGCTCACTGACACAGCATGAATTCAGCCTAACCATAGAGGGCCCCAAAGAGAGAGTACTTATGGCGGAATAATTACACCGTGCCCCAAAAATAGCACTTATGGGAAACTAAATAAAATATAAGACCTACTCGAAGGGGAGAAAATATCATAGTGGTTTAAGGAAAACATCAGGGGATAGATTTTAGAACTTCCCAATGACATACAACTAATGAGTAGTTGAGCGGTAATTCAAATCTCAGTCCATCAGACTCCAGGACGCTTGCTATTTCTACAGCACCCTGGGTGTACCACGCTAACCCAAGGAAGAGCAGGTGCCTTGGAGTCAGAAGGTGCTTCCATTCTGGTTCCATGTCTTGGTTGTGTGACCTTTGGTAAGTTACTTATAATGTTTTGACGTTTCACCTCTCGAGGGAAAATAAAGATGGCCACGCACCTCACAGATTACTGCAAGTACCTACTGGGTTTGTTTTTTGTTTTTTCTTTCAATCATTCCCAATACATTTATTGATGTTTCACATGGTCCAGGAGTTCTTCTAGGTCCTGGGAATACAGCCACAAGCAAGTTGGCCACGCCTGCACCATCACAGAGCTAACGATCTTCCAGGAAAGGCTGTGTACATCCATGTTATGGAATGTGAAACTCTCACGTTGCCCTGGATTTCTCATAACACAAGAATGTTTAACTGAGTTCCACAACAATATAGAAAGATTAATAGACAAATGTCCAAGCTTAACACTTTCACTGTAGTCAGTGGCCTCTCCAAGGCCAGAGGCCGGCCTTCCCACGATCAGACTTGGTGGGCCTGGGCTGAGCCAAATAAGGTGAATATTGGGGAAAGGTAACATTTGATGTGTCTGTCATATCATGAAACCTCCTTCGACCAATTGAGGAGGACCGGCACATTCAATTGCACGACATCTTGGAGATGCTCGGGAAACTGGATGCACAAGGAGTTATTCTTGTTAATTCTGTTTGTAAAGAAGTGACGGAAAAGCCTAACACTGCAGCCTGATATCTGTCCGCTAATCTATTTTGAGTTTATTTCCACTCAATAAGCATTTAATTGGTACGTACTATGGAGAAGGGTCTGTGCGGGGTACTAATCGTAAAGGACACACAGAAAAAGAATGGTCCCTAGTTTTAGTGGAGCTTTCTAGAAAGCTCCACTGTTTGTGGTGCTGTATCAGGCAGGATGGGTGAGGTTATGCTCTGTTAACAAGGAACCCCTGGATCTCAGTGGCTTGTAACAACAAAGGTGTTTGTTTCACTCAGGCCAAATGTTTATAGAGATCAACGGGGAAGGTTCTCCATTCACAGCCACTCGGGAGCCCAGGCTGATGAAGGTTCCTTTCAACACATACTTCCACGGCTGCTGAGGCAGGAAACGGGGACCCGGTGAATCATGCTCTGCCTTTCAAAACTTCACTTCATAAGGGACACTTAACTTCTGCTCACCCTTCATCGGCCACAGCAAGTCCTCTGGCCCCGCTTAACTTCAAAGCAAGAGACAGAACTAGAATACACGACGAATGGACACATGGCAGATACGGCAGACCATGTAGCTGGAGGAAAGCATCAATTAGGTAGGCATATTCAATACCCCTTGTGGCCTAAAGACTGGCCATTGCAGTTCGGAAGTTACTGACCAGCTCCGGTTTCCATGAGAGTGCTTGCTTAAAGGTGGACTCCGATTATCGGTGGCTCTGCCTGAACCTTGGGGGAAACAGTGACATTTAAAAAGGATATCCCGAGGCAGGCTCTTCTTAATATTTCTATCAGTTACTTGAGTGATGAAATAAAAGACAAGTTGATTTAATTTGCAGATGGTGCTAAATTGGATAGCTAACACCTCAGGGGATTGTATTATAATTCAAAATGACCTTGAAGAGTAGGGGGGGGGGGAATGACGGTAAAAAAGCAGCTTATGTCCAACAGGGACAAAAGGAGGATTAGAATGAATGGTCCACAAAATACATACTAGAAAACCTATATTCAGCAAATACAAGCCTGTAAGTTGAATATACACTGGCAGCTTAGCACTCTTACTTGTAAAGCCCTTGGCATGGGGGCATTAAGTGAGCCTCATCTCAAGAAATAAGAAATCAGAGCAAATTTAGAAGCAAGAGCTGACATTTCCAAAAGACCAAGTACCCTAGCTCAGACAGTCACATACTTTTTCTGCAAAGGGCCAGATAGTGAATATTTTTGACTTTGCCACGCATAAGTCTCCCTGCTACAACTACTCAACCCCGCTGTTGTGGCTCAAAACAGCCACAGATAATATGTAAGTGAACGGGTATGGCTGGGTACCAATAAAACTTTATTGACGAAACTAGGCAGCCAAGCTTGGGCGCAACTGTGCAGAGCCCTGCTCTCTACATTATAAGAAGTGTCCCAGAATGGCAAGGCACTAAAATTGACTGCAAACGCCTAGAAGGCAAGAGGAGCTCTATTTTGGCCATTTTCTATTGTTCAAGTTCCTTTAACAGTACTTTCCACACAGGTGCTAGTGAATAAATTGGTGAAATAGATTAAATGAAATTAGCCAGAAGTGTTACTACACCAGCCTCCTTATTAAATACTCAGAAAGAATTAGAATATGCCATTCTTTTTGTGTGCTTGTTTTTTATTTTATTTTTTAAAATTTACATCCAAGCTACTTAGCATATGGTGCAACGATGATTTCAGGAGTAGATTCCTTAGTGCCCCTTACCCATTTAGCCCATCCCCCCTCCCACAACCCCTCCAGCAACCCTCTGTTCTCCATATTTAAGAGTCTTTTCTGTTTTGTCCCCCTCCCTGTTTTTATCTTATTTTTGCTTCCCCTCCCTTATGTTCATCTGTTTTGGATCTTAAAATCCTCATATGAGTGAAGTCATGATTTTTGTCTTTTTCTGACTAATTTCGCTTAGCACAATACCCTCTAGTTCCATTCACGTAGTTGCAAATGGCAAGATTTCATTCTTTTTGATTGCTGAGTAATACTCCATTGTGTGGAGATATCTATATCTACATCTATCACATCTTCTTTATCCATTCATCCAGTGATGGACATAGAATATGTAATACTTGAGGATGTCATGGGAATAAAATCCAAAATATAATTTACTGTCTTACTTTATCAAGTATTTATCAACTATATTGCCTTTCGGCTACAAAAATATTAATGAGGAAAAAAATATAAGAAAACCTAGAAGGATTACAACGAGGAAATTAAAGGAAACACAAATTTGCGACAGAATATACGCACACAGCACTTTTAAGTTTTTCCCCCAAGTTCCTCATAACTAGCTGAAGTCAATGAAGCAAATGTTGTCCTTATTAGACAAAGGTGAGAAGGGAGACAAGGAGAGATTAAGTCAATTGTCTCATGTCAACAAGCTAGTGGTGATGGAGAAGGAAATAGTACCCAGGTTCCCTGGGTTTACAATTCGAGACCACGGTAAACACCATGTGCACAGAGGCTGGGAGAATAGAGCCAATATGAAGTGCAACGGAAACCCTGTGGTGTATCTTTTCGGGCGCGTCGAGGAAAGCCCAGCACTCTAAACACCATCTGTCTTTTCCTCCCCCACGTACACCTGCACCCCATCCCTCTCCAAAGCACTCTGGTTTGCAGCCAGCCCCATAGCCTCCCCCTCCTTTGATAAAGCCCTGAAAGCTAAAGCCTGGCTATGGGTGAGTCTTTGTCCCACTGCCCCTGAATCCTGAAACTGACTGCTCGTTGCCATCGCCTCTGACTCTTCCAGTCCAAGTCAGTGTCGTCTCGTGCCTAGATCGGTTTCTCAGCCTCAGCACGACTGGCCTGGATCATTCTTTGTGATGGGGCGGTCCTGTGCTCTGCAGGAGGCACAGCAGCATCTCTGACCTCCTCCCACTAGATGCCAGGAGCACTTTCTCTCCCCTTACCATCCAGGTCACAGCAACCAAAAGTATCTTCAGGCATTGTTGAATGTTCCTGCAGCTGCGGTGACGGGGGAGGGCATGACATTACCCCTTTTGGACAAACTCTGAACTCGATGATTGTAGTTGCTTCTTAATTGTTCTCCCTACTTCTGCTCTTGCCTCTCTGAGGTCTATTCTTCACAGAGCAGCCCAAACCATCTTTTTAAAACATACATCAGATCATGTTACTTCTCTGCTTAAAACCTCTAGCGGTATCTTCGTATAATTAGAATACAATGTAGTTATCAGACCATGGCTCCCAGAGTTCTCCACAGTCCACACTGGCCTTCTTTCTCCTTCCCCAACATACCCACCTTGCTCAGACCTCGGGACCTTTGTATATGTTATCCCCGCCGCCTGGAACGCTCCTCCTGGTGTGGAAGGCCGCATGGTGGTAGCCTTCCAAAGATGTCCACATCTGAATTTCTGGAACTTTGTGAATAGGCTATGTTAAATGGCAATGGGGAATTAATGTTGCAGATGGAATTAAGGTTGCTAATGGGCTGACTTTAAGATAAGAAGACTATCCTGGATTATCCGGGGGGGCCCATTGTAATCACAGGGGCCATACAGTGGAAGAGGGAGGCAGAAGGATCAGTGTCAGGGCAATGCCAGGTGAAAGACTGGGCTAGCTATTGGTGGCTTTGCGAACGGAGGAAGGAGACCATGATCCAAGGGATGTGGGCAGCCTCTAGAAGCTGGGAACAGATTCCCCCCTAGAGCCTCCAGGAGGAAAGCAACCCTGTGGACACCCTGACTTCAGCCCAGTGAGAAATGCACTGGACTTCTGACCTCCACAACTGTAAGATAATAAATGTGGGCTCTTTTAAGCCACTACACTTGCGGTAATTTGTTACAACAGCAATAGGAAGCCAACGCACCTGGCATCTTCACTGCTAGCCCCTAAGCCCTCAGAATGTATGCAGACTTCTTCTTGTCCAGGAGGAGGCCACCCATGATAACCAGGACTCACTGTCACACCCGTCCCACCTCCAATGTTTCTACATCAACTTACCCATTTGATTTCCTTCATAGTTCTTGGTCGCTACCTGACATTACCATAGTTCATTCATCGCAAAGCCAAAAAACAAACAAAGCAAAAGGCCCACCTTGACAAAAAGTAGACAACAATGACAAACTTGAAAAAAGAAACCCAGCGGTCATTTCATGTGTCTCAGAACAGGAATGTTGGAGAAAGGGCCAGGTTTGGATTAAGTAGAGAACGTTTACGTTGGATGAAAAGACATTCTGGACGGTAGTTGAAGTAATCGTGCAATGAAACCGGCTGCCAAGAAGGGCCACGGAGGCCTCGATTGTGGCAACACCCACGAAAGAGATTAGATAAGTCAAGTCAGGAGAATAAGCGGAGCCCAACCTAGAGCATTTACTAGGTGACCTGCGTGTTCCTCCTCCAGCTTGAAAACGTGTGCAGCACAAAGCAACGGGTCACAGCACAACATCTGCATGTAATTGCATTTCTGTTCCAATAATAAATGTTTCAACTGCTATGCTATTTACCAAAGCTGTTATCATAAAGAGCCAAGTGGGGGAAATTTGAAACACAAATGCTTATCTTAAGAAACCTTTCCTTTGCAATTCCCGGTCCAAGTACTGAAACAGCAACTTTGCTGTAGGATATGAATCGTCCTGAGGAGTTAATTTTTGATGTTCTACTTGAGGCTGATTTTTAGGTGTCTGATTCCCTGTAAAAGCCCCTTCTGTCACTCATGGTTTTCTTGGCAGTTTTTGAACCCAAAGAGGAGCAGAGGCTAGAAATTGTCCAGGTTTTCCTCACAGACCTATCATCCGATTTGGGGGCCCACTGTCAATTAGGGAGAAAAGGTGCCTTTTCTCTTTTAGTCAAGAATGTTTATTCTCAGAACAGAAGATGAGAATTATAGATTTCCCCCACCCATCCTACTCCCATAAACTACCCCCACCCCGGGGATTTTTGGCCTTTAAATTGCTTGCAAAATGCCAGGACATTTAACAATTATTAACAGCTAATGTAGAAAAGACTAGAAAATCAAAGAAACTCTTTTTTCCTCGGGTCAGCCTCATCCTCCCATCTCCCCACAGCGGGAGATAATTTTTCTGTATGCCTTGGCGCAAGAGAAGCTGACTTCCCTGCAAAACCACCAGTGACACCAGCAAAGGCGAGCAATTATTTTGGCCTTTTAAACTCAACTTTGAGGGGACGCATGTTCCGCAAAATAAAGCAGGTTGAATTCTTAAGCAATTCGCTTAACTTTGCGCCGTTTAATTGTGTCTGTTGGCCACTCAAAACTTCACCGCTTTGAGTCAAGTATGAAGACTCCCGTCAAGCTACAGAGAAAATAAAACCACAGCTCTTAAAAGGCTACCTCTCTCCATTTGGCTAGGCAGGTGTTTCAAGACCATGTCGTTGAGAGTTTCCCTTTTAATGAGATGGCAAATAACCACGCGGGAGGGCCAATCCTCAAAGGGCAATGAAAACAAGCAATTTTACAGCAATCATGCTAACCCACCTCCCCGTTTCCCAAGGTCTGCATTTCTTCACTCCTAGATGCTTACTTCTCACTTCATTAGCACCGTTTAAAACACCACAGTTGAATATCAAAACCAAATGAAAATTTAGAACATTCTTTTAGGAAGATGAAAATACATCACAGTTTTCCAAAGTGATTTTTAACTAACGCTTTAAAACCCAGATCACTGGCAGTGGTTGGACTATCAGATGGCCAGCATCTAGGCTGCCTACAGTTTCTCCTTTTCCCCCCCGGGGCCCCTGGCCCATAGTATAGGTGACGATGGAGACAGACGTAGAGAGATTCATTCATTTGCCAAGTAATAACGGGTAATGTGTCAGCCATGTGTCCAGATATTAGGGTAGATAACAGCAACTTAATTAAAGGTTGGAAGAATGTCAAAAGTTATGTTTTAGTGAAGCATATAAAACACCCCTGTTACGATGTCACGAGAAGGACACTTCACTTCACCTCTGTGCTATTTTTCCCCAAACCCATAGAAGGGGCTTGAAGTCCAATACCAGGAGGCTGGCATGGCTGGGTGAGCGCCCTCTTCTGGGTCGCAGATTTCATGCCGTTCCTTCACAAGGTGGTCGGGGCCAGGGAGCTCTCTGCTGGGTCTCTTTCATAAGTGCATTAATCCTCACGACCTAGTCACCTCCCAAAGACCTCACTTCCCAATATCATCATGACGTGGGTTAAGACTTCAACATATGAATTTTGGGGGCACACGAACTTTCAGGTCGTAGCAGCTAAATTGAGAGTGACATTCTACAAAATATCTGACCAGCACTCCTCAAAACTGTGAGTCTTGAAAAGGAAAGACAGAGAAACTCATAGCCCAGGGGATCTCAAGGAGACATAATGACTAAATGCACTGAGTCCTGTGGATGGGATCCTAGAACAGAAAGAAGACATTTGTGAAAAAAAACTAGAGAAATCCAAATGAAGTCTGGACTTCAGTTAAGAGTAAGGTACGATGTTGGTTTCTCAGTTTTGACAGAATTACCATGGTCATGGAAGACATTAACGTTAGGGAAAACCAGGCCAAGTGTATACAGCATATCTCTGTACTTTCTTGGAAACTTTTTTGTTGATCCCAAATTATGTAAAAATAAACGAGTAAAAAATTTAAAACAATTTTAAATATTTAAACATGTTTTTAAATGCCTCCCCCCCCCCCACCAAACAAGAATAACACATTAGTCTTATACTGTAGCCAGAGAAGGAAAGACAAGAGGAAGAAAAGAGCCATCCAAGAAGGACAGGGACGGAGGCAGGAACATGCAAAGGAAACAGACAGATATGGAAATAGACTCTGTATCCCTCTGGTGGACTCCAGCAGTTCGAGCTCCCCGGCCTGGCTAGGTGGCCCCCTGCTATTATTCTCTTAAGCTACAGGGATCAGAAGAAAGGATTAGTCTTTAAAAGAACTGAGAGATTTGACATAGATTGGAAACATATTGGAGTACTGAGAAAGTTCTCTGCCTTTTTCTATTTTCAAATGTTAGTTTTTTTTTTTTTCTATGTGATTTTGAAGGCAGATGTGTCAATGAATAGCTCTGGTTTAGCAAGTTTTTCAGGAACCTTGGAGAGAGAGACTGATCAGCAAGCTTTTGACACTGAAAGCTGTCATGTCTTAGAGGGCTGTTCTTTGAGAATCCCATACTGTCTAGTGTCCCAATGCTGAAAGGATACATTTAGGATTGACCTTGGCTTCATCCTAATGGGTACTTCTATTTAGAAATCAATCTAGCTTTTGGTCTACCTGGAATAGATATAATGGGAAGCCAAAAAAAAAAAGTCAAAATCCCTAAGGTTAGGTTAAGTTTTCACAATTGCACATATGAAGTCTTTGGGGTTCTCTTCTTCAAAGGAGTCCCAGCATTTCACAGACGTTTCCCTGATCATTTAACCTCACAGTTAATCTGCAATTAATGTGTGCTTAGAATTTCTGTAGACCAGTGTGCATTCACTTACACGTTCCATGGTGTTTTTCTAAAAAGGGACTTGAAACAGTAGTAACTATAAGTCAGGATAGTCTTGACAAGGTTAAGTGTGAGTTATTAACAGTCAATCAAAAGTATTGGATTAGTGAGGCACCTGGATGGCTCAGTCGGTTAAGCGATCAACTCTTGATTTCTGCTCAGGTCATGATCTCAGGGTTCGAGAGTGTGGCGGGAGGGGGGAGAGGGGCGCCTCAGGCTCTGTGCTCATAGCAGGGAGCCTGCTTGGGATCCTCTCTCTCCCTCTCTGCCCCTCCCCCATCTGCACTCACTCTCTGTGTCTCTCTCAAAATAAAAAAATAAACTTAAAAAAAGTGTTTGATTAGTGTGTGCCCTAAATCAGTCCAAACATGTATTTCCTGGACGGGCTACTCACACCCAGGGCTCCAAATCTTTTATTGATGTTGGTCCCAGAATCCACAAGCCATATTAGATGCAAGAAATCTCTGTCTAGAAACTGATTGAGATTTTGGTAATGGTTGGCATATTGGAAGTGGGAGAACAGGGACAGAGATCTGCAAAGACATCTCAGGGGACTGCATAGTTCATCTTGAATTAGTTTTATATCATAAATGTGAAGTTATTGTGAGCTTGGATTTAAACTTTAATGCAGCAAATTACATAAACTCCTAAACAAGAGCCAAAGTTCCAAAGTGCCCTCTTACATTTGTTTTCCTTTTCCACTGAAACAGCATACCAAATCTGAATCTGATTAAGCCGGCTGAATTTGTTATCAGCGCTAGGAACTATGTATGCTATACAAAAAATTACCTTCACCTAGAAACGCATGTTTAGGTGGTTTTACTCCTAAAAGGATGCTGATTAGAAAGATGTCAAATCCTGGGAGAGGAGACACTTTCTTTTTCCCAAAAAAGAACCAGGTTTGTACTTAGGCTGGAAACAAGGCTGGGATGTTGAGGTGTGAAAACGCACAATGACTGTACAATAAGTTATGTTGTCAATGAGGGATGCCCTGATCATTGTCTGCCAGGCACAATGTCTGGCACTTAGCATATAACTAGCTTTATTCCTGTGTATCTGTGTATCTACCTATGTATCTAGCTATCTTTGTATCTATCTCAAAGTGTCTCAACCTCAGCACAATTGACATTTTGGATCAGAAAGTTCTTTGGTGTGTGTGTGTGTGTGTGTGTGTGTGTGTGTGTGTGTGTGTGTGTATGGGGGAGAGGGGCTCTCCTGTGCACTGTAGGGTGTTGAGCAGCATCCCTGGCCTCCACCCACTAGATACCAGTATATTCTCTCTCCCAGCTGTGACAACCAAATACATGTCTGGATATTGCTAAATGTTCCCTGGTGTGTGTGTGTGTGTGTGTGTGTGTGTGTGTGTCCCTCAGAAATTTCCCCCAGGGAAGAACCACTGATGACCTCCACCTCTACCTCTACCTCTAATGTCCAATTTCTAATCTCTAATGTCTAAACACCTACATACCTACAGAAGACATACATAAATGAACAGATTTTATGGTAAAACCTCCAGGCTTCAACCTGGCATGATCAACTGAGAAAGTGTGCAAGATTAATGGGATTTACTGCATATGATAATTTGTATCTATGATAATAATGAACTATCATACTATGGTAATAAATGCAAGAGAATTTGGGGGGAATCCCCTGTGCTTATCTCCCCTAAGCCTTCTTAACTGTTACTTTTCTTTTACATACCAGGTAGAGACAAACTTCTTGAGTGCACACTGCTTTCAGATACTGCATAGAACACATAATTCAACTGTTTTTGCCGCAGCAGGTTAGTAAACTCATAGCAAATCCTAATAATCCCAAAACAAAGCTCATTTGATACATAAAAAGTAGGCTTCTTGAGGGGGAAAATGGGATTTTTTAATTTAAAAGGTTTTTCTTTAAATATCAAGAGCCAGAGCCCCAGCTAATTCTGACCATAGAAATTTTTAAAAAGGACCAGAGAGATTTGATTTTTGAAAGCAAAGAGAGCTGTGTCCTACTTCCCATCTGGAATATGAGGAAAAGGCAGCTTTGTGGGGTGCACTGCCCCATGAACCCAGGGGCTTATATAGAGTTGATACTCAATTATTACCATCTACAATAAATCAGGGTACATATTTAAGAATACTTAACTGGTATCACTTCATATTAAACTTTAGTCACAAACAAGATCATAATTCGCACAACTTCGGTCACTTTCTTTGAATCGAAATCCCCACGTCTGCTTTCTCATTATGTATCAGACTCCCATGCACCACAACTGAGTAGAACACAGCCAATTCAACTAGGAAGTAGACAGACGGCCTTTGGTATGCCATTAAAACTCTTTGAAGCTCTTTGGTTCCGTCATCTGTAAAAAGGGAGGGATACTAATCTCTATCTCTTAGGTTTTCTCCAAGGATGAAATCATGCTCGGAGGACCCACAGGTTTGTCTCTTCCAGATCACAGCTGAGGAACAAAAACCCTGTCCTGGGAAAGGTGGGGAAGCCGGTGTGTCTTACCAATCTCTCTCTACTTGCTTCAGCTAAGTGGTGCGTGTTTGATGCCCCTGGAGACTCTCTTCCATGGTCAACAGATATGAATACAGTAGCAAAATTAATTTTCCCCCGAGCTTGAATCAGGAATGTATATGTGAAAACCTGCTGAAAAGTGTAAAACACGATATAAATGTAGGTAAAGCAGCGGGACAGTATGCCCTACTCTCCTTAAACTCATCCTATCTCTCTTTAAACAGGAGCAGGATGCACTTAAAAATATCGGATTCCCTTTTAACCTTGATCACTGTTTAAGGGCATCCAGGCCACCTGATCCCAGGAGGTAGACAGAGTGAAGACCAGCTTCAGCCTGAAGTCAGGGCCGAAGTGTTTGTCCAGAGCTGCCATGGCTCACCTGGCTTACTGACCCTTGTCTAACTCCCAAACATGGTGGACTTGACTGTTCCATCCCGGGCTGGGTGACCTCCATTAACTTGACCCCTCATTTACTCCCTCCTCATTCATTCACTCATTCTTCTCTGATGAACCATATTCAAATTATAGTAAAACAGTGAGAGCGAATGAATGTGAACACACACACACACACACACACACACACACACACATACGCACACACACACATTAAATACAGACATTATGGGATATTAGAAGAATCCAACTAAAATGGTCCTAGAATTTAATGAAAAAAAAAAGATTACAAGGAGGAAGCTTATGCAAGTCTTTGTGGAAGAGCATCTAATCTGGTCTTTGAGGTATGGATAGAATTTGGGCATAAGGAGAGAGTGGCTTTGTAGGTGTTCATTTTATAAAAATGTATGAAGCTGAACATATATGCTTAACTTCAAAACATTTTGGCAGACACTTTAATAATCGTGTTTCTAAAGTTTGCACTCCATTTTCTGCTCCTCTGACCATTCCAAAATATGGAATCTGAAATCTATATTTTAATTAGGCTAACAAAATTATTTTGTCAAACCACTGCTAACAATAATTGGGGTGTACTGATGAAATGGAAAACTAGGATTGGGATTCATCCATCTAAGTCATCTAAAACCCTGAAACTGAGATAATTTTCCCAAAGAAATAGAATCTATAGCTCTCTTTGCCTTCTTTGACTCAATATTTCCTCTTGTAACATATGGATAATATTATTTGTCTCCCTGAGGTGTGTGGCTATTATGGGAGTTACTAGGGCAATTTGTTCAAGTACTTTAATGAGCCCAGTGTATTTGAGATCAGTTCAGAAGATCTTTCTTCCATGGGCAGGCTGACCAAGGGTTCAGAGACTAGTTCATCCATCACAAAATAAAGGGCCTTAGCCGAATCTACCCAATGGGTGGAGACTGAACTACTCACTTACAGTCCCTTGGGGAAAATTGACAACTAGATTGGTGAATGGCTTGGAGGTCCAGAGATGGCTGTGGGAAGGACAAAGAAGGAGTACTAGAGTGAGATATAGAAGGGAGAAAGTCCAGGTATCAAGTGAGAAAATGTTTCACTCGGTGCTGACCTTGGAGGGCAAGAGATTAGGAATCAGAGGATCTAAGGGTTAAGCTTAAATATGGGGATTTGTATATTCTAGTTATGTTTCAAAATCAACTTATAATAGGTGACACAGACAGAACAGAACTGCTAAAATAAGAATAAAAGAGTAAGAACAAAATAATGAACCAAGGGCAGCAGCTGGATAAGAAAGCAAGTCAGCAGACGTATTACAATTGGACACAACTATTAGCTCCAAGAGCACCGGTAGTCAGGGAAGAAACGGAAACCAGGCAAATTACAAAGTTTGTGTGCTATAAAGAAAGAGACAAACATTTTACCAGCATCAAGACATAGATATTTTATTCAATGGATCTTGTGGTAAGCAAAATAATGGTCCCCCAAAGATGTTCATGTCCTAAACCCCAGGCCTGTGAATGTCACCTTACATAGCAAAAGGGACCTTGCAGACATTATCAAGTTAAGCAGCTTGACATAGAGAGATTCTTCTTAATTATCCTGGTGGGCCCAACAGAATCACAAAGGGCCTTAGATGAAAAACCATAGGTGGCAGGGGCATAGTCAGAGGGAGATGTGATGACAGAAGCAGAGGTCTCAGTGATACCATTGCTAGAAGGGAGCCATGAATCAAAGGCAAGGAAACCAATTCTCCCCTAGAACCTCCATAAAGCATCACCACAGCTGAAACCTTGATTTTAGCCTAGTGAGATCTAATTTTGGACTTCTGACCTCCGAAACTGTAAGATTATAAATTTATAGTTTTTCAAGCCATGAAACTTATGGTAATTTGTTACAGCCGCAATAGAAAATAAATGCGTATGTTTCAACAATGGACCAAGAGAAAAATCACTGAAATGTAACTTCTACGTCACTTCTGTTGGGAGTAAAAATAATACTGCTGAGTTATAGAACTTTCTGCTGAGGATGACTAGATATAAGAATAAAGAGGAGAGAATTTGGAGTGATTTCTAAACCAACTACTTCAGAATCCATCTGAGGTGATGGTGAACACCTTGGGATTCCTAAGTCCGTCTCCAGTCCTGCTAAACAGATTCTGTGGCTAGGACCTGGGAATCTGTATTTTCAACAAACAACTATATTCGTTATCATTGCTGTAGACAAATGATCACACATTTAGCAGCTCAAAGCAATACCCATTTATTACTCCACAGCCTTAGATGGTACCTCTGTTGTAGGGTCTTACAACGCTGTAGTCAATCTGCCAGTTGGAGATGGGATCACATCTGAAGGTCTGACGGAGGAAGGATTCACTTCTAAGCTCATGCAGGTTGTTAACAAAATTCAGTTACTTAAGGGCCGTTTGACTAAAGTCCTAGGTTCCTTGCTGGCTATTGGTTGGAGGATGCCCTCAGTACCTTTTCAGATGGGCCTCTCCAACATGGCAGCTTGCCTTATCAAAGACAGCAAGAGAGAGAGCCCACTAGCGAGATAGGGGTTACAATCTTGGTAATGCGATCACGGAAGTGACATCCCATTACCTCTGCCATATTGTTTTGGCTAAAAGCAAGTCCCAGGTCCCACCCACATTAAAGGGAGAGGATTACACAATGGGAGGAGGGGGAGTACCAAAAAAAGAAATTCATTGGGGGAGGGTGGTCTTAGAATCTGTCCACCATGGCATCCCAGATGATTCTTGCATACAACCAACTTGGGCAGCACTAACTTAGGAGAACAAATTCGATTAGAACAAGTCGAGCATTTCACAGCTGGGCTTTTGACAGGAAGTGGATGTGAGAATTTCAAGGCTGGTGATGTCTGAGCTGTGTCTTTTCTGTAACAAATGCTATGGGTTAGCATAGTGTCCGGACCTTAAAAACAGCCCGGATCATTACTTCCAGGCCCCTCTGTGCTGCCAGCTCAGTTGCTCACTGTCTCTGAGCCGACCTCAACATCTCCGGGTAACAGCCCAAGCTGCAGGAAGAGTGGGGAAGGAACAAAGGGGGATAAACTGACAGGGTAAGAGTGGGTTTCTGAAATTCATGAGTTTTGATTATTTTTACTTTCTCGTCAAAGAAATGTAAATTTTGCCCTGCCAGACTATAAAGAGAATCCATTTCACAATTTATGCAGCTGATTTCAAATACTATCCTATTTCAAGCTCCATCACATTTCCCTCAGATACTGAAATGATATCCTGGCAGAAACACTGGCATGTGCTTGCCAATCCCTCCTGGGCACAAAACTAAACACTTCCCAGCCCCTTACAGTTAAGTGAGGCCAGGGAATAGAGCTGGCCTGGGGCAAGTCGCCTGCCTCCTAAAACCTTCTGCGTAGTCTTTGAAATTCTCTCTTCAGTCACCTCTTGGCCAGATGTTGAGAACATCGCAAAGGTCCCTAAGGCTCTGGTGGTGACAGAGCCGCTCGACTGAAAGAACCTGGGTCCCTGGACACCTTTTCCACTGTCACCAGTCAACCACACTGGAGTGAAATGTGTGTGAGGAAAACACGGTTGTGGAAAGTCACTGTTCATTACAACAGCTGACATTAGTTATCCTGACTGGAACAGCTGTCTTATTTTCTTTGTGGGACAGATGTCACATGCTGGTGCTAGACACCAGTTCTCTCTCTGTGGAGACTGAGGTCTTTTCTTAGTGTGTCTGTATGACAGAGTGGAACTTCCCATTCTACCTCAAACACTGATTCCAAAGGGGTCGATTGCCTGGAGTCGCCATACTCTCACTCACGTGACTTGACATCATAACACCGCCAACCTGCGCCCCCAGTCTCAGCTGTAGGGGGCCTCGTAGGACATTTGACAGCATCCCTGGTCTCTGCTCACTAGATTCCAGTAGACTTTCCTCCAGCTGTGACAACCAAAAATGTCTCCATTCATGGCCACATGCCGGGGGGGGGGGGTGCGGGTAGGATCAGGACATTGATCTTGCTTTCTATCTTAGTTGGCTCCAGGCCTCTTGTCTACCAGGTATTCTGAAACTGACCAATGACCTAGCCCAATGTATGCGCCCAATTTTTTTTTTAATTTTTAATTGTTCAAATTGTGAAACAATTGACCGTTTAAGGTATACGATGTATTGATCTGATACATTTATATATTACGATATGATTCCCACTGCAGCCTTAGCTAACACCTCTCTCAAGTCACATAATTACCACTTCTTTTTTGTGATGAGAACTAAGGTCTAGCCTCTCGGGCAGCTTTGAAGTTTATAATATCGCCACTACGCAGTGCATTTGATTCCCAGGACTTCTTTATGTACTAGTGGGAGGTCTGTACCCTTCAACAACCTCTCCCCATTCCCTCACCCAAGGCCCTGGTAACCACCATTCTATTTTCTGTTTTTATGAGTTCAGCTGTTTTGGATTCCACATATAAGTGAGATCGTACGGTATTTGTTTTTCTCTATCTGGCTTCTCTCACTTAGCAGAATGCCTTCGATGTCCACCCATGTGGTTGAAAAAGGCAAGATTTTCTTCTTTCGAGGCTGAATAATATTCCGTTGTGTATATACACCACATTCATCTGTTGATAGACACTTAGGTTATTTCTGTACCTTGGCTATTGTGAATAATGTTGCAGTAAACGGGTGCAGATATTTCTTCAATATCCTGTTTTCATTTCTTTTGGATATGTACCCAGAAATGGAGTTGCTGGATTTTAAGGTAGATCTATTCTTAATTTTTTGAGGAATCTATGTACTGTTTCCCATAGTGGCCAAAGCAATTTATATTCCTACCCACCCAGTTTGAACTCTGGCCATATGGAGAGGACTTAACAACTAAAGTTTAAAGTTTAATCCTCACCTAACTGTCTTGGGATCTGGAAGAGGTACTTCAAAAAGAATGTGCTGTTATATGGGCTACGTGTTAACAATATAGGCTATTTTCAAATCCCTTAGACTGGAACAGATATTAAACATGATGCATTTCACTGACTTGACATTGACAGCTATATAGATAAAAAAAAACAAAACAAAACAAAACCCAATGAGGGGCACCTGGGTGGCTCAGTCGGTTGAGCGACCGACTTCGGCTCAGGTCATGATCTCGCAGTTTGTGAGTCTGAGCCCCGCGTCGGGCTCTGTGCTGACGGCTCAGAGTCTGGAGCCTGCTTCGGATTCTGTGTCTCCCTCTCTCTCTGCCCCTTCCCCACTCATGCTCTGTCTCTCTTTGTCTCTCAAAAATGAATAAACGTTTTAAAAAAATTTAAAAAAACCCAATGAGCGTACGTGATTACACACATCTTCTTTCTCAACAGAATCTCCCAAGTAAAAACAATCTCTTTTGTCTACATTTAAATGAGCTTTTAATAATGTTTCATTAAGATCCCCATATGATTTGCATCAATATTTACATTTTGTTTTCAGTGCTGTAGAAATCAACTGTTTTTTTTCTCGGGGAAACCAAAGCTTCCCCAAACACCTTACTGCTTAAGGGAAACAGCCACAAATGCTAAAGGTTAACATTTCGGCCCAAAGGTAAACTGAAAAACCTCTCTTATCCTCAGAAACAAATGGAGCTAATTTCTGAATTTGCTACCAAAAACATGGTTTCGCTGATGCTCCCTGTGAGTTAAAACAAGCCCACAGAGTAAAAGCATTATGCGGGCAAGTGAGCAGGTTCAAAGCTTTAAACGAAGAAACACAAACAATTATGCCTCTTCACAAAAAGGAAAGTTCTCCAAGTCACTCTCCAGTGTTGCCTCACCGTGACTCAAGTTTCTTTATGTTTCTGTATCCAGATTTGCAAATGCTATTGTCAACAAAGTCCTCACAAAACCAGAACATAACGTTCTAGGCTCATTCTCTCTTGGTAATTGTCCAGTAAGTGTATTTGGAACCAAGGTATGTTATTTCAAGGTCTTCAGCACAGCATGAGAAATCTGGGTTGTCTTTCATCCACTTCTTAAATCTTTTCTCTTAATAATGATACAGTAATCCAATTTTATTTTTATTTATTTAAATGTTTTATTTATTTTCAAGACAGAGACAGAGCATGAGTGGGGATGGGGCAGAGAGAGGGAGACACAGAATCTGAAGCAGGCTCCAGGCTCTGGGCCGTCAGCACAGAGCCCGACGCGGGGCTCAAACCCACGAACTGTGAGATCATGACCTGAGCTGAAGTCGGACGCTCAACCAACTGAGCCACCCGGGCGCCCCTATGGCAATCCAATTGTAGCTTGCATTTTACTCAGTGCTCTTTCAGGCAGTACAGAATTTGGTTTGCTCACTTGCTTCCCAAGCACTCGGGCTGAAAAAGTGTTATTGTCACAGCAAATGATGTGATTTGAAGACTTAAAAGGAATTAAAAGGATAAAAAAGAAAACGAGGCCCTACCCTGTCAATAAGTCATCTCTCCAATTTTATGACTAAAAGGGCAGCGGAACATGACTTTGTTTTTAATACAAAGTAGAACTCAGGAAAACCTTCTGTAAATAAGGAACTTTCTCAGGTGCTCCGAGGGTGGTTTTGAAGCCTACAGGAATAGAATGGGATGTGGCCCACAGGATATACTGATGAATAGTTAAGGCGCAAGCTTCTTTCTTGTCACACCAACTTGCCCATGTTAAGCCTCACAGTTCAGACCACATAGGAAGCCAGCATATATTCGGCCCTCTATACACAAAATTCTTAGCTTATATTGCCGGCCCAGATCATCTCCCCCAAGGTATTTTAACCAGAAGAAATATTTTGCTTTAAATCAAGTGGCCCAGATCTCAGCTTAAAATCAGAGAGGCAAGTAGCTTCCATCTCTTAGAAGAGAAAAGGCAACCCGGAGAAAAGCTGAAAACAGAGCAGGGAATTTCCCCTTCTTACCATGTCCTAGACATCTTCACCCCCATTCCAGGTTTTCAAAAGTCACCCTACAATTCAGAACTCCAAGCTTAGGCTTCTCATGTTCTTGTCATGGCTTCTGACCTTTCAGCTGACCCCCTGATAACCCAGCAGAAGAGAGATTAACTTACCATATGCTGAAAGGTTCGACCATCCCTTAGGGGATATTGAACTACATGGAGAACTCTGCGTTCTGGCAGGGGAAACACAGTCTAACCCAATTTTCTTACCACTACATGCATTTCATGGGCCTGGGAAAAATGGATCTTCTTACTTGTTTTACCAAACTCCATCAAAACATGACTAGGTGTCGCCCAAACAACTAATCAGACCCTGGATTTTATTGTGGCTCGAGGGGAAAGCAGAAGGATCATTGACATTTTCTTGGCTCTAAAGCTACATTAGGGGACCTCACAACCCAGGCATTCCTCAAGGGATACCAAATGTCACATGATGTGGAAAGAGGTATTAACTCAAGAACCCAGATATCCTCATTCTTGTTTTGGAAAACTGACTGACATATATGAGGGCAGTCATCCACAAAGACATGGTGCTATGCTTGTTCTCAATACCTTCTTAGAGTTTAGTCCAAAATATTTGGCTAATTCTTAAAGTCTCCCTTCTCATGCCAGAAAATGTGTATTCAAGAATTCTATGCATTATCATCAGCAGAGAGCTACCGCTCAATCCAAAGGTATTGCCTGCTGGGTAATCTCCCTTCCATAGCTGCAGATCTCTGTCTTCGCTCACAGACATCCATCACCAGGATGGCAAAGATCCATAGTCTCTTTCTCAAAGCATCTGGGTCAAGGTACATAAAATTTTCAGTCATCTCTCCTGACCATAGGTGGCATTATCAGTTTCAATAACTTCTCTACTTTTCATCTCCACTGCCCCTACTTTGGTTCAGGCCACCATCTTGTCTTCCTTGTGTTATCAAAACAACCTGTCTTGTTTTGTTGTTTTGTAAAAGTTATTGAGATATAGTTTACATATCATAAAATTTATCCCTTATGTGTGCATCTCAATGATTTTTAGTAAGTTCATGGAGTTGTACAACCATTACTAGAATCTGGTTTTAGTACATTTCCATCACCCCAAAGAGATCCCTCTCTACTGTTTTCAATTAATCCTTGCTCACACCTCTAGTCCTTGACAACCTCTAATCTTTGTCTTTTTGACAGATTTACCTCTTCTGGACATTTCACATAAAGGAACCATATAATATGTGACCCTTTGTGATTGGCTCCTTTCACTTAGCACAATGTGTTCAAGGCTTAGCCATGCAGTAGCATGAATCAACACTTAATTCCTTTTTTATGGCTGAATAATAGTCCATTGTATGGATAGATCATATATTGTTTATCAATTTACCCGCTAATGGGCATTAGAGCTTTTTTTCATTTTTGAGTTATTATGAATGATGTTGCTATGAACATTCATATACAAATCTCCCAAGTGGAGATAAATTTCATTTCTAGGATTGGAATTACTGAGCTGCATAGTAAATTTTGCACGGTGCACTCATAGTTGTTCTACTCATCTCACATCTTGATCCACTTTAATACCTTCTCCCTACTACAGGTAGAATGCTATGAAAGTGCAAAACTAGAAATTGTTTTTCCCAGTTAAAACACTCTACAGAAGCTTCGCATTGTTTTTAGGTTAAAAGCAAAACTTTGCGAGGTGCCTGGGTGGCTCATTTGGCTAAGCATCTGACTTCGGCTCAGGTCACGATCTCACGGTTCGTGAGTTTGAGCCCTGCATTGGGCTCTCTGCTATCAGCACAGAGCCCGTTTCAGATCCTCTGTCCCCCCTACCTCTCTCTTCCCCTCCCCTACTCACGCTTTCTCTCACAAAAATAAGTAAACAGTAAGAACAAAACAATACTTTGCTACATTGTTTACGGAGCCTGCATGATGTGTTTTCACTTCCGCAGCCTATAATCCTATTGATCTCTCAAGCCCTTAGCTTGGGATTTTCCCTCTACTTTGAACTCTCCTTACCTGTAGGGTAATGGTTTAAGAGGCAGCTCTGGAGCTAGATACCTGAATTCACCAATTAAAGCTGTGTGACGTTGGCCAAGTCATGTCCCTATGCATCAAATTCTCCATCTTTAAGCTAGGTAATAATAGGGATGCCTGCGTGGCTCAGTCGGTTGGGCACCTGACCTTGGCTCATGTCACGATCTCACGGTTTGTGAATTCGAGCCCCGTGTCGGGCTCTGTGCTGACAACTTGGAGCCTGAAGCCTGCTTTGAGTTCTGTGTCTCCTCCTCTCTGCCCCTCCCCTGCTTGCACTCTGTCTCTGTCTCTCAAAAATAAATAAACATTAAAAAATGAAAAACAAATTTTTTAAATAAAAAAGAATTGGGTAATGATGTATCCTGAGTCATAGATTCCTTGGAAAGATTGAATGCGTGACGTGTAAAGCCCTTAGAACAGTCCTTGCTGAAAGCCAGTGATGGCCAATGAATTCATATTTCGGCTTAGATTTGACTCCCTTTTAGAAATCTTCACTGACCTCTTATGTATAGGCTTGTTCCTTTAGGTGTTTCCATAATACTCTGTTCTTTTTGTGTCATAGTATCATTGCCATCATCTCATCATTTATTTTTGTGTCTTCCCCTGGCAGTCTGTGAGTTTTGTAAGGCAAACTAAACCACTTCCATCACTTCTACCCTGTGCATCTCACAGAGCATGGCTCACAGTAGGTACTCGTTATAGTATCTGCTGAATTGAAAAACTGCTATATATTCTTATGTCCCATTCATTCTTATCTTGCTTTGTCCAGTTGTCTCTCCCAAAGAGACACCCACGGACTGTATCATCCAGACGACTGACCAGCTGCAATTTGGGGGGCTTTGGCCAAGGGGAGGCTCTTGCAAGAGACAGATGGGCGGGTAGAAGATGACTTCATGGTAATTGCCCTTCCCACTTCCTCCCTGCTGTGGTTCTGCCAGTGGTTGCCTTCTGCTGTGGGAACGGCTCCTGTCAGGACATCCTACTTAGACAGCTCTAGTCTCTGGTACCAGAAAGAACATTCCTTTCCTTTGCCCCTCCAGATATAGGAGTGGTACCAGCAGCTTCCCCCTATTACTGATCCTTTGGTGCCTATGATCACTCCATCAGTCTTTCAATCCTGTCCAATCCTCTGTAAAAAGTTCGTCAATGACTGTCTACGTAAACTCACTTGGATGTGTCATCTGCTTCCTATAGGGACCCTAACTGGTACAATGACAGCCATTACTGCACGATTCACATTCTTTCTGGGTGGCTCAGGTGGCAGAGGGGGGCCGGGGTACTCTTTGCTGTGTTTTGTTGGAGAGGTGGTGGTGGGGAAGGATATGATTTCACTATTGAAATAGCTTGCGATGTTTACAGTTCTTATTTTTATATGTATACATGTCACTTGCCATATGCTAGGCTATGCTATTGCCAATGGTTTCCATATGGATTGTTCTTAAAGCAATTTACTGGTGGATCTCACTCTCCAGGGCACTGTGTAGGGAAGACTGGGTAGCAGCACTTAATCTGACTACTGGAAAATCATAGTCCACCCAGGGTGCTAAGACTCATCAAGTATCACGATTGTTTCCAGTTCCAGCTAATGGTACATTTCCCAGGCCATTAGTTCTAGTTCTATTTGAGAAACAATACTGGATATGTGATCCCATCGGTTCCATTAGAGGAATGGGTTGTAGACAGCCAAGTATCAGACTCTGAAACCAGGGAAGATCTGTAGGTCTGAAGACCACCTCCCAGCCATCTATGTCTCTTGACAACATTTCTCGAGCACCTACTCCTGCTCAATTCCCGAGAAACAGAAGGCTTAGACTGAACATTCAGATAGTTTACGGTATAGCTATTGCTTTCTGTCAAATAGGTGTCTTTTTACATAAGAACTGAGTTATAAATAATCACCCACACAAACTTGGCATTATTACCTAATTTGCATGATTTAAAATGATTTTCTAATATGATAAAATCTCAGATTTCAAAACTCTAGCTAAACTATTTTGTTGAAGCCATCAAAATTTGTCATGGGCTGAATGTGAGAGGCTACACAGAGGAATTGATGAACTTTTTAAAAATGCGTATTTGAAAAAGATGGCTGTATTAGTTTCGTGCTGCTGTTCTAACAAATTACCGCAAATTTAGTGGGTTAAAACAAAACCAATTTCTTATTTTATCGTGTTGGAGGTCAGAAGTCCAGAATGAGTCTCACTGGACTAAAACCAAGGTGTCAGCCGGGCTCTGTTCTTTCTGGAGGCTCTGCGGGGGGATTCTGTTTCCCTGTCTCTTCCAGCTTCTAGAAGCTGCCTGCATTCCTTGGCTCACGGCCTTTTTTCCATCTTCAAAGCTAGCAGTGGCCATCCGAGTCTTTCTCACACCACATCGCTGTGACACTGCTTCCATCCTCATGTCTCTGCCCCTCCTGCCTCTCTTTCTTTCACTTAGAGGAGCCTTCTGATTACAGCGAACCTACCTGGATTATCCAAGATAATCTCCCCCGCTCAAGATCCTTCACTGAATCACATCTGCAAAGTCCCATTTGCCATGTAAGGTAACATACTCAGAGCTGCAGAGATTAGAATGTGGACATCTTTAGGGGCGCCTGGGTGGCTCAGTCAGTTAAGTGTCTGACTTTGGCTCAGGTCATGATCTCAAGGCTTGTCGGTCCGAGCCCCCCATCGGGCTCCATGCTGACAGCTCGGCACCCGGGGCCTGCTTCCGATTCCGTGCCTCCCTCTCTTTCTATGCCTCCCCGACTCGTGCTCTCTCAAAAAGAAATAAATGTTAAAAAAAATTAAAAAAAAAAGAACGTGGGCATCTTTGGAGGCCATTATTCTGCTTGCCACAACATCCATTAAATACTTATTTAAAATTTTAGAAATGTTTGTCTTTGCCGTTATAAATAATGGAAAATGGTGGAAATAAAAACTATTTTATGAGTGTTTTTTGTTTTTCCCTAAGACTTAAAAAAAAAAAAAACCCTAAGTACATTCTGTTGTCTTGATGTCTACATATTAAATGAGAATAAAAATAACCACTATAAATGGTTTAAATTTTTGAATTTTAAATTACGAATACTGGGGCGCCTGGGTGGTGCAGTCGGTTAAGCGTCTGACTTCAGCCAGGTCACGATCTCGTGGTCCGGGAGTTCGAGCCCCGCGTCGGGCTCTGGGCTGATGGCTCGGAGCCTGGAGCCTGTTTCCGATTCTGTGTCTCCCTCTCTCTCTGCCCCTCCCCCGTTCATGCTCTGTCTCTCTCTGTCCCAAAAATAAATAAACGTTGAAAAAAATAAATAAATAAATTACGAATACTGGTAAAATTACTGACATAGAGGAAGTGCTCAAAACGGTCTCCTATTCACTGCATGCCATTTTTACACATATTCTTTTCCCTGAGTTAGGAAACAAATATTTAAATAGTAATAATTATAATCATTTAGGTTTCAGATGTCATTTTGTGACCTGGAAAGGCTCCATGAAATAATTTCAAAGTTTGTAGCCTCTCGTCTTCAAAGTTAATACAGAGGAAACAGAGTTTTTGAGCCTCCATGTAATTTTCACTTAAGTAGTCTGGGTTTGGAATTCTATAAGATAGGAACTGGAAACATTTTTTGGTTTCTGTGGTAGAAGCTAGGAATTCTTCTCCAACTTCACAAGCTAACCATCATATGTGATGATCCATTTCAGCACAGGAGAAGGTAACTGGAACATGCGACTAAGGCCAGGCTGTACTTCTTTTTTTTTTTTTTTTTCAACTTTTATTTATTTTTGGGACAGAGAGAGACAGAGCATGAACGGGGGAGGGGCAGAGAGAGAGGGAGACACAGAATCGGAAACAGGCTCCAGGCTCCGAGCCATCAGCCCAGAGCCCGACGCGGGGCTCGAACTCCCGGACCACGAGATCGTGACCTGGCTGAAGTCGGACGCTTAACCGACTGTGCCACCCAGGCGCCCCAAGGCTGTACTTCTTAGCGCTGTAAAGGTATCATAGTCGTGCCACTGTATTGAGGAGAGTGGAGTAAATGGTACCCACCGAAATTATATTAACATCACAATTACATTAATCAAAGGTTTAATGGATCATCCAGTCAAGGGACAAGGAGGTGTAAACAGACAGGATACCCACTTCGATATAATTCCAACAAGGGTGTGATAATGGTATGCTGGGTTCTATTTGTGCCAGAAGGGAAGCTAAGCTAAGGAAAGATGTCTCTGGAGAGGGGACATTGGAGCTGTCATTTGATGATGGACAGTTCATGCTGTGGATTCTTAAGAGCCTAGATGACTATGGCCCTTCTCTTCATCTCCAAAGTGAGGTAGATATACTACAGAGGATAAGCAAGATAATCAACAGGAAGAAGAGATTAGAACTTATATTTGCATTTACTTTTAATCTAGAAAATAAGAAAGAAGTTACGTTTTGCCAATATTTAAATTTTTTACACCGGCACCCTACACTCGGTCCTTATGACAGACCCCTGGAGAATTGCAATAAGAACCTTGTTAAGTGAATTGAGAGATTATATTACCCAATTTTAACTAGAATAAACCTCAAATAATGGACCAACGGCTTGAAAATTTGTCTGTAAGGAAAGCACGGGTTGAGGTAATACTATTATTGCAATCTCAAGTTAATAAGAAAATTTCAGAAGTAACTCTTTTCCTCTGCCAAGTTGGCCATCATCAGCCACTTTACGGCCTCTATTCATAGCTGAAGAAAACTCAGCCACACATATTTAACATTATCAAGAAATCCATATAAGACATGAATTGACAACCACTTCCATTATAGATCAACCTTTCCTAGCCTTTCCATAGGATGAAGCCATCACAGTGAACAACGCATTTAAAAATACCAGTTATTTACCCCATCTTTATTCCATTATGTATGTTTTATAATATACAAAATGTATGGTTACTGATTCATGTATATAATTTATAAATTGACATACATATATTTAGGATTCGTGTGTATTTATTTTGCCTTCTAGGCTTGCATAATCAAACATGCTTTGTGATCGCTGTTCTAAGCTATTTGATAGTTTATGGCCCTTGTCAGTGACTGTCAGCAACCATGTACGGGACAACCCAGCTCTGAACTCTGAAACGGATTTTCAAGACGGTGTGAAGTTTTGAGTATAATTAAGGTGCCAAGAATCACATCATCCAGCAGAATCTGTGTGGAGTGGCAATTCTCCAGCGCTTTGGAAGGAACATTCCAGTTCCAGCTAGAAGCTGCAGGGAATCTAAGCTGATACCTGAGGCAGCACTACAATTCCTGTCTCTTTGGTTCATACAGGATGTTGGCCAAGATTCCTCTGCAAATCCATTCCTCAGAAATAGACTTCCAGGAGGCCATACAGGGTCTGATCAGTGACAAGTTTTATGTGAGTGTGTGTATGTGCACTAACGTGACCCTCAGTGCGTTTTCCTTTGGTCCCTTGTCATTTCATCAAACACCCTTGAGATGCTTTGATGCGTGCCATATCTTAACGATAAAGTATTTCATAAAAGAGACTTACTTTCGGTAGTCAGTGGCCAAGAAAATCCAAACTATAACTGTGGGCACATTTAGAATTAAGAGTTAAATGTATTTTTTAAGTGAATGTGTGGCATTGATGAAATAATTTGCAATTGTGTTTGCCCTTAAGCATAGGCATTAAATGCATCAAGTTTTCAGACACTCTAACATAATCAATTGCCTGTGGTAAAAAGCAACTGGTAATCTGTAAGGGTTTCTTAGTGGTTCGATTGTGGATGCTTCAACATGCATGACAGAATGCATTCCTGGGAGAAAAAGGACACTAGAAACTCAAAGGTGCTCCAGGTAGGTCGTCCATGTGCTATATTCCACACTCATCAATGTAACAACTGTCCTGTCAACAGGTTTTTCTCTCACTCTCTTCTCCTGCTCCCTTTGTCCCCCTCTCCAGCAAGGCACACCCACCCACTTCTTGGAACACAGACGAAATCATCCCAGAACAGAGACTAACTCATCCAGGGTAGAGTTACCCGAGGCTCAGCCAATGACCGGTATTTTCAGAGATTTGATGCATTTCTCATCTATATCTGTGCCATCCCATGCTTTGAAGTGTAATAATTGTTCCATCAAGAACATTAACGAGAGCATCTTGTGTAGGTAAATATATGTGCGAGTGTGCATGTTTAGGTTATGGTGCCCAACATCTCTGAGGAGACATGTAATGTCATGCAAGTTTTCCTCGGAGTCACCGCTCTAGGCATTTGAGCTGTGGTGGTGGTGGTGGTGGTGGTGGTGTGTGTGCACGTGCATACACATTGGAAGAGGGTGAGGGAACAGGCTTTCACAGAAAACTCTTTCTCCTACTGTGGGAAAGAAGATAGGGTCAAATCCTCTTGAATTTCTAAACAAATACTACTTGAGGGCCCCTATCAGGCATATTAAACTTAGGAAAGAGGCTAAAGATCCATGAGAACCCTGCACTTGGACTTGATTATTTGTTCCTTAGAAAACCTCTTCTATCCCTTTCTTCTTCTTCTTCTTCTTCTTCTTCTTCTTCTTCTTCTTCTTCTTCTTCTTCTTCTTCTTCTTCTTCTTCTTCCCCTCCTCCTCCTCCTCCTCCTCCTCGTCCTCCTCCTCATCCTCCTTCTCCTCCTCCTTCTCCTTCTTTTTAAAATCAAATATACCCTGAAGGTAGATTCTGGATTTAAGAATCAGGGAATCTGTGAGCTCCAAATTTATTTTAATTAAAATGTTTTTTTCAGTTCTAAGCACATCGGGGGGCAGTGGCAAACTAGCCCCTGTCTGAGTGAGGTGATAAGTTTAGAGTGGGACCCCACAGATCTGGTCAGCCTTGAGAAGGAACGGCGTGGGGGTGGAACCTCCCAATCGTTTTGGCTGACACTTTCTTCTCTGCAGAGACCTACTTAGTCACTTCAGCCTTTGAATATTGAGGTCCTAGTGGATTTCCTCTGCAGAGGATGATGTCCCAGGGGGCTTTGGAAGTCTGATGGCCTAAACCAAAAACACAGAAATCCAAGCACCTCCCTCTCCGTCGTCACAATAAACATGTACCACAATAGGATGGTTTAATTCATTTTCCATGTGGAAGATTTTATTAAGTTTAAAGTAGACTGGGTACACACTTCTTTCCTGCAGCTGCAGTTTATGATGAGGGTAACCCAAAACACATGACCACATGATGAAACAATGTAATGCAGGGCTTCAAGAATGCCGAGTGGACAGAAGGTTGGAAAAGTGATCCTTTGTGTAAATAAGAGCTGGCCTCACATAATGGTAGATGTTTGTAGATGTTAAAATCCAAAGAAACACGCACTTTCCCCAGGATGTCATTCTCGGCATAATAAACATGATTCCAAATGCTTTACACAAATATCGTCACATGAAGAGCCTGGACGTCAGTCATCTGCCAGCACCATCTATTTGGAAAAAATATCAATCTGGAAATCTCTGGAGAGGTTTTTTCTGTTTATGAAAGTGAATTCAAAAAAGATTACAGCATTTCTCTTCCTCTTGATTCTGCTGTCAGGTCACCAACCAACTTCCTTCCTTCTGATGTTAGCCCAAGTGGAAGAAACTTCTTAGATGACTTACAAGTTCCTCATTTCCCTGCAGCCTATTGCCTCTTCTCTGGGCCAGTCTAGATACTTGCTTCCCCCGCCCCCCCCCCCCCACCAGTGATCTGCTCTAGCAGTTAGGAAGATTTGCAGAAAATTTGCGAGGAAATATTTTGGATGATATTCAGGATTGCACTAGGCACAAAATGGTGTGATTTACTGAAAAGAGGATATGCTTCTCAGTTAGAAGGCTTGATTCACGGTACTCCTCAGGCCAATCACCACCTGGAGCATTTGGCCTCCCTAAGTCTCACAATCCTCTTAATCTCAAAAGGGACCAAGAATATCTCTTTTACCTACGCACAAGGTGTTTGTAAGAATTGGATTCTTTGTAAAGGGCTACCCTTGGGTTGCTTATTGGTATACGATTGGTTACTGTGCTGAAGAAAGTTAGAACAAAGAGGTATCGGAGATGATTTTGTAAAACGAGTTCATTTTCTAGATGAGTGATCTGAGGCACAGAGAAGAGAAGACACTCAAAGTTCATTATGGTTGCACAGTGATGTGTTTTCAGGATACATAAGAATGACACAAACAGTTGTGTTGGGCTGTGTACTCACTCATTATAATAATTTCCATGGTATCTTTATGGAACTGGTTTACAGAACATGACAAGAATATTTCTTCTCCAACGACTCCTTTCAAACATTCTCTGTCCAGCTCCCTTTTTCCTTCCTTAAAGATATCCCAGCTAGATTTTTTAGTTGCCTGGTTAGTCTTCTATTTGAAAATGCCCAGGTCAGTGCAGTTTGAAACTTCGATCTTTTCTTCAGTTTATCATGAACTCTTCCTCTAGGCCTCCAGTGCTGGGCCTGGGCCTGAGGGGTTGTGAATAAGGGAGAGGTTTTTCGGATGTCTTCTATACTGCTCTCTTCTGGGTTCTTTCTTCCCGCTTTGTACCGGAGCTCAGGGAGATACAGTAGGGGTGGTGGTACTTGGGGCAGACATCTCTGATAGAAGAGGCACCTTTGTAGTCTTATGTGTTGACTACTACTGCTCCTCCCCAGAAGCCTTGTGTGTGCGTGAACATAAATGCTCCCTCTGACCTGAGGCTTGTAGACATATTTTTTCAGAGGTTCCTTGGATGGCTCTTCCCACTGTACAGTTCTTATATATCAAAGATGTAAGATGTACGTCAGTTTGAACCTACTTCAAATACTGCCTTTAGTGGTATACCACATAGTGTCTTATTGCCAGGAGCCCTTTGCCCAATAGGCAGCCATCATGGGTGAGGTGAGAACTCAAGCCCAAGTGTCATTCTTTGTATCTCTTTGACTCCTGGGAAACTCACATATCTTGGCTTCACCCAGAATAAATGCTCTTTGATCTCTGTCTTGCTATTTCTCTCCAAATGACTATCTTGCCCCTTGGTCCCATAGAAGAAATCAGAAAATCTGTTACATAGGCAAGTAGCCAAATGATAGAATGAGATGCCACCCTCCATCTCTAATAATGATTCTTTAAAACCTTCCCTCACTTGACTTAAAATTTATAGCTGTTCTCTGATGATTCTCCAATGCATTCCCAGACTTTTACCACTATAGGCAGAGAGAGGTGGCGAGGATACTGAAGCTATGTTGAGCCTCCCAACTCTCATTCAGTTCAATGGAATTTGTGAATACAATGTGGAAACATTTGGTGCCTGATGTTTTCATCTGGTATCTTTATCTGCTCAAATCCTCTGTTGAGCCCCTCTAGTGAATTTTTCCTTTCAGTTGTTGTACTTTTCAATTCCAGAATTTCTTTTTGGCTCTTTTTAAGGAAGCGTATATTTATTTTTGAGAGGGTGAGAGGGGCAGAGAAAGAGGGAGACAGAGAATCTGAAGCAGGCTCCATGCTGACAGCAGCAAGCCCAATGCAGGGCTCAAACTCACAAACTGTGAGATTGTGACCTGAGCTGAAATCAAGAATTGGACGCTAAACTGACTGAGCCACCCATGCACCCCGGTCTGGGCTGTTGGTATTTTGATAGGGATTGCATTAAATGCGTAGATTGCTTTAGGTAGTATAGACATTTTAACAATATTTGTTCTTACAATCCATGAGCATGGAATGTTTTTCCTTTTTTTTAGTGTCTTCTCCAATTTCTCTCATCAGTGTTGTTTTCAGAGTATAGGTCTTTCACTTCTTTGATTAGGTTTATTCCTAGGTATCTTATTGTTTTTGGTGCAATTATAAATGGGATTGATTCCTTAACTTCTCTTTCTGCTGCTTCATTATTGGTGTATAGAAATGCAACAGATTTCTGTACATTCATTTTGTATACTGTGACTTTACTGAATTCATTTATCAGTTCTAGTGGTTTTTTGGTAAAGTCTTTTGGGTTTTCTATGCACAGTATAATATCATCTGCAAATAATGAAAGTTTTATTTCTTCCTTGCCGATTTAGATGCCTTTTGTTTCTTTTTGTTGTCTGATTGCTGTAGCTAGAACTTCCAGTACTATGTTAAACAACAGTGGTGAGAGTGGACATCCCTGTCTTGTTCCATAGAGGAAAAGCTCTGTTTTTCCCCATTTAGGATGATATTAGCTGTGGGTTTTTCATATATGGCCTTTATTATGTTGAGGTATGTTCCTTTTAAACCTACTTTGTTGAGAGTTTTTACCATGAATGGATGTTGTACTTTGTCGAATGCTTTTTCTGCATCTATTGAAATGATCATATGGTTCTTATCCTTTCTTTTATTAATGTGGTGTATCACATTGATTTACTTGTGAATATTGAACCACTCATGCAACCCAGGAATAAATCCTACTTGATCTCGATGAATGATTTTTTGTAATGTATTGCTGGATTCAGTTTGCCAGTATTTTATTGAGAATTTTTGCATCCATGTTCATCAGGGATATTGGCCTGTAGTTCTCTTTTTTAGTGGAGTCTTTATCTGGTTTTGGTATCAGGGTAATTCTGGCTTCACAGAATGAATTTGGAAGTTTTCTTCTTTCTCTATTGTTTGGCGTAGTTTGAGAAGAATAGGCATTAACTCTTCTTTAAATGTTTGGTAGAATTTGCTTGTGAAGCCATCTGGCCCTAGATTTCTCTTTGTTGGGAATTTTTGAAAAAAAATTTTTAAAGTTTATTTATTTATTTTGAGAGAGCGAGAGCACAAGAGCAAGGGAGGGGCAGAGAGACAGAGTGAGCGAGAGAATCCCAAGCAGGCTCTCACACTGCCAGTGCGGAGCCTGACATGGGGCACGAACCCATAAACCGTGAGATTATGACCTGAACTGAAATCAAGAGTCAGACTCTTAACCAACTGAGCCACCCAGGCGCCTCAGGAGTTTTTTGCTTACTGATTCAATGTCTTTGATGGTTTTTAGTCTGTTCATGTTTTCTAATTCTTCCTGTTTCAGTTTTGGTAGTTTATATGTTTCTAGGAATTTGTCCATTTCTTCCAGGTTGTCCAATTGGTCAGCATATAGTTTTTCATAATGTTCTCTTATAATTGTTTGTATTTCTGTGACGTTGGTTGTTATTTCTCCTCTCTCATTTGAGATTTTATTTATTTGGGTCCTTTCTCCTTTCTTTTAAATAAGACTGGCTAGAGGTCTATCAATTTTATTAATTTTTTCAAAGAACCAGCTCCTGGTTTCGTTCATCTGCTCTATTGGACTTTTAGTTTCTATATCATTTATTTCTGCTCTAATAATTATTTTTTCCTTCTTTCTGCTGGCTTTTGGCTTTTTCTTGTTGTTCTTTTTCTATGTCCTTTAGGTGTAAGCTAAGGTTGTTTGAGATTTTTCTTGCTTCTTGAGGTAGGCCTGTATTGCTATATACTTCCCTGTTAGAGCTGCTTTTGTGGTATCCCAAAGGTACTTGACCGTTGTGTTTTATTTTCATTTATTTCCATGTATATTTAAAATTTTTTTCTTTGATTTCTTGGTTGACTCATTCATCGTTTAGTAGCATATTGTTTAACCTCCATGTATTTGGTGGTCTTTCCAATTTTTTTCTTGGGTTGACTTCTAGTTTAATAGCATAATGTTCAGAAAAGGTGCATGGTATGATTTCAATCTTTTTGTATTTGTTGAATCCTGTTTTGTGACTTAACATGTGATCTCTTCTGGAGAATGTTCCATGTGCACTTGAAAACAATGTGTATTCTGCTGTTTCTGGATGGAATGTTCTGAATATATCTGCTAAGTCCAACTGTTTCAGTGTGTCATTCAAAGCCATTGTTTCCTTGTTGTTTTTCTGTTTAGATGGTCTGTCCATTGATATAAGTGAGCATGTTAAAGTCCCTTCTATTATTGTGTTATTATCAATCAGTTCTTTTATGTTTGTTATGTTTCATTTATCTGGGTGCTTCCATGTTTGGTGCATATATATTTACAATTGCTATATCTTCTTGTTGGACGTCCCCCTTTATGATTATATAATGCCCTTGTCTCTTTTTACAGTGTTTGTTTTAAAATCTAATTTTTCCAATATAAGTATTGTTACTCTGGCTTTCTTTTGATATCCATTTGTATGATAAATGTTTCTCCACTCCTCACTTTCAATCTGTAGGTCTGCAATGAGTCTCTTGTAGGCAGCAAATAGATGGATCTTGCTTTTTTATCCATTCTGACAACCTCTGTCTTTTGATTGGAGCATTTAGTCCATTTACATTCAAAGTAGTTATAGATAGATAGATAGATAGATAGATAGATAGATAGATAGATAGATATTGCCATTTTATTACTGGTTTTGTTGTTGTTTTTGAAGATTTTCTCTGATCCTTTTATGTCTTTGTCATTTTTGGTCTCTCCTTTGCACTCAAAGAGTCCTCTTTAATAGTTACTGCAGGGCTGATTTAGTGCTCACAAACTCCTTTTAGTTTGGGAAACTCTTTATCTCTCCTTCTATGTTGAATGACAGCCTTGCTAAATAAAGTATTCTTGGCCTCAGATTTTTCCCATTCAGCACTTTGTATTTCTTTTTTTTAATTTTTAAATGTTTATTTATCTTTGAAAGAGAGAGAGAGAGAGAGGGAGAGAGAGCAAGAGCGAGAAGGGAGGTGCAGAGAGAGAGGGAGACACAAAATCCATAGCAGAACTCCAGGCTCTGAGCTGTCAGCACAGAGCCCAAAGCGGGGCTTAAACTCACAAACTATGAGATCATGACCTGAGCTGAAGTCGGATGCTTAACTGACTGAGCCACCCAGGCACCCCTCCCCCCATTCAGCACTGTGAATATATCATGCCATTTTCTTCTGGACTGCCAAATTTCTGTTGAGAAATCTCCAGCTAGCCTTATGGGTTTTCCTTTGTCAGTTAAGGACTTTTTGTCTTGCTGCTTTTAAGTTTTTTTTCTTTGTCGCAATTTTTTTGCAAATTTAATTACAATATGTCTTGGTGTTGGCCTGCTTTTGTTGATTTTGATGGGAGTTCTCTGTGCCTTCTGGATCTAGATGTCTGTTGCCTTCCCCAGATTAGGGACGTTTTCTGCTATTCTTTCTTTTTTTTAATGTTTATTTATTTTTGAGAGAGAGAGAAAGAGTGTGAGTGGAGGAGGGGCAGAGAGAGAGAGAGAGAGAGAGAGAGAGAGAGAGAGAGGGAGGGAGACCAGAATCCGAAGCAGGCTCCATGCTCTGAGCTGTCAGCACAGATCCTGACACAGGGCTTGAACTCGTGAACAAAGATCAATATCTGAGCCGGAGTCGGATGCTTAACTGACTGAGCCACCCAGGCACCACTCTATTATTTCTTAAAATAAGTTTTCTGCCCCCTTTTCTCTCTCTTCTTCTTCTGGGACTCCTATAATATGAATGTTATTACATTTGATGGAGTCACTGAGTTCCTTATATCTATTCTTGTGTCACATAATTCTTTGTCTCTTTTGTTTAGTGTCATTATTTTCCATTATTTTGTCTTCTAGGTCACTATATCGTTACTCTGTTTCTTCCAACCTGCTGTTCATTGCATCAAGCCTATTTCCAATTTCGTTTATTGCGTTCTTAATCTCTGATTCTTTTTTTAGCTCTTTTATCTCTGTGTTAAGGGTCTCACTGATGTCTTCTGGTCTTCTCTCAAGACCAGTGAGTATCCTTATAATTGTTCCCTTAAATTCTCCACCAGGCATGTTACTTTTATCTGTTTTAGATCTCTGGCTGTGGCCCTCTCTTGTTCTTTCATTTGGGATACATTCCTCCATCTTGGCATTTTGCTTAAGTTTCTGCCTTTTTCTCTGTGTTAGAAAAGCCAATTATATCTCCTGCTTCTGAAATTAATGGCCTTATGAAGAAGATGTCATGTAGTGGCCAGGGCCTGAAACTTAAGAGTGTGTCTCCAGTGTGTGTTGCATGTGCTCTGCTGTTGTGTTTTGGCTGCTCTATGCTTCAGGCAAGTCGTTTGTAGAGGCTCTACTTGCCTGCTGTGGGCAGTGTTTGGTCCCTGACTGGAATGTGGCAAATTTAATTAGGTGTGCTCTGGTCTGCTTGTGAAATGAGACCTGACACCAACTCCACCAGAACTGAGGCCCTGCAGGACTCTCTGGTTTGGAGACATGGTGTGGGCAGGGGTTTGTGCTGGTCTTCTGGGGCAGGGGCCCACCACACTGGGACTGAGGCAAGCTTGACTGAGAAGCATAGTGCTGCCAGAGAGCAGCAGGGTGGGGCTTGGTGTAAGCAAGGTAAGCAGCCAGTGTCTGGCACTGCTGGCTGCTTCCCATACGTGGCTCTGTGTTTATGCTGAGGGGCGGGAGAAGAAAATAGTGCCAGCCAGATCCTTTGTTCCTGGAGAGGCATCTCTGTGAATGCTGCCTCTCAGGGACATGCTCTGAGAAGAGCAAAGAATATCCCCACTGTGTGCCCCAGGCAGTCACTCTTCATATCACTGTTTCTACATGGTGTGCCCCCAGGTTATTTGCCTGCCTTCTCTCCAGGAGCAGTGCAGTGCCCTCTGGGCTCTGTTGCAGCCAATCCTGCTGACCTTTAAAACTTCAGGTTTTAAGCCCCGCTGGTTGCAATAACTCACAAATTTCAGCCCCTCTTGTTTTCCAAGCCAGTGGCTTTGGGGAAATGTTCTCTTTGTGCATTCCCCTGTGTGCTCCTCTCTCTCTTGCCCTTCTCTGCAACTATGGCTCCCTCCCCTCTGCAACACCACAATCTGTTTCTCACCTAAACCATGTCTCTGTATTTCCTAACTTCTTTGATGTGGCCTCTTTTCTCCCTTTAGTCATGGAGTTTATTCTGTCAGTCTTCAGGTCAATTTCTGGGGTATTTGGGACAATTTGACAGTTATCTAGTTGTGTTCATGGGACAAGATAAGTCGAGGGTCCTCCTACTCTGCTGCCATCTTCCTCTCCTCTCTCTTTCTGCTCCAAGACCCAAATTTACGTTAGGTCCTGGAGGATGAATCCAAGGTGGAAAGATCACATGGGCTGTCAAGCCATCAGATCTCAGCTCACTATTCTTCCTGCCTGCCTTTGCTTTCATTCTGATGATAGTGACTTCTGTTCAGGCATATCTGGGTCTCCTCTCCCTTAGAACTATGGGAGGATATACACTTAACAAACTTTCTTGACATTGGACCGAGTCATGTAACTGGTAATAGCCAATAGGCTGTTGACAGAAATAACTTGTGTCATTTCCCAGCTGGGGAATTTCATTGCCATTGTGAGACCCTGCAGCACTCTCTTTCCACTGCTGTCATGACTGGTGATGTTCCACATGTTGGTATCTCTACTAGCCTGGGTTCCAGAGGTAGAATGACATAGAGAAGCACCCTTCAAAGACATCTGCTATTTATCAAGTGTGATAAAAAAAATAAACTTCATTGTGTTACATGACTAGGATTTTGGGGTTGTTTGTTAATGCATCATAATCTGTGCTATCCCAACTAGCATCTTATTTTGTTTCATGATTTTAAGCTTGACCCACCTACAGTCCTCTGTCTTGGCCATCTGCACCATTTTAACCACATAGGTCACATTCATCAGCATCCTCATGCTTATTTGAGACAATAAAGGGAGGCAAGAGGCTCATAATTCTTTTCCTTTCCTCTGAGCCTCCCACTAACATATGAAGCTATGACACAAACCATGACAAACCACAGTCTGTTCTATATTTAAATCACATTCTCTCTCACTCTCTTTCTAAGATAGATTTGACATGGAACTCAACTATCAAAAAATTAACTGATGAGAATATACACAATACTCAGAGTTCCAATGCCTCTTTATAACTTGAGCAAACCACCATCATCTTAGGTTTCCTTTTGCTGCTCTGAAAAGCAAGGACAAGAGTGATATTTCCCAAGGTGGTTATGAGAATGAGTGTGTGCGGGTGCGTGGGGGAGTGTTAGGGGAAATGTGGTGTATTTTGCATAAAGTGAGCTATAATTGAAAAAGGCACTCCATTTCAAGGGAGCAGTCAGGAGAACTATAGACCTCCAGAGCATGCTGGAATCTGTTTTCTATTTTCCCACGTTTGTTACATGCTAAACTCTTTGGGTCCCCATTACCCATGGAGATACTTGGCCTCAGCAAAACATGGACTTGCTACACTTATTTACTGATTTAAGAATAGTAGCCAATCCAATAATACGAAGATGATTCTTGTATGAGGGGGATAATAAAAATTGTGTTTTTGCAAATTCTAAATGTTTTAATTTTTAACTTTTCTTTATTTTGTTTATAAAATAACTGGTCGTTTTTCATTAAAACATTAATACATTTATACAATGCTAAGATAATTATTCAGTCTTCTAAAATGATATGCAGGGAAAACCACATTTAATTTTCATCCCCCCTCCCCTGTACCCAGGTTGCAGTCCTTCCCAGAAGCAACTCTTACTATTATGTATTCTATGCATATACTAATATAATACATGATATATACAATGTACAAAATCTGCTTCTGCCCCATATTTATCAACATAAATGGGAGCAGAGCACACACTGCTCTCAATGTTCTCCAGGCCATTGTTCCTCTTCATAGACTTACCCATTTTTTCTAATGGCTAAATAATACTTCATCATACATTTAGGACTTGACTTAATGGTGCAGTTGGCCAAACTGGAGGGGTGAGAAGGGTCTAGTTCAAAACCATAAGATGCAGTAGAATATCTGTTCTGATAGTGGAGGCTATGCTGCATTAACAGACAATCCCCAGATGATGGACATTTATGTTGTTTTCAGTCTAAGGCTATTGTAGACAATGTCGTGAAGATCTTATCTTACCTTTGCATACATGTGCAAGGATATCTAAAGGATAGAGTCCTAGGAATAGAGTTGCAGGCATAAAGGGTATGTACGTCTTATTTTTAATAAACTTTATTTACATATGATCAAAAGCACCCTTTTAAAGTGTGAAGTTTGTATATACCCATGTTACCGCCAACACAACTAAGAAACAGAACATTTGTTTTAATAAGCTTTATTATTGTTGAGGAAAGGTAAGGCGATGACAGATCAGGAGATGACTGTCATTGAAAGGGTGGTCTGTTACACTCACAGTTTCCAAGCGAGGGAGTACATGGCAATGAGAATCACCAAAGGTAAGGTATCAAAGTTGGTGGGCAAGAGAGAGAGGAACTGTGTGTCCAGGCCTTTATTGTGGTTTTTGCAGGAAGCACAGGGGAGAGAAGGGACCTTTACTGGTGATTACAGAGGAGGGCATAGACTTTGGATTGGTTGGTTTCTATTTGAGATGACTCAAATCAGGCTGTCTAGAACAAGGTGTGTCTGGCATCTGCATATAGGGCAGATGTTAAGCATCAAGGTTACTGAATCTAGAAATATGGCTAATACAATTTCCATTACTGCAATAGCTCCCTCACAACCCTTTACAGAAAATCCCCCCCCGCAACCTCTGGTTCCAGGCGACCATTTTTCTGTTTCCTATCACCATAGTTTCTTTTGCTGGTTGTAGAATTTCGTATAAATGAGATCAAACAATATGCATGCCTTTGTGCCTGACTTCTGTTGCTCAGGATAATGTTTCTGAAATTCATTCAAGTTGTTTTGTATACTAATGGTTCTTTATTTTTGTAATTGTTGAGCACTATTCCATTGTACGCATATATTACAATTTGTTTATTCATTCATCTTTGATAGACATTTATTTCTAGTTTGGAGCTATTATGAACATTGCTTCCTTGAGTATCCTTGCAAATGTCTTTCATGGGCACAGATGTACATTTCTCTTGGGAAGATAACCAGGGGTGGAGTTTCTAGGTGTATGTTAAACTTTATAAGAGGCTGCCAAATGGTTTTGCCAAGTGGTTGTGCCATTTTCTACTTATGGAAGTGTATGAGAGTTCCAGTTGCTTCACATCCCTGCTGATACTTTATATGGTCAGTTGGCATGTGCATTTTGATACATATTGTTCTCCAGATGTGTAGCAGACACTGCAAGTTGTCTGAGGCAACAACTGCTCCCACCTTCTTTCTCTTTCACTTCCCATCATTAGGCTAAGACTTTCCCAGTTTCCCTTACAGCTATGTGTGTTCAATATATCATAGTTCCCACCAGTAGGGTGTAAATGAAAGTGTGCTTATCTAGGTAAACTTTTGTTTACCTAATAAAGGAACAGATGTACCAGCGTTGATCCCACCCTCCCTCCTTGCTCTTTACTGACTTGATTGGAGACACGGTACCTGGTGCTATGGTAGGCATCTTGACATATCACAACCCAGAGCCCCTGAACCAGCAGCCACTTCCCTCCAAACTTCAAATTATATGAGAAAAGTAAACATGGACTTACTTAAGCCATTGTGCTCCGTGTATTCTCTTATTTGCAAAAGATCAGGCTAACATGACTCACATTCTTTATCATTCATTTAAGCAATACCAAAGGAGATCACCAGTTGACATGCCTAATCTGAGAATGCCTATTTCCCTACATTTCTCCTAACTCATGGCGTGGTTTTAATTTTTAGTATTTTGGTGTTTTAATATATACCTACTTAATCATGGCTGAAGTGGGAACTTCATTTTCTTAAAAGCTGTTCATTGCTTTTTCTGTGACTTGCCTATATATGTCTTTTGGGTATTGATTTGTAAAAACTCTTTATATCTATAAAAACTCTTTATATCAGCTCTTTATCTGCTGTACTTCTCATTTGTTTTGTGTATGGTAGGTTTTCTGCAGGTCAGAAATTTTCAGTTTTTATATAATGTATTTTGAAGTGAGATGTCCTGTATTCAAATTCTATTGATCCCGGGGCTATTCCACACTCAATTATCTATCTTTGCTTTATTTTGTATATCTCTAAGTTGTGCTGGGACTTGAACCTAGGTCTACCTGACTCTGAAGTTCATGATCTTTTTACTATGAAGCAAAGTACTTTATTTTTTAAAATTTGTTTTAATACGAAATTTATTGTCAAATTGGTTTCCATACAACACCCAGTGCTCATCCCAAAAGGTGCCCTCCTCAATGCCCATCACCCACCCTCTCCTCCCTTCCACCCCCATCAACCCTCAGTTTATTCTCAGTTTTTAAGAGTCTCATATGGTTTGGCTCCCTCCTTCTCTAACTTTTTTTTTCCTTCCCCTCCCCCATGGTCTTCTGTTAAGTTTCTCAGGATCCACATAAGAGTGAAAACATATAGTATCTGTCTTTCTCTGTATGGCTTATTTCACTTAGCATAACACTCTCCAGTTCCATCCACGTTGCTACAAAAGGCCATATTTCATTCTTTCTCATTGCCAAGTAGTATTCCCTTGTGTATATAAACCACAATTTCTTTATCCATTCATCAGGTGATGGAAATTTAGGCTCTTTCCATAATTTGGCTATTGTTGAAAGTGCTGCTATAAACATTAGGGTATGTGTGCCCCTATGCATCAGCACTTCTGTATCCCTTGGGTAAATTCCTAGCAGTGCTATTGCTGGGTCATAGGGTAGATCTATTTTTCATTTTTTGAGGAACCTCCACACTGTTTTCCAGAGTGGCTGCACCAGTTTGCATTCCCACCACAGTGCAAGAGGGTTCCCATTTCTCCACATCCTCGCCAACATCTATAGTCTCCTGATTTGTTCATTTTAGCCACTTCGACTGGCGTGAGGTGGTATCTCAGTGTGGTTTTGATTTATATTTCCCTGATGAGGAGCGACGTTGAGCATCTTTTCCTGTGCCTGTTGGCCATATGGATGTCTTCTTTAGAGAATTGTCTATTCATGTTTTCTGCCCATTTCTTCACTGGATTGTTTGTTTTTTGGGTGTGGAGTTTGGTGAGCTCTTTATAGATTTTGGATACTAGCCCTTTGTCCGATGTCATTTGCATATAAATTTTCCCATTCTGTTGGTTGCCTTTTAGTTTTGTTGATTGTTTCCTTTGCAGTGCAGAAGCTTCTTATCTTCATGAGGTCCCAATAGTTCATTTTTGCTTTTAATTCCCTTGCCTGTGGAGATGTGTCAAGTTAAGGAATTGCTGCAGCTGAGGTCAGAGAGGTTTTTTTCCTGCTTTCTCCTCTAGGGTTTTGATGGTTTCCTGTCTCACATTCAGGTTCTTTATCCATTTTGAGTTTATTTTTGTGAATGGCATAAGAAAGTGGTCTAGTTTTATCCTTCTGCATGTTGCTGTCCAGTTCTCCCAGCACCATTTGTTAAAGAGACTGTCTTTTTTCCATTGGATATTCTTTCCTGCTTTGTTAAAGATTAGTTGGCCATACTTTTGTGGGTCCAATTCTGGAGTCTCTATTCTATTCCATTGGTCTATGTGTCTGTTTTTGTGCCAATACCATGCTGTCTTGATGATTACAGCTTTGTGGTAGAGGCTAAAGTCTGGGATTGTGATGCCTCTCGCTTTGGTCTTCTTCTTCAATATTACTTTGGCTATTTGGGGTCTTTTGTGGTTCCATAAAAATTTTAGAATTGCTTGTTCTAGTGAGGCAAAGTACTGTAAATCCTACAGATTATAGTCTGTCTCAGCCCATTGGCATGCACAGTCATCATTCTAAGGGAATCATACCTGAAGTCAGAGAGAAGACTGGCTTTTTTTTTTAAATTAAAGTTTATTTAATTGAGAAAGGTGGAGGCAGAGAGAGAGGGAAGCAGAAGATCTGAAGCAGGCTCTGTGCTCACAGCAGAGAGCCCCATGTGGGACTCAAACTCACAAACTGCAAGATCATGACCTGAGCCAAAGTCAGATGTTTAACCAACTGAGCCACCCAGGAGTCCCGCGAAGACTGGCTTTCTTAATTATGAGTACTTCCAATCTTTGTAAAAATGTGGCACCCTATGCCTTCATCTGTAGGTTATGAATGTGGGTCATCTTTCTAAGAGAGATCATACCTAAAGCACTGAAAAAAAACTGGCTTTATTTGGTTTATGAAAAGGTTGTACTCATACTTCCAATATTTTATAAAAACGTGCCTCCTCTACGATTTCATATGTTGGGTATGTATAGATATGTTGTAGGTCCAAGTTGATCTCCCAAGATCAAATCATATCTCCGTTTTGATGATCTCTGCCAAAATAATTTCTTTTAGTTCATGAAATCGTCCAATGCCATTATCAATTGAGCCCCCAAATGTTATCAACAATTTATATTATTATTAACATAAAAATTTAAGAACCGTGGACAATCAGCTTAGCGTGGGCTTGTCTTTCCCTCTATGGCTATATAAGGGTGGGCGTTTCATGTTTTTAAACCTACATGAAATTAGAATTTTACAGTGCATGCCAAACAAAATCAGCCTTTTCCTCAATCCCATTTCCATTTTAGACTGTGATTTTGCTTTGGCTTACGTTTTAATAAAGTTGGCGTTTTTACCTCTCTGCATCTGGAAATTCCCAATTGGCTTTGTCACATTGTCAACTGAAATAGTAATTCAATTGGACTGAATTTGCTTTGAGGAATAAACCACCCCTTTTTACATTTTTCTTCCTTATGATTTCTTGATTTGCAATATATGCCATGAAATATATACATGTATGTATATATTTATCTACACGTGTGTGTGTGTGTGTGTACACACCCACACAAACTGAACTTTAAAAAGGACAAGAGTTGCATGCATGGCTCAGTTTACTGTTAATTTGATTTCTTCATTTAGGGCAGCCCCAAGGAGTAGGAAGCTGAATAAAAGTAAACTCAAAAGAGAAGACAAACAATAAATACATATGAAGATTGTTGAAAATGCAATTGTGTCCATCCCTTTACTGCTTTTGGAAAATAAGAGGTATTTTTAACGTGTTCAGTATTTAATTTTATGAAGAACATATTCTGATACAGCAATGAGTACAGGTAAATCCACTAGATATGCTACGCCATTGTAACTCTTAAATGTTTGAAATAATGTGACAGCAATCAAAGATGTCTATAGGGGTCCTGCCTTTTCACCACCTTGGAAAGTAAACAGGAATGTAACCTGCAGGCCAAGAATGGCCACCCTGCTGATAGAACTTTCTTATTTTGTTTGAGGATAAGAGCTGGCTAGGATGACCAACCCTCCCCAGAACTGGGGAGTTTCCCAAGATGTGGGACTTCCAGTGCCCAGAAAAGTCCTGGGAAACCATGATGAGTTGGTCAGCCTAGAGCAGGGAAACCTGTCACGGGTGTTGCAAACTGCACGCATCTGGGTTTGATATTGAAACACATGACTGTCCTTCATGTGCCCAGAACTGAGATCATCCCTGGAAATGCTCGTGGTATCTAAATGGAAGAATAAATTCTGAAGCCAAAATAAAACCTTAAATGTTTTAAAAGTGTAAAATGAGTGCGGTTTGGAGCTTAATATCTCCAGAGTAATCAGGATATTGACATAAACACAATATACTCTAAAACAAATTCAGGTAAAGAAAATCAATCCTCCCTAAGCTATATGTCAAGTCCTAGGTGCACATAAACTTCGTGTGTTGCTATGAGGGGAAGAGGGACATTTACAGTATGGGCGCAAGTGTGATATTAGGTCCAGAAAAGAATTTAGAAATTAGCTTCCTTTATCGTTACAGCACTGAATTCTCCAAGATAATGCAGTGTCCATTTTATGTGAAAAAGTCCACAGAATTAGGGGGCACAGCTAAATGAATCTGGTGTGAAGCAAAGACCTCTGAAAAGGAGATACAGTGGCCCGTTGAACAACACGAGGGTTAGGGGTACAGACCCCCTGGTGCGGTCAAAAATCTGTATATAACTCTTGATTCTCCAAAACATGAACTACTAATAGACTACTGTTGACCAGAAGCTCTACCAATAACAAACAGCTGATTAACACACACTTTGGACGTTATATGTATTACATGCTGTATTCTTACAATCAAGTAAGCTAGAGAAACAAGAATGTTATGAAGAAAATCATAAGGAGAATACATTTACAATACTGTTCGGCATTTATTGAACAAAGCATCCGTGTATACGTGGATCCACACGGTTGAAGCCTGTGCTGTTCAATGGTCAACTGCGTTTACACGCATAGATTAAATGTTACAAATGTTAAAAACAACTAGACACCTCTCTTCTCTCTCCTTCATAACCGGTCATTTCATAGCAGGTGTTTTGGTGTCGAGACTCTGCTGTAACGACTCTCCAAGGACTCACAGGGGTTGGCGGGCCTTGGACTTCTACTCGTTTCTGACCGCAATTCCTGCTCCTGATGAATCAGTTCAGTGTTTGGACCACTTCGCCCTTCGGAGCTTATCCCTTTTGGTGGCTCTGGGGTTGCTCAGATCTCTCTTTCAGGAGAATTTCCAGCTAGGAATGTGGTTAGCAGACACAACGCTATGCCAACGCTACCCTGCCTCAAGGCTGCTCCTGACCAAGAACTGAGCACGGAAGGGGACTAGATCCAGGCCCCTGTCTGATTCTCCAACGGGCAAGCTCTGCTCAGAGGTTCCCCATCAGCCAGGCCATAATGGGCCTAGAGCTGCACTGCAGGCTAGGAGGCTTCTGTCCCAATCTTCCTTCCTTGTCTCCCCTCACAGGTATTAGAGTTGAATCATGGATTAAGGGCTCTTCCTGCCTACTCCCGCTCTCTCGCCCTTAACTTTCATTGGCCTTTTCTCCATCTGTGTATCTGCTTCTCAGGGGTCCTGAATGGACATAGTTCTTATGGCCTTACACTAGATGCCACTCAAAGTACCAATGACACGAGGCTCTGGGTGTAGCAGCTTTTTGGTGAAGGTTGGAGGCAAAGGATGCCATTTATCTTATAGCATACAAATGTCAAATTGAATCTTTAGCATCTTTCTCCTTAAAACCTTTTTTTTTTCCACACTCTTGTGTTAGAATTTCCCATAAACTCTTTTTCCACAGGCTCCAACCTCTTGCCCCATCTCTCACATTCCCAGTCTTGCCCCATTTCTTTGATCTCTACTCTGCACTCAGTATTTGCTGTGCCCCCTAGATCTTCATTAACATCCACCTTTACAGACCAGGTCATTGGGATACCACCTGCGACCACGTAATTCGTTATTATTTTTCTTCCTGAGAAGAACTGTCGGGCCAAGGCAAAGGTAACATTTTTTTTCAAGCCCACTCTGCAAATATTCTCATATTTACAGATAAAAAAGAGGTATCTTGGGGTGCTTGGGTGGCTCAGTTGGTTGAGCGTCCAACTCTTGATTTTGGCTCAGGTCATGATCCCAGGGTCGTGCAATTGAGCCCCCCATCGGGCTCCGTGCAGAGCGTGGAGCCTGCTTAGGATTCTGTCTCTTTCTCCCTCTGCCCCTCTCCCCCACTTGCGTTCACTCTCTGTCTCTAAAATTTAAAAAAAAAGAGAGCGAGAGATCTCCATAATTTTACCCAACCAAAAGAGTATTTCTTTACCCCATGAAGACATGAGGAAAAAGGGAAGGGAAAAAAGCTAAATTAGGTGGTACTGTGGTAATGATTTTATACATTTGGGATTTACTATAGAATATTCTTATTTGCCATAAAACCACCTTTAGGTGTCTACAGTCACCAAACGTAATAATGCAGAATGTGGAAGAGATTAATAGCCATTTGCTAAACCCGTTTTCCTCGTTTCTTGGGTATGACTACCCATGTATGACTACATGACTGGATTGTGGCCAATGAAACGTGGGCCGGAAGTGATGTGTATACCACACACCCCCAGGTCTGGCTCATAAAATTCCCAGTTTATGGACCTTTCATGTAATCCTACATGATGGAAGGATCCTGGGTCTGTGAAGTTAGGCATGGAGAAAGCATCCTATCTATCAAGAATTTTGCCAGTTTCTGAATGGGTGGCTGGTTTCCTCATTAAGTTTTAAGAGTTATTTACACGTTCTGGATACAAGTCCTTTATCAGACATATGATTTGTAAATATTTTATCCTACTCTGTGCTTGTCTTTTGATTCCTCAACTGTGACTTTCAAAGAACAGGTTTATTTTTATTTTGATAAAGTCCATATTATCAATGTGTTCTTTTATAGATCATATTCTGGTGTTGTATCTAAGTAGTCTTTGCCTAATCCAGGATGAGAAGTTTCTCTTATGCTTTCTTACAGAAGTTTTATGGTTTTAGGCTTTACATTGGATTACAGATCATATATGTTGTATATGTGATATGAGGTATAGATCAAAGTTTCATTTTTCTTTTCTTTTTTTTTTTTTGAGTATGGACATCCAATTGTTCCATCACCATTTTTTGAGACTATGATTTGTCTATTTTTTTCCACCTATGTCAAAATTCAGTTGTCCATATATATCTGGGTCTATTGCTGGATTCTCTATCCTATTCCACTGATGTATTTATCTATATTTATGTCAATATCATACTATCTCGATTATAGCAGCTTAATTATAAGTCTTGAAGTTAGGTAGTGTTAGCCTACCTTTGCTCTACTTTTTAAATGTTGTTTTGATTATTCTAGGTTCTATGCATTTCCATATGAATTTTAGAATCAGTTTGTCATCTATAAAAAAACACGCTAAGATTTTCATTAGGATTGCATTGAATCTATTAGCCAACTTGTGGGGAATGACATCTTAACAATATTGATTGAGACTTCTGGTACTAGAATAAGGCATATCTGACTATTTATGTGGGTAATTATTTAATTTCTCTCAGGAATGTTTTATAGCTGTAACTGGAAGTTTCTTTTATATATCTTTTCCAATGTATCCCTAAGCATGTCTTACTTTCATGCTATTGTAAATGATATTTTAATTTCAATTTCCTATCGTTCCATGCCAGTTATGAAAGTACAATTATTTTTGTGTATTGATCTTGTTTCTTGCAATTTTGCTAAACTCATTTATTTAGCTCCTCCAGCAGCTTTTTTTATGTGTAGATCCATCCGATTTTTCACATGGGTTATGATGTCATCTGTGAATATAGACAGCTTTACTTTTTTCTTTCCAATCTTTCTTTCTTTTATTTAAGTAATTTCTCTGGTTAGAATCTCCAGTACAATGTTAAATAGAGGTGATGAAATAGACATGTTGATCTTGGTTCTGATTTTAGAGAGAAAGCCTCAGTCTTTCACCAGAAGGATGATGTTAGCTGTGGGTTCTTCATAGATGCCCTTTATCAGGTTGAGGAACTTTTCTCCTATTCCTATTTGCTGAGAGGCTTTGTCAGGAATGGACACTGGATTTTGACAAATGCTTTCTCTGTGTCTATTACGATTAGCATATAGCTTTTTTACTTCTTTTGTTAGTTTGTTAATACAGTGAATTAGATTGGCTGATGCATTCCTGTGATTAACCCCACATGATCACAACGTGTTATCCTTCTTCATATATTGTTGGATTGGACTCACTCAGATTTTATTTAGAATTTATCTGAGAAGCACTGGTCTAACACACATTAAATATTAAAAAATTTTTTAAATGTTAGCGACCCCTCCCATCAAGTGTACATACCTCTTCTATAATTGTTATTTCTCTGGAATATGATGAACCGACGTCCAAAAAAATATGCCCAGTAGTGCATTTAAGCACCTGGGTAAATTTAACTAACCTGTGAAGAGTTGTCATAGGAATTTAGATTACATTTAAACTTGGGGCACCTGGGTGGCTCAGATGGTTAAGCATCTGACTTTGGCTCAAGTTCGTGAGTTTGAGCCCCACGTCGGGCTCTGTGCTGACAGCTTGGAGCCTGGAGCCTGCTTGGGATCCTGTGTCTCCCTCTCTCTCTGCCCCTCCCCCAATCGCGCTCTCTCTCTCTCTCTCTCTCTCTCTCTCTCTCTCTCTCTCAAAAATAAACATTAAAAAATTGTTTTTAAATAAATTACATTTAAACTTAAGTTGAACTTCTATTTCTCAGCTACATGAGAATAACGAGCACATGTCCCTTGTCGTTTGTAACAAAGGGTTTACCTGCAATCTCAAATTTCTTCCTGGCTTTCTATTTCCAGTTTCTATATACTGCCTTTCAAAACCATGGCTAATGGGGTGCCTTTACATCCCCACAGAATAGTAGGGTCAGGCTTCCGGTAGAGAGAACTGGGGCACCCATCCAAACACATTATGTTCTGTTAAACCTCACACTTGAGGTCCATTCACCCTCGAGCACACAATATGTCCAATTCACATTCTACGTAAGCAGGGCTGTTACACAGATTGACACAATTCCAATGCTTGTAATCCTCTACCTCACTCTTACACGTCACGCAAAACCGGGAACAACCAGATGCAAGGTTAGACAATCGGTCTTCAGATTGAGTCCCTTGTGTCATCACCTTCCAACATTTTCTTGGTCGGTGTCATGGGCTGCTCAACACAGCCTTTCAAGCTGCCCAAGCCAAAAGGACAAACAGCCCTCTCTGTTACCAACCACAGACTGTTTACGGAAGAGCTAGACAGACCCCTGGGCAGTAGCTATTAGGAGGCCTGGGAGAAGGGAGACAGCAAAAGAATCAGCAAATGTTTGTGGGGACAGGTGGGGCTGTCTGCTGTCCCATTACGTATGATGTGACAAAATCTGAAAATCTCTGCATAGAAAACAAGGTTTAAGCTCGGCACATTTACGTCTAAGGACCTTGAACGTTTATAGTTACATGTGATAGCAGGCTGAAGCATTCAGGGTGTGAGAGAATTTAATCTCAGTGGTCTCAAGTACCCGTAGGACAGGCTTGGTTGGTATCCCAGTTTGTCTTCTGACCGTCTTCTGAACGAGCCCACTGGGGGTTCAAAAGAGTCTATAATTTAATCTAATGATCTGTAATCAACTTTAGACATGGTTGAGTGTAAGTACGTTTCTAAAATGAACCATGGCCCTAATGTTTGCTTAATTCTCTTTTTCCACCTCTTAGTCTCTATTTGCTATTACTATATTCTAGGCAAAGATGAGATGGTAAATTACTCGAAGTTTTGCTGAGTGGGACATATGGCTAAGAAAGCTCTGAGCTATTTTTCATGGCAAACATTTCTAAATTTATGTCATTTTTGGCATTCGGTGAAAATGAAGCATTCTTTCCTCCATTTCTTATGACCAACATAATTTGAATGCATATTCTTTCATTCAACTTTTCTTTTTGAATGCTATCTCGGTGCCCGATGCAAAGTTTCTGTTTTTAAGATAGTGAGGCCCCTGTTTGCAGAGATAATCTCTTATATTTATTTTTTAGATGTCAGTATACCTAAGACAGTACAAGGCATATTATAAAATGTTCATAAATACTTCTAAAGAATTTGAAAAGCCGTGTATTTAGAGCAACACTTTTTGTGGCTTGGTCCAATGGTTTCCTTAACTCCTTCTTATTTTCTGTGATTTTTATCATAGACAAATCCTGCTTTCACTCTGGCAAGAAGTAGGTTTTCTTTAAAATAAGCAAATCAATACCGAAATAAATACACATTTTTAATAAATGTATGTATTAGATATTTCTATATTTCTGTATTTGTGTATTGATGTATTTATTTCCTTCTGAAAACATATTTGGCCATAGTCAGGAAAGAAGGTCATTGCCAGAGACCCCCCTCTACGCGTTGAACATGACTTTGGCAAGACTTTCTCAGCGATGCCCTCCCCGGAAGGAGGAAGCACAGAGCGGCGGAAATGCTGGGCCGACACTACTAATGATGACGCCCCTTGTACTTGAAAGGCAGGCTGAACCGTGAGAACACATATCCTCAACCAGAACAGTCTGGCTATGAAAAGCCGTAGAATGGCCTGCAGCCCTTCCTCGGCAAAGGAGGTTTGAAACAGAGGATTTCAGGACAAGTAACCCGGACACCTTGTCCAGTGCCTCAGGCCAGGGTTTAAAACACCCCTGGTGTGTAAAGTGTGAATGTTTGGAAGGTCAAAAGGCTCACATTTAAATTTCATTGCAAAGAAAGCACTCAGAAGCCACAGGCAAATTTCATGTTTAGGTGGCAGGATTCTCTGGGCCTCTGCTTCTCTCCAGTCCATAGTTAATACAGTGCAAAGAGAAGTAATACCCTGCCCGTATTCACCCAAACACTGCCCCTCTCTTTGCATTATTTATTATCATTCGAAGCAACACGATGCCGCCAATCTTCCCGCTCTATACAGCCTGACCAGTTCCCTGGGAAATACCACTGGGGCCCAAGACAGCAGAGGGTAAAGCAGATATAGGCATGCTTGCTAGAAACTCAAAGCGGGAAGGAAAGCCGAGAAGCATCTGCTGGAATTGCTGGAGGGAGACACCAAATACAGTGACAAAAAGAATGACAGGCGCCAGGAAGAACAATTCAGGTTGAAAAGGAAGAATAATGTCGGAGATTCCCAGGAGGAACAGAGCTGGCGTCACCGGTCAGGAGGAAAGAGAAAAGAATGCTTAAAGTCTTGAGAGAAAACAGAACTCAGGGTCAACCTGGGACTCAAGTCCCTCAGCCCGTCCACGTCTCAACAAACCCCTTTGCGCTCCATCCCAGGGAATTAGGCTGGAACATTCTGATGTCTAAGAGTCTAGGAATTGAAGTACATGCATGTATATTTTTAATGACATCGGCGCTTTATCCAAACTCTAAATTTAACATGGCATCCTTTAAAGCCACTGGAATATTCTGATGTCCAAGAGTCTAGGAACCGAAGTATATACATGTATATTTTTAACGACATCGGTGCTTTATCCAAACTCTAAATTTAACACGGCATTGTTTAAAGTCACACCCCGTGTGTTTCATTTCACTAGTTTCTTTATGAAAAAAAAATTCGTTTGGAAACCAACTAGTAAGCATAAAATAAAATGAATGTGGTGAGAGTTGCCAGTATGTGTCAAGAGGGGGTGAAAGGGATTGTCTGATTTGTTAACACCTCATTTTGGGATCAGCCCCTCCATAAATACTCTTCTCACACCTCAGAAAGAACAGGAACAGAATATATTTAAGCTGGGCTTACTGGATGAGTCCAAAGCCTTGTCAGGAGATCTGAAACCTCGAAACCGTAAGTTCTCAGTATGTGAGTACAGTGACATTTACATTTATCCCAACCCTGTAGTCTGTTATTTAAAGAAACCACATTCTTATCTCTCCTTGGTTTTCCTTGTTTGTTTTGTTTTGTTTTGTTTCAATTTATTGAATTTTCTTAACATCTGGCAAATGTCTGTAACGGTAGAAGGGAGAGGGAAGGAGATGGAACAGGAAGAAGGAAATAAACTTGGGATGGGTAGCGGGGGGAGTCCCAGAAATACTTTCCATGCAAGTTTCCATACCGAGGCAATGGTAATGAGAATTTGCTACATGCCAGGCATTGGGTGAGGCATACAAGGCACCATGCTAGATGGACATCAAAGAGAGAGCAAAGAAACACAACAGCTTGGCAGCCACACTGACTTAAAAACCCATTTGCACAGGCTTGAGAGAGCCTGTTGTCTCCCAGGGAGGCTTTGGCATGGCCAGAAGAAAACATCAAAGACACTCCAGACTTCAAATCCCTTCCAAGGGCGTGATCAGCAGGACAGGAAATGGGAAAGTCATCCTGAAAGGAATCTGGAAGGGAAGGGGCTTAGGCGAGGACACCCTTGGTCCTGCACATGAGCTCTCACCCCACGTACATTCAACAGACGTGATATGGCGAACAGCTTGTCACCCAGTCAGTAGCAAGTCTTGCCCCAGCCGCCCCCCGACCAAGAAACTGCGGGGAATAAGGCGGCACGAGAAACGATAATTCAATAAGAGTCTTTTGTCATCGTCACGGTCGACTTAATATTTTGAAAGGACCCCATGGTATGAGAAAGCCTGCCTTCTAAAACAACAGAACAGTAAACAAGCATTCAAAGATAGAAGCCCAAAGGGATGGGAGAAGACCAAACTTAACCAACAGAAAATGAACGAGTAGGATTTGCCCGAAATAATATCTAGTATGCTCGACTAAAACTCCTGGTTACGCGGCAGGGTCGCCTCATGCTTATAGTACCTCAGTATGACCGAGGAACCAAAGGTTGCCAACAAACACAAGGAAAGGCCTTTCATTCCACGCCGCTGGGAAATAACGACAGACTACGAAATGTGCCATGTGCAGAGTCCAAACGAGATCGAAATTTCACATGCGACCTTGTCACTAAAGTTGGATGGCAAAAATGAACTCGGCCAAGCTTTTTTACAAAACAGAAAGTTCCTACAAAAGCAAGGGGTAGGAGCCTCCTTGGAGAGATAGGAACGTTCAAGCAAATGTATAAGACACACGGATGTATATTGATTGCATTATTGTGTGTATGTTGGCTAAATACTTTAAAAAACATTTATTTTAGGGGGAATAAAGCTGAGATTCACAGAAAATGCGGAATTTTTAGATGAGCCCCCAAGTCCAGTAATCCTTCCTTCTGCATGCCCAGTAAGCAAGGACCCACGCATGCCGTCTGGAGGCCCTGTAGCCTAATGGTCAAGCTTGGAGTTTCTAGAGTGAAATCTTCAGGCCTTAGATACCAGCTTTACTACTAATTATTAGTGCGACTTAGAATTCTAAGTTCCTAATCCAGGGGCACAGTCGGTTAAGCATCCGACTCTTGATATCGGCTCAGGTCACGATCAAATGATTCGTGGGATCGAGCCCTGTGTCGGGGTCTGCTCCGACAGCGTGGAGCCTGCTTGGGATTCTCTCTCTCCCTCTCTCTCTGCCCCTCCCCCACTTGCTCTCTCACTCTCTCTCTCTCTCTAAATCAATCAATCAATCAATCGATATTTTTTAAAAATTAAAAAAGAAGTTCCTAATCCAGAAAGCATGGGCATAATATTGGTACTTACTTTACATGGCTATTGTGGGAACTGAGTGAGAGAATAGATGTAAAGTATTAGACTGGATGCTAGCACATATTAGGAACTCAATAAACACTCTCTATTAATACCACAAATCTATTATAAGCTCTGCAAACCATATCCCTTGGGAGTGTCCACAGCAACCAACAGAGCAGAGTAACCAGTAGTATTCAGCGCATGCCTCTTGCTCAATTTACAAATTAGACTTCCATAACTTGTTTGATTTCCTAAACCCCACAATATAAACAGATATATAAAACGAAAAATTTCTCTTCTTTTTTCCATGTGGTTATTTCCACCTGCTACTAAACAAGTGCATTGTTTTCAGTGTACTTAATTTTCTGTTAATTTCATCTTAGAACAGAGTAAATGCCTATTCCTTGTCATCAGCGTTAAGTCCCATAAAATAATTCTAGATGTCAGCACCATATTAGTACCTCAGGACAAGGTTCCTCAAGATTTCTCCGAGGGGCAGATTCTCTGGTGTGAAGAGGTCCTCCTATTAGGGAAAAAAAAAAGAATTCTATGTTAATTTGAAAAATGTGAATTAAACAATGTCAACCAGGCATGCAGGATTTATCAGAGCTTTAAATGTGCTAATATGTGCGATGGCTCTCCAGATGAATATAAAATGCCAAGCTGCCCCAAACCATTTGTCCACAGAAGTTCATTTTTCATGGAATTACCTCTTTCACAGCACTATGACCCTCAGACAGAGCTAGTGCTCTATGATCCGCACTTTGGGATACCCTATCTTAGAGGGATGGCCTGAAATCTGCTGACTTTATCCTGGAATGTGGGGTCACAATCCCATGAGAACACAATCATTTTTCTACACAGAAGGGCTGCATGTAAAGCCACAGTGGCTATACAATGTCAGTGCTGAGCCCTAGGGTCGATCCTGATGATTTTGCTGGTCGGGAAGGTGTCTCCTTTTCCTTCCGCCACAGCCTCCTGCCTCTGGAAGGTCAGAAAAGCCCAATTCTTCAAAAGATGAATGTAGTACTATTTTCAGCCGAGGCCGTCACTTGTTTTAGAAATGTGTTACGCTAAACGCGTCATCAGTGAATACAACGAAAGGTAACACAATCTACATTTCTATTGTACTTGCCAGTTATTTAAGCCTGCCTTCCAATTTTGTCTCTTGATCAGCTCTTCCCAAACTTTAGGGTCATAATAATCACCCACGGAATTGGAGATACACAGTGATTCTCAGGTTCCACCAACCCACGTATTTTGAAATGCTTCCCTGGTGAGGCTAATGATCAAGCATCCCTGGGAAATTCAAACTTGCCTGCCCCTAAACAAAACCTACTGAATCAGAATCTCCAAAAGTGCAGCAGTTACCCGTTATTGTTTTTTAAACCTCTGACACATTTGGAGAGTCAGTTCTCTGCGGGGAACCGTGGCTCTACACCTCAAGTTCATCTACCGACAGCGCTAGAGATAGAACTGCAAGGCGGCTCCTCTAACATTAAGTCCCAGGCTTCTCTCCGGGATCAATTAATATTGGCCACAAGGTACTGACCAGCACGATGCCCTACACAGTGGTGAAGCCCAAATACATACTGAATGAGGAAGGAAGGAAGGAATGTCATAGTATCCAAAAATAAATAACTTTCTTTGAAAACTGGCAGAATTGAGAGCAGGAAATTTGTCCCCAAAGCCCCAATGTGGTTTGATCAAGAGGCTCTTCTTTAGATCATTCTACTCTACCTTTCAGTATTTTCTAGGATGTAAACTAGCTCCTTAGGCTTTCTGTTCATGACATCAAAGACGTTCCCAAAGTTCACCAAGTGGTTTTCTGACTGGTGATGTGGTTGCCCTATATGGTATTTCTGTTTCTGTCTGGTCACCCACCACCTTGAGCCTGGGTCTGTTTAGAATGAGCGTCTACAAGGGCTGTCCTTCCGAGTGGAAAATGAATTGCCCCTTGCTAAAAAGGAGAAGACTCATAACTGGCTTTTGGGTGCTGGACACTTCATGCTAGAGGAAAGAAGCAATCTTAACACAGGTTATGGGACTACATCATTCGGTCAACCTTGGGAATCTTTTATTTGGAGAATTAGCAAAAATAGTAGAAGTAATTGGGAAGTCAAAAAGGATTAAAAGGAAACTTCTGGAGCTAATTTTGTTACATGATTCCCACAAGACACCCCTCAGGAACTAAGATGCAATTTCTTTTTAACAGCTCATCTTTTCTTTTGGAGATATTTGTAGACTTAGGGAAGAGTTTCAAAGATAGCACAGAGAGTTCCCATATGCCCTTCACCCAGCTTCCCCTAAGAAATTAACTTTAGCATAATGCTATTAGCAAAAGTACAGAACTTATTCAGATTTCACCAGTTTTCCCACTAATGTCCTTAAATTTTTTTTAATGTTTATTTATTTTTGAGAGAGAGACAGACAGAGCATGAGTGGGGAGGCACAGAGAGAGAGGGAGACACAGAATCTGAAGCAGGCTCCAGGCTCTGAGCTGTCGGTACAGAGCCCGACGCGGGGCTCGAACCCACGAACCGTGAGATCATGACCTGATCTCAGGTTGGATGCTGAAGTTGGGCACTTAACTGACTGAGCCACCCAGGTGCCCCATAATGTCCCCCCCCACTTTTTTTTTGGTTCCAGGATCCCATCTAGGATTCCACATTGTATTAAATTATCTCGTCTCCTTAGTCTCTTCTGGTTAGTAAGAGTTTCTCTTTCTTTCCAGACCTTGACACTTTTGAAGAGTACTGGTTGCTTGTCTTGTAGAATGCCCATCAACTTGGGTTGGATGTGTTCTCATGATCAGACTGAGATTATGCATTTGGGGCGAGAACAAAATACTGCAGAAGCGATGAGCTCTTCCTGGTGTCACATACCTGGAGGTGCATCATGTCTGTAGGTAGGACCAATGATATGAACTTTGATCACCTGGCTAAGGTGGTGTCTACCAGGATTCTCCACTGTCCACTTACTATTTGTCTCCCTTGGTAATTACTAGATATCTCGAGAGAGATACTCTTTAAGCAAACATCCTGTTTCTTCTTCGACTATCATCCACTCATTTTAACATCCACTGGTGGACTGTTTTCTGAGGTCATTATTGTGGTTTTCTAACTCTATGTAGAACTATTTTCTTTAGAAATTGTATTTTTTATTTCCATCATTCTTTCTACTTGTATTAATTGGAATTCTTCTGTAAGGAAGAGCTGGCATTTCTCCCCCCATTTAAAATAAGAGATTCAAAGGATAGAAACAGGCTACCTGATTTTTAGGTAGGCCAGTAGGATGGCACGTAGAGTTGATTTGGTCTTCAGAACATGATGCTATACCACCATTCCCTGATGGTATTCTACCCCAAAGACAACAAAATATACACTAGGCATGGACAATTCTAGAGTTTAAACCTAAACATAGAGCTAGAGCAAGGATGGCGGGGTGGTGATGATGTGAGAAGTCATTATTCTTGGTGGTGTCCATCCGAAGAAGATGGAAATGCTAGTCAGGAACAAAAGAATGTCTGGGGTTCATAGAGTATAGGCAGAAAAGGTTAAACAGATTGGTGGCAGTTGGATACTTGGTCAAAAAACAAGTCACTATCAAGAGTTCAGACAAAAGGTGGCAGGGCGAGTAAAGAAATTCTAGAAAGAACATAGATGTCAAGGCAATTAAGACTGGGCACTGAGGAGTCTGGGTGAAATCATGGAGACCAGGCAAAATGTGACAGACCTGGAAAACAGGAAAGATTGGCTGGCAGAGTCAGAATTACTCTCCGTGGAGGGCCAGGGAATATACGTTTTGGGCTTGTGGGCTGTATGGTCTCTTTCCAACAACTCAATTCTGCAACTAGTGTGAATGCAGCCACGGACAGTATGTAAGGGAATGTCCATGCCAGAATTTGGTTTGTGGTGAATCAAATTTGGCCTGTGGATTGTATTTCCCTATTCTGAAGCAAATAAAGCCAACAGTACACCCAGGACCAAAATGTCCTTTGGGCTCTACATACAGTGCCTTTTGGTTGGTCTTGACTTAAAGACATCCCTAAGGGGCAGAGGATTAAAAAAAGGACTACGGTCACTTCAAATAAAGTATACAATGTTGGCGATTCTTGGTAATGAGGGATCCTGGAGTTACTCGTTGCTCTGTATCTAGATATAGATTGTTTAAAATACATTCCTCCAAATTAGATATATTGTACACTTTTGTCTGGAGGTCAAATTTTACAAGTACTTCATGTTGAACTTTCTTGAGATATTTTGAACCAAAATGGAATATAAGCCACTATTATTAAATGGTCTCGTCACTTGGAACTTTATGGTATTGGTAATGTGAACCAAGTTCTTGCCTTAAATTATTTCATGAAGTTGAAATAAAGGAAACACTAACATTCTCTCCATCCTCTGATCCGGTGTTTTGTTTAATGTTCTTCTTAAACATTATGCCTTTGAAATATAAGCTTGTAGAGCAAAACGGTGGCTAAATAGAGGACGATGAACTAAAGCAGACCTTCAGATCGTTTTGCCGTAGGAGAGTCAGAATATATCAAAAGCATTTAAGTAACCCTTTTAGGAGTGAGATATCAATTCTATTTTCATCACACCCTCTGGGCTTTTCTTCAATCTCTGAAATCCTTTCTCTATACCTGGGATCTCTGTGAAGATATTCTGTATATTTATCCTCAAGGAACACGAAAACATTTTGGAATTCTTTGCTCAATGAATTTTATGATAGTTTACAATTTTAACAGGCTTGGAAGTTACGGAGATGCAAACATAATGCAAGATAGGTAACGTGCACTGCCACTCATCTTGGGGATGAATAAGGAGAGAAAAAATCCCTTTCAGCATTATCAGTTTCCATAATGTCTTACTCATTCCCTGGAAATTTAATTTTGAAGCTGGGTCACACTTAAAAGATTTGATTTGAAGTAAAAAAAAAAAAAAAGCCAATTTCAGCAAAATATTAAGAAGCTGTTCTCACGTTTTAAATTTCATTAGACTGATTTTTGGTGTAAGACATACATAGATCCATGTGTCAATCTACTCTGTAAGTTGAGTTACTCTAATTATTGAGTATTAATAATTGAGTTATTAAGCATATTGTTTTCCAGGTAAGAAACTTGTCAGCGATTTGCTTTTATCTCGTGAAAAAAACAAAATAATCGTTTCCTACCGAAACACTAGTAAACAGACTATAGAATAACGTGAGTTTCAGGGCTGCGGGTATTCTGATTATTATATTCATGCATTCCTTTGGGCATAAATTAAGTCGGCCACAGGGCAGCCGGAGGGTGACCACAACTTGACAAAACTTACGGTTCAGCAGATGTGGTTGTAAGATACGGCTTCACTGAAAAATATTTCCCACTAAGCAATTTTAGGACTCTACTCTGAGGTTTTCATTTAAAAACTTGGAATTTCCAACAGAAAAGTGGGTGGTACCATCATATTGGTCTTAGGATACAGAAATATTTAGTTGCCTCAAGTAAGTGGTAATGTGAATCGACAATATCTCAAATTGCAATATTTCTCTCTTTTTTGAAATTTTGTAACGTTTATTCATTTTTGAGGGGGGGAGGGGCAGAGAGAGAGGGAGACAGAGAATCCGAAGCAGGCTCCAGGCTCTGAGCTGTCAGCACAGAGTCCGATGCGCAGCTCGAACTCCCAAACCGTGAGATACTGACCTGAACTGAAGTCGGACACTCAACTGACTGAGCCGCCCAGGCGCCCCCAAATTGCAATATTTCTACAAATATTCAAGTCATGAGCTGGAAACGTTTTTCAGCACGTGCAATGACCTTATTCAGTTTCTTTTTGTTGATTTCCAGACCCCAGAGGCTTTTCTTGGCATATATATTGGAAACCTTCATGTGGGTCATTCACTTTGAAAGATCAGCTCAATATTTGAGTGAATTATTTGAACAGTGTTATTCTCTGATTTAGAAAATAACATGTACTTCCAAGCAAGTGTAGAATTATTGAAATGTTCCAAGGTTTTAGAGGAAATATCACATATACAGTCATTTCCTGGGCTGTGGAGCTGAACACCAGCATTTATAATATACATTGAGAGATTCCATAAAATCACGAAATGCGCAGGACTCGAGTAAGTACCTAGATGTGTGGGAGAATAGGGACTAAGGAGCTTCAGAAATAACCTAATGTCAACCTCATGCTTCAAAGTTTTGGGTTAATAAAAATTGAGTAAGACCAGCAGTACGACTTTGATCTAGATCAAAACTTCCCAGTCTTGGCTGTAAGAGGAAAGTGAATTTCCAGATTTCTCTTTGTAAAGGAAAAAAAAATGTGAAAGATGCTGACATAATTCCTCAATGGTTCTAAAACTTGTGGTTAAAACAGGAGTGGGGGGGAGGCTGATGAAATTAACATGTCCAAAAGTTACAAAGGAAACCTCTAAGATAAGGCTGGATTGCAGTATCTTTTCCTTAATGGGTTCTGGTTCTACAGCGGGGGGATAATTCCTTCTGGGTGAAATACTTAGTCCACAAGACTCTTGATTTGTTCCATTTTCTCACTTCCCTTCCCACTGAATATTCAGAGTATCACTTCCTGGCTTTATTAGTCAGAACTCTTTGGTTGCCCAGTCATGACAAGATTTATTTTAAAATATTCTTATTTACTTGTAGTGGCTTTGAAAATGACCATGGAAAACATCACTGCACTCACTCACACAGATGAATGAAGACTAAGAAAAAGAAAAGTTGTGTTCCTAGTGCCTAAGAAGCAGGCAGTGTTCCCTCACTAGACTGTAAGCTCTGTGAGGGCAGGGGTATTAAATGTTTATTCTTCCGGGTGTCATCACCCCAAGCACGGTGGTTTGCACATATTACAACAACTCAATAAATATTTCAGTCTGATTTACCACATCTGGGGTTATCAGCTCGTGTGCATTGTGTTTCCTCTGTTTATTGTCAATTACGCTTCACAACGACTTGCTAGTTAGGCAGTATTCTCTTCATTTCATCAAATCCCAAGGTCACATAGCAGGAAAGCAAAAGACCTGGGATTAGAACCCAAGCTTTCTTATTCCAAGTTTATTACTCCCACCCACATCAGATGCCTGAAACAGTTCAATGGAGAGAAGCAGTTTCAAAATCTTTTCTTATCCCAACAAATAAAGGATAATATTTGATTCCTCTCATTTTTACCTGAATATCTGATATAGGAATCCTTCCTTAACTACAGAAAAGGTAGAGTTTTCAATCTCCTATTTCTTCCAATTTTGAAGGAACAGAAAGGTCTTCAGTTAATTATTTCGAGAAAAAGCTTCCCAATTCCCATTTCAATATTTTCCTAATCACATTTCGGTTTGGAACACAGGCACTGGATTTGGAACCTGAAGCCCATTTCCTGTCTAAAATGGTTTTCATTCATTGAATGTGAACACTTGTTTTTTATTGCAAAGTTGTTTACAAAGCCGAGCTGCTGGAATTCATTTCTTTTAATGAACAAAAGAGTGATGGAATATTTAGCTGGAAGGAATTCACAGAGGGTTGCATGCAACTGGCCAAGAGTTTTAAGGAAAAGTTTTCAGTTCTAATGGAGGTTCCTTGGTCCAAAGTGAAAGAACATTCAGGTAAAATTCCTCCAGTGAAAGAACTGAATAAATGAGAAAAGGAAGTTTGATAATCTCTTTAAACTAAACAGAGATGGTTCTCGTCCAAAAGAATCATGCGTTCAGGAAATATTCATACACGTAAAATCCTTCCTACATACCCAGGCACCGGGATCCAAAGTTCACGAGGACTTTGTGATTTGTACCCATAAAAGATAACCGATAATTTTATGATTTTGTGCAGTGTGCCAAATGACTACTGTTCTTAAAATAAAACTCATCATTTTAAAGTGAACGGTTCAGTGGTTTTTAGTACATTTACAGACTTGTGCAGTCATCACGACTATCTAATTCCGGAACAGTTTTTATCACTCCAGGAAGAAACCCTGTGCCCACGAGCAGTTACTTGCCATTGTCTCCTCCTCCCAGGCCTGGCAATCTTCATGGACATTTCACATAAATGGAATCACGCAATATGTGGTCTTTTGTGATTAACTCCTTTCACGCAGCATAATGTTTTCGAGGTTCCTCCACATTGTGGCATGATTCATGTTGTTCCTCTCTAGCTGAATCGTACGCCATTTCATGGATAAACTGTAGTCGGTCCATCTGTTGGTTGATGGACATTTGGGTTGCTTTTACCTTCTGGCTGTTGTGGAATACTTTTGCAGTGAACACTCACGTGCATGTTTTTGCGGAAACATGTTCCTTCGATATGGTCGACTTAGAAACAAAGAGACACAAGACTCAGAAAGGTGCCCGGCGCCGTGCCAAAGAGCACACGCATCAGTAGCTTGTTCCCGTTGTTGGTGAACAGCATTCCACTGTATGAAGACACCATTGTTTATTTGTTTACCGGTTGTAGGATGTTTGGGTTGTTTCCAGCTTTGGGTAATTATGAATAAAGCCACTGTAAACATTCACGTACAGATTTTAGAGTGAATATAAATTTTAATTTCTCTTGGGTAAATACCTGGGGGTAGGATTGCTGCATCGTTTGATTCTATGTTTCACTTTATAAGAAACTGCTAAGCTCTTTTCAAGGAGACCTGACCGCTTTGCATTTCCACCGGCAGTGGGTGAGTTCCCATTGTTCCACACCCTTGTCAACACTTGATATCGCCAGATTTTGTTTACCTGTTTCTTTCGTTTTGAACCATTGTAATACATGTGCAGTGATATCTCACTGTGAGCCCTTTAAGTTTTGATGCTCTAAATTATCCTTGGTGGGGTTTTGTACACTGCTTTTTATCCAGCAAGTAACCTGTTTTTATTGTTGTTTTCTAGCATTTTTAAAAACTTGCACAGGAGTAGAGAGAATAGTATAATCGTAAATCTGCATAAACTGGCCACCCACCTTCAATGATTATCAACGTTTTGCCAATTTGTTTCATCAAGCACCACCACTATTTTCTGGTTTGTTCTTTCTGGGGTCCTTTTAAGCAAATCTCATACTTCATGTCATTTCACTATTAAATACTTCAATATGAATCCCTTCAATAACTCTAAAAATAAAACAAAATGTAATCAGGGCACCTGGGTGGCTCAGTGGGTTAAGTATCTGACTCTTGATTTCAGCTCAGGTCATGATCTCAGGTTGTGAGATCGAGCCCCGCGTCAGGCTCTGCTTGCTCGGGATGGAACAGGCATGGAGTCTCCTTGGGATTCTCTCTCTCTCTCCCTCTCCCTCTGCTCCTCCCCTGCTCATGTGCTCTCTCTCTCTCTCTCTCTCTCTCACTCTCTCCCTCTCTTTTCCTTTCTATCTCCCTCTCTCTCAAAATAAATAAACATTAAAAAAATAAAATAAAGGGGAGCCCGGGTGGCTCGGTCAGTTAAGCATCTGACTTTGGCTGTGGTCATGATCTCGCAGTTGGTGAGTTCAAGCCCCACACTAGGCTCTGTGCTGTCAGTGAAGAGCCTGCTTCTGATCCTCTGTCCCCCTCTCTCTCTGCCCTTCCCCACTTCGCAATGCCCTCTCTCTCAAAAAGAAACATTAAAAAATCAAAATAAAAAGGATTTCTTAAAAAAAACCACAAAATGTAATCACAAGTAACAAAATGAATGATAATTCCTTACTGTCCTCTAATATTTAGTCTGCTCAAATATCCCCAATTGCTTCAAAAGTGCCTTTTTAAAAGTTGCTTTATTTAAATTTAACTTGCTTATGACATGAGGTGGAAGCTAAAAAATCTGAGGTCCTACTTCCAAATGATTGGGGTTCTTTCTACTCAGTTTTCAGAATCATTTTAAAGTTAGTTCAGGCTTTACTCAAGTTACAGTTTGACTAGTCCAAGTTATATTTTTATGACACAGCAGCAATTGGGAGATTATAAGGCAGGTATTAAGGATACAGAGTCGGCATATCATTTAACCCACAGATCAAAGCACTTAAAAGATGACTGTCACAATTAGATAGGGCAGCCAATTGATTTTACTGGCAGTGAATGCGCAGGTTGGCATTGTTCATAGTAGGCCCTCAACACGGTTGAGAATTAAGAAAACATCCTATCAAGAGGTGTTGTGCGCGCGTGTGTGTGTGCGTGTGTGTGTGTGTGTGTTGCGTTAGCGTCTTCAGCCAAATGAAATTTTGGTTTGGCAAGAAGACCCAAATAAGGAAGTTTTTGCCACGCCAGTGTAACTTTCACTTTATTTAGAAACGGGTAAGACTTTATTTTGAATTAGCCCCGTTGTAGTTTGTAGTCGAGTCAGACAAAAATCCAGAAAATTAATACGTAGATTTAAAGATAAGCAGCTTGGTTGTGTTCTGCTCTAATTTTTAAATTAACATCTCAGTTTAAATTCCTGGTTGTAACAAGACTTCCCTTCAATCCGAACTACAGTGCTGTGTTCTACGGTTCCCTCCAGCCCCTGAGCTCTTTTTCAACATTTGCACAAATGTATTTGCTTGCTCTATTACCATTTAGTCCAGATAACAAGGCTCAAGTAAATGTAGCCTGCGCAATAAGAATATAATCACTGTTTAAAATCAAACTTCAGAGTAGGTCAACATGGCATAATGTCCTGCCTAAGTGATCTGTAATTCACCTCTCCCGATAGTCATCTTGGCCCTGGAGTAGTTTAAAAGGTAGTAGCTGCCAAAAATTGTTAACCATTAAACAAGGGTTTACTTTTCTTTTGTGTGGCAGGAACAAAGGTGCACTTCTAAATCTGTGTCTAAAAAATGTGTAGGTTTTGAAGAATTCAATCCACTCGACAACTCTTGCTCTCACCATTCAGAACAAACCTTTTAAAAGTTTTGGGGGTTTTGGTTTGTTTTCTTGTTTTTTTATTTTGCCTTGATTGGGTGACCTGAGCCACAGTGTATGTGTATTTCTGGGGGTGCAAGTTGATGTAAAGAAAGCTTGGAAAGCCCAAGACAGTCCTAAAAGCAAGGTGTATTACACTGAAATGTGTTCCATCAATTGCCAGAGTATTTAAGAACAATGAGTCATCATCATGGGTAATGCCCCCTTCATGAGGGCAAAAATGGGTTTTCATCATGGAGAATATTCATCTCTCTTGCTGAACCATGGTGCAATTACCTTTCATGGTAGCTCAAAAGTAAACATTAGCATTTTTGCTCACTGTTCAACTTCAGTAAGTTAGCCCACCGCATTACTTCCAGCTTCAAAGAATTCTATAGTTTCATTCTCAAGACGACTCTAGAAGACATGGCATTTTAAGCACTAGGAGACTCGAGACTCATACACACGCAGCCTCTCATGGATTCAATTAGTCACCATTAGAACCTGAAGATCTAAGTTTCTACTTCGTTGACTGTGCTCAAGGCAGGTTTCTCCCAGAGCGTTGTGTCTTTTCACAATTACATTTGGTTTCTGCCAGGTTCTCCTTTTGGAACTTAGAATGTCTTTTTAGACCCCTCCCAGTGGAAGGACAATGCCAGGTTTTTCATTAGTGTAACGAGCCCATTCACCAGAGCCAATGGGGTATCTTGTTACTTTTCAAATTCCGTAGAGTAAAAATGTTGGCAAAGTCATTGCTATCTTCTACCTATTACAATTTTTTTTTTTTTTTTACTGCCAGATAAAAGACACGAGATACTTGAAGTGATATTTTATAACCATGGTTTTTCAACCTCCCTGGCACTGTGAACATTTGGGGTCAGATAATTCTTTGTGTGTGGGGGGGGGGCTCACTGTAGGATGCTTACCAGTATCCCTGGCCTACACCCACTAGATGTTAGTAGCTTCCTCACCCCAGTCATGACGACAAATGTCTCCAGAAATTGCCAAATGTCCCCTAGGGGACAAAATCACCCCCTGTTGAGAACCCTGGTTTTATAACCAGCCAGACAGGTATTCATTGTCAGTCTTTTAGATTAATTATTTATTAACACATTCCACAGTCAACTACTATTTAAGGAGTGCCACTGGACACAAGGTGGTACTAGACCAGATCCTTACATGATGCTTGTCCTCACAGAGTTTATGGACTAGCCTGGGAAGCCCACAGTCTAACCTTATTCCTAACATCTCCATAGCAAGAGTCCTGAACCATGGTCAGTATAGGCTAGGATCCACTCTGTAACTCACATCTTGCCTTGGCTCATGACCCCCAAATCTCCAAACCAGAGTATCGATGTGACCTCGGTGGTCACTCCAAAGGATGATCCTGTTCTCTTTTGAGTCCTTTCATGGCACCGAGTTGGTGCCACTCATTACCTACTTCCTGGTTTATAGATGCTGTGTGTAGCTCATCATTTTCTTATTCCTAGTGACTAGCACCTCCTGAAGATAGATGTCTGGCTGATTGCCTGGACAGATGAGTTGGGTCAGTTACTGTTGAGTACCTTGGCATCCCAACTAGAGCTTGGAGACAATTGTGGGGTTTTTTTTCTTTTTTCTTTTTTTGTATGAGAATGACACGATCAACACAAGTACCTATAAATATCATCTGTGTGACACTGTGCTGGAAAGACTGGAGAAAGGAAAACCTGAAGCCATGGAGACAGTGATGAAATGATTTTATATGCTTCCCATAGATGAATTAAGTACATTAGTAGAAAAATGGCAATGCGAATGAGGAACAAATGAACAAAAAGGAGAACCATTTCAAGGAAAAAGTAAATAAGAGTTTGGAAGAGGAAGTGATTATTATAAAGAAAATTAAAGTCAAAGTATTCAAACTCTGAAGGTTGGAGTGTGGGGATCTAAAATATGGTTTTTCCATTAAATACAAATAGAAGTTCTGAGATGATTCAAAGATGTTAGGACATACTGAGATCATCATTCTTCATGTAAGTCTCCTCTTTTGGAAGCAATATTCTTATACATTTCCTACTCTTACGTTAAGTTTAGCAGTAATCTAAGAGCAACCAAATTAGGGAGTCAGATGATTGACTTTGTGAACAACATCGTGGAAAACAGTGATGAGGAAAGCAATACTTTACAGATAAAAGAGGAGTTATAGGACCCCTTCACCATTTTGAGAACAGACCGTGGTGGGGCTAGGGTAGAAGCTGAGGAATATCATTTAGGAATCTGTTACATGAAACCCCAGTGTCAGGGGTGAGAACCATGAGAAGCGGACAGATTAGGGATACATCACAAAGACTAAGCTAACAGAATTTGTAAGTGAAATCACTACTAAAAAAATGACTCAAAAAAGACCCCAAGGTTTATGGTGAATTACTGAGGTGAGGAACTTAGGGAAGTAGCCAGTTTGAGAGCATATCAAAAACTCATTTGTTAACATGGCAACACTGAGGAACTCTTTAGCTATCTAAGCATAGACATCAAGTAGCCATTTGGAAATACGTATTTAAAGTTAGGTGCTTGGCTGAAAATAAAAACTTGGGAGTAGTACAGCACAGGTTTCTTAATGGAAGACAACAGAACTCACCCTAGCCAGCTTAAATAGACATGGGATGCCACAATATATGCACTCTTACGTTTACTACAGCATTACTTACAATAGCCAACATATGGAGGCAACCTAAGTCTCCATTGATTGATAAATGGATAAAGAAAATTTGTGTATATATATATATATATATATATATATATATATATATATATAGAATGGAATATTACTCTGCCATAAAAAGGATGAGATTCTGTTTTTTATGACAACATGGAGGGGCTTAGATGGTATTACGCTCAGTGAAATAATTCAGACTGAGAAAGACAAATACCATATGATTTCACTCACACGTGGAATCGAAAAAACAAACAAACAAACAAACAAACCAAAGAATAAGCGAACACACAAAAAGCAGAATCAAACCAATAAATACAGAGAACAAACTGAGGGTTGCAAAAGGGGAGAAGGGTGGAGGCGTGGGCAAAATGGGTGAAGGGGCGTGGGAGATATGGACTTCCAGTTATGGAATGAATAAGCCACAGGAATAAAAGGTACAGCATAGTGAATATGGTCAATGATATTGTAGTACCATTGTATGGTGACAGATGGTACCTACATTTGTGGTAAGCATAGTATACTGTATAGAGATGTTGCATCGCTATATTGTACACCTGAAACTAATGTAAAATTGTGTGTCAACTATACTCAAAAAATAAAAATAAAAACCATAACGACTAAAAAAAAAAAAAAAAGAAGTAACACCTTCAGCTCTACCTGGAATTGCAACAAAAGTGAAAGTAAAAGTTACCTCTGATGTAGATGTTCCATATTAAAAATGTAGGACTATAATAATCCTTAATCAGTAAATGCTGGGAAAACAGTTGTCCTGCTCCTACTTTTATTCTGTATTATGCATTTAGGCTAAATCAAAGTACAAAAATGTGCTGAATAAGGGAGTGCTCAGCTGGCTTAGTCAGGAGGGCATGCAACTCTGGATCTCAGGATTGTAAGTTCAAGCCCCACGTTGGTTATAGAGATTGCTTTAAAAAATGGAATCTGAATAAAATGTGCTAAATGAAATATTTTTAATTTGTGTAGAATTGTATAGGCTGGTCAAATAAAGAAAACTCAATAAAAAGAAAAGAAATGGAGTATTATTTAGTTCCAAGAATTTCTGGATGGGTTGGAACGAGACCTAAATGTGATGCGGCCAAATACAATGAAGCCAGGGCAAATGTCCAGCCACACCATGGGAAAGCTCTAATAGAAACACCACTGTTGGTACTACCCACTGTGACATGAGGGACTGGGCATCGGAAATCTGACTTCCCTCAGACAAAGCAGATGCCTTCGTCATGAAAGGCGACCCTATCTCTCCTAGTCCTGTGCACCCAGATTTAGCACCTGTGCATAGGAGTTGAAGAAATTCAGACACATGTCTCTACTCCAGCTATAAGAAAAACATGCAATTTTAGCTATACAACCTCTCTAGTATTAGAAAGAAAGCTAGAGGAGTTTGAAATGAGTGTTGAATAAGTAAACTTGCTGCATTTGCCTCGGGAAGCCAGTGGTGTATAGATAGTATTTACAGTTATGGTATTAGGTGAGGCCACTTTGGGAGAGAAAAGAGACGGTGGCTGGACTGAGTCCTTGAGCACCCCAATACTTAGATATCCAGGAAGGAAGCTGAGAACAATCAGGTAGTGAGAAGAAAAACCAGGCAAGTATCATGTCCTAGAAGCTCAAGGAGTAAGGGATCAACTGTAGTGAATGGTGCTTTGCGATAGATTAAGAACAGAGAGCTGACCACTGGATTTGAACACATGTAGCTCATTCATAACTTTGACAAGAGGTGTTTCAGTGGAGTGATTAGAATGGGTGCATAAGAGATTTGGAAAGGATGAGATGGAGACAATGTGTATAAAGGGGCAAAGATATGGTGATGGGAGTTGGAGCAGAAAATGGGACCAAGGGAAGGTCTTCTTTCAAATGGGAGACGCTTAAAAATTAAGGATGAAAAGGCATAACACAGCCACATGTCTAAACAACCCAGCCCACTGGTATGTTTTAAATTCTCTTTCACAAAAACTGATTTACTGCCTGATCAGTGCAAATACTGTGTTTTTAAACAGTTTATCCTAACGTGTTGGAATGTCCCAATGGGGGATGTCAAGGGCTTTCTGTTTGTCATCTCACTGGGCTCTGAGTCTTGACACAGTCATCCTTTCACAACTGAAGAATAAACTCTCTGATCTTGTTCACACTTTTCCTGAAGCATGCCTCATTTCAGCTTTCTCTACCTTTAACAAAAAGGTTCATCAGAAAATATTACCCTTGTGTTATCCAGAAGAGGAAGGCATGTACTTTAGAAAGTGCTAGAATATGAAGGTCAAATCATATAGTATGCAGCCATTGGAGACTGTCTTCTTTTACTCAGTTCAATGTTTTAAGATTCATCTGTGTTGTTGTATCAATAGATGCTTCCTTTTTATTGCTGAGTAGTATTCTATTTTATGGATATACCACCATTTCTTTATCCACTCAATTGGTGAACATGTGAGTTATTTCCCAAATTAAGAATGAAACTGCTATCCAAAACTATACTATGTACTTTATAAATATACAATAAAACACATTGATTATTAAAAAAAGAATAAAACTGTGATACGGCATATATATACAATGGAATATTACTCAGCCATAAGAAGAATGAAATCTTGCCATTTGCAAAGACGTGGATGGACTTAGACAGTATTATGCTAAGCTAAGTAAGTCAGTCAGAGAAAGACAAATACCATATGATTTCACTCATATGTGGAATTTAATAAACAAAACAGATAAACATAGGGGGGGAAAAAGAGAGGCAAACCAGAAAACATACCCTTAACAACAGAGAACAAACAGGGTTACTGGAGGGGAGGTGGGAGGGGAGTTGGGGTAAATGGGTGATGGGTACTAAGGAGGGCGCTTGTGATGAGCACTGGGTGTTGTATATAAGTGATGAATCACTAAATTCTACTCCTGAAACAAATATTACATTGTATGTTAACTAACTGGAATTTAAATAAAAACTTGATGAAAAAGAAGACTAAACCTTCTAAATATATTCACATTTAGTTTTTTTGTGTGGACACATAAAGAAAAATGTCTTCAATGTCTTCATTTCTCTTGGGTAAGTATGGAGTGGAACTGTTAAATCATAAAATAAGTGTATGGTTAACTTTAATCTATACTGGAGGTGGTAACCATTTTATATTCCAACCAGCAATTTATCTGGCATCCTAAAAACTTGCTAAACTCACTTATTAGTTCTAATAGATTTTTGGTAAAATCTTTGGGCTTCTCTGCAGAGTCAATCATGTTGCTGAAGAAAAAAGACAAGTTTTCTTTACTCCTTTCCAATCTGTGCCTTAAAGAAAAACTGCCATATTTCACTGGCTAGAACCTCCCAGTAGGATGTTGACTGGAAGTGGTGAGAATAAAAATCCTTGCCTTATTCCTAATCTTGGAAAGAAAATATTCAGTCCTAAATAGGAAAGTATGATGTTAGCTGTAGCTGTTTTTGTTGATGCCCTTTATCAGAATGAAGAAGTTCCTTTTTTTTTCTAGATAGTTTGCCTGATGAATAGATGTTGAGTTTTGTCAAATGAGTTTCCTGCATCTATCAAATTGATCACGATGAATTTCATTGATCTTTGAATGTTGAACCAAACTTGCATTCCTAGGTTAGGTCCCACTTGGTCATAATGTAACTTAATTCCTGCATTTCATTCGCTAATATTTTGTTAAGAATTTTTGTGTTTATACTCCTGAGGGATATTGGCCTGTAATTTTCTCTCCTTTAAATGTCTTTGTCTGGTCTTGGAATCAGGGTAATGTTGGCCTCATAATTTGAGGAAGAATGTGTTTCATGTTCCTCTATTTTCAGGAAAAGTTTATATAAAATTGTCTTCCTTTATTGTTTGGTAAAATTTGGCAGTGACGTTATCAGAGCCCAGAGTTTTCTTTTTTGGAAGATGTTTAACTACAAATGTAATTTCATTATTTGGCGTAGGATTATTCAGGTTACCTGTTTCTTCTTGAGTGAGCTTGAGTGGTAGGCTTATGACTTTTGAGCAATTTTTTCCACTGCATCTAAGCTATCAAATTTATTAGCATAAAGTTGTTCATAATAGTCCCTTATGTCCCTTTTAATGTCCTTAGGATCTTTAGTGATGTTTCCGCTTTCATCCCTGACACTATTAATTTGTGAGTTCTTTCTTCTTTCTTTAGCAGTTCAGCTAAAATTTTTTATCAACTTTATTGATTTTTTTCAAAGAAATAGATTTTGCTTTCATTAATTTTCCCTTTTCTCTGTTTTTAATTCCATTGATTTCTGGCCTCATCTTTATTGCTTAATCTTTTATTTATTGCTTTTAAATTTGTTCATTTTTCTAATTTATTCAGGTAGAAGTTTAGGAAATTGGTTTGAGACCTTTGTCGTTAAACATTTAATGCTATAAATTTTCCTCGTAGTGTTGCTTTAGCTGAATTCCACAAATTTTATATGTTGTCTATTTAATTCATTAAAATCTTTTCTAACTTCCTTGTGACTTTCTCTTTGACTAAAGGGTTATTTGCAAATGTGTTATTTCATTTCCAAACACTTGGGCGATTTTCTAGATAACTTCTCATTATTGATTTCTACTCTACTTTTTAGTCAGACACAGAATTTTCGTATTTTCAATTATTTTAAATCTGTTGAGGCTTAATTTACGGCTCAGAACATGGTCTGTTCATCTTCTATGTTTATCGTACTTAGTTTCACATGCTTCACTACAGAATATTCATATGATTGACATCCTGGGGTTTCCCCAGCCTCCACTGTAGGTGTTATATAATACACAGTATATGCAACACATAAGCTTCCTAAAATCTGAAAACCTGTGAATTCTAAAATGCAACTGGCTTCAGGGATTCAGTATAATTGTGGACTGATTTCTTGGTTACATTATGATACATGTGATCCAGCATGTTTATATTATTTTTAGATCATCATTGACATAAAAACACATAAATTTAAAAATTCCTCGAAGAACTTTAAGATTCTAAAGAATATTTTCCTAGACCATGGAGACCATGGCTCCTAGCCAGAAAACTTAGCAATGATGAATTTATGGTATAACAGTGTTGAGTTTTCTTTGGCTGCAGCTGCTTTTCTTAGAAGAGACCTCCTTTGAAACGCTAAACTATCTGACAGGCAAATTCGGGTGGCACTTTTTGTTTTGGATTTTCTGAGACATGATCAGAATTGCCAAAAGGCAATTTTACTGCTTTTCTGTGATGAGTCCTAAAAATTCCAAGGACATCCCTGAGGAGATAGAGAAGATAAACAGCTCATGACAAATATCAACCTCATTCTAGATCAGAACTATCTTGCTTCTTGAAATCCTGTAATTGTCTATTAAAACTAAGAAAAATTGCTTATGAAACCAAGAAAGTTGGCAGTTTTAGAATAAATTCTTACTAACACTGTTCCCAAACCCGTAGTAATGAACCAGAGGAAAAGAGTACATTTAAGTGTCCTTACAATTGCAAACCTTAGCACAGATTTAAATGCCAATCTTTATTAAAAAATATTGTTGAATGGAGGGGTGCCTGGGTGGCTCAGTCAGTTGAGCTTCCGACTTCGGCTCAGGTCATGATCTCGCAGATTGTGAGTTCGAGCCCCGCGTCGGGCTCTGTGCTGACAGCTCAGAGCCTGGAGCCTGCTTCGGATTCTGTGTCTCCCTCTCTCTCTCCCCTCCCCTGCTCATGCTCTGTCTCTCTCTGTCTCAAAAATAAATAAAAACATTAAAAGAAAGTTAAAAAAATATTGTTGAATGGAAATGATAACTCAAGGGGGCCTCAATTTTGTAGAATTAGGGGAAAAGCCTCAAAATCAGCAAGTAGGAGTTCAATTAGCAAATTCAATAGAAAACATGTAGGTCAGCCAGACCCATGGGTAGGAGGCAGACGATGCAGGAAGAGAAAGAAGGCAAAGCTATGACACCGTTTGCATTCTTTTAACCACAAGAATTTGAGGAATCAAGAGAATTGTGGGAAACTGACTAGATATCCTAAAGATTGATGCCACAACTGCTCTGCACATTTTCCACTCTTTGCTGCCCCGGATATAAGACCCTACCTTATTTCAATAACATTATAAAGAGAAATTCATATGATAATGAGGAAAACAGTAATTGGGGTGGAGCAGAAGATCATCTGGTTGGTTCTATCCTGACAAATCTCGATCACGAGGTTAGGTTTGATGTCATTAAGGAAAAGAATATTAAAAATTACTTTTAACTGGGTGTCACTAATGTATTGTTTCCTCTCACACAGTCTGGGTGGACTCCATGTTAAATAATAAAAGTGATATGGTTATGTGTTCAATTTGAATGCCATTATCTGCTCTTAGATGCCTGCTTCCAAGAAAAAGTTTAGGAAGCCAAGATTCAGGACTAGAACCTGATGGATGCCTCATTTCCTGGTGCTCTGTGCAGGGCAGGGGATGGGCATCAGGGACTCTATTGCTAGAATAGCCCTATCTTTTTATGCTTGGGCTGGGAAGAGGGGGGTGGCACACAGAAAGTCAGAGTCTACACAGCATTCTTGATGGGACACTCATTTTTCACTTATATTTCACCCTATTTAAAAAAAAAAAAAACTAGATCAGGACTTTTCAAAAACAAGTTACTAAACTCAACCTTAGTAGGGATGTGACTTAGTAAGTCCTGTTCTGATTCCACTTGCATTTCAAATTTAGGAAACATGCACACTTGTCTGTGTCAGTCTCCTCCATTTTATGAATTAAACTTCTGGTGCAGAATGGGAGTTTGCTTAAGTAAAAGGTAGGAATGCATAGAATGCTTTGAAGAGAGAAAAAGGCCAAGTCAGTGCTGCAGGCAGTCATGACTAGAATTCTTAAGCCCTGTGAGAAATCAAGTTGTGCAGGATTCTGTTCAAGCACTGGCTACTCTTGGTTGCATTAAGTGGCCACTTCGAGCGAAAGCAAATTTCAGCTTTCCGAGCTGAGCTGTATACCTGAATGCTTTGGAAACTTGTCTTCATTTTATTTTCCTTCAAAACCCTTACAGCCTGCTGACCAGGTAAAATAATGGAACATATGGTCTTTATTTAATTCCTTCGTGCTTACCGCCAAGACAAGAGGAGGTTGAAGGGTGAAGATCTCTTGGCTGTCTCCAATGCTTTGCTTTAATCTTACTTTATTTACTAAGAGCTAATAAAAAATCTGAAGTGCTTAACTCTCAAGTGTTGTTTTTCTTCTGGGCACTGGTATTTGATTTGTTCCTTGGCCTGAACACCCCCCTCTTTTCACTGCTGACTGTGCCATTGTGAACCTCTTTTTTAATGCTGCATTCATTCTCCTTTCTTTGATATATTTTGAGCTCCTAAAAGTGTTTTTTCCATTCTTATTCAAATTACTTTAAATTATTTTGAAATATAATCACATTGGATTTATAGAGTAAAATAATTTAATTATAAAAATAATATTTATATGAGAAATTTTGGAAAAGAGGGAAAAAAATCCCTTCTCTTGCTGCCCAATTGCAATAGCTCTTTATTATTCTCTCTCTTTTTTAAAACATTTATTTATTTTTGAGACCTAGAGAGACAGAGCACGAACGGGGGAGGGTCAGAGAGAGAGGGAGACACAGAATCTGAAACAGGCTCCAGGCTCTGAGCTGTCAGCACAGAGCCCGACGCGGGGCTCGAACTCACAGACCGCGAGATCATGACCTGAGCTGAAGTTGGCCGCTTAACCGACTGAGCCACCCAGGTGCCCCTATTATTCTCTTTTAATACAAGTATTGCATTTTGCATACTGACAGAGTGCATAGAATTCTGCCCAAATGTCTTTCAGGTCACATTATCCTCTCATTGTGGTTCCATGTTTGCTAATTCTGCAGATTACTAGGGAAGATATTCATGTGACATTGCCTCGACTGACGTAGCCATTCTGCTATCAATAGGACATTTAGGGGGGTGCCTGGGTGGCTCAGTCGGTTAAGTGTCTGACCTTGGCTCAGGTCATGATCTCATGGTTCGTGGGTTCCAGCCCTGCATCGGGCTCTGTGCTGACAGCTCAGAGTCTGGAGTCTGTTTCAGATTCTGTGTCTCCCTCTCTCTCTGCCCCTCCCCAACTCATGCTCTGTCTCCCTCTGTCTCAAAAATAAACACTAAAACAAATTAAAAAAAAAATAGGACATTTAGATAGATAATAGCCACTTCTAAGGCTGTGCTCCCAAGGGCAGGAACTTTTTAAAACAATCAAACCTGCAACAAATTAACATATAAGGGCTAATAAAGTGTGGGGCTTTGGATATGAAAATGACAAGTTATAAAAACTTTGTGACAAATAATTCAACAAGAACAATTCTCCTTGGTTACTTTCAGGACATATAACTGTGGACTGGGGAAGTGAGCACAGATTATGACAGGAGTATCCGCATCCGTAAAAAAAATACTAATGTGATTATCTATCCTCATAGAATCAATTTCCTGGCATATCTTTTCTGAAATATATCCCTGAAAATGTGGTTCTTGGTATATCCAACTTGCAGGTGAAACTAATCATGCTGATATCAAAACCTTTACTATTTGTACAAGATAAATATTTCCTCATCCATTACATAGTGAGTAGCCTTTTTCATGTCTTCCCACATTTTATATTCACACACTCGGATATTTTATTTGGAGCTTTAAAAAAATCGGATTGCTCTTCTAAGAGGTTTGCATTTGTCTACGGACAATAAAAACTGAAAATAAGAACTTGATAAGTCTGAATGCATCATTACTATCAAGCCTCATCACCTTGTTTTGGATAACCAGGAAACTGTAACAAAGACAAAAACATGCTTTTAGCTCTTTGTAAATTACTCACTGCACGACCTCTTTTTCAATATTGTGCTTCTTAGTCTCGATATCAATTTTCTTTCTCTTGGAAATTCTTTTAATTTGTTAATAAAATACTTAAAGATATAGAGATCTTTGAGATTCTTGATATGGTCAACTCCCAGTCAAACACATTTTATCAATATCAAAACCCTTTAATAGTGTTATGAATTAACTACTTTTTCCTTACTCATTCCATTTTAATATCTTTTTTCTCTTTTAATACATTTTCTTAAACTCTATTTTATAATACATCAATATGCCTGTTTTGTTTTTGTAAATTGGTGTTTCCTTGCGTATCTTTAAAAAAATCCCTTTATTCTAAAATATTCTGTTATTTGGGGCACCTGGGTGGCTCAGTCAGTTAAACGTCTGACTTCGGCTCAGGTTATGATCTCACGGTTTGTGAGTTCGAGCCCTGTGTCGGGCTCTGTGCTGACAGCTTGGAGCCTGGAGCCTGCTTCGGATTCTGTGTCTCCCTCTCTCTCTGCCTCTCTCTCTCAAAAATAAATTAAGATTAAAAATAGTAAGATTCAGATCTTTCTCCAATGTAGATATTTTCCAGCTATCATAACAACCGGTTCCTCCGTTCTCAGCTTCTCGCTTTTCTGACACCACCCCAAAAGGATTGGAGGGGGGGTGCTGTGGTACCTCGTTACAGCCTGGTAAGGTGGAAGGCTAAGCCCTCACCCTGTCTTTGCTGGTGGCGGTAGGGGTGAGGCTGCAATCTCTTCGGCGGTGTTGGGCTATAGGAGAGTGGTTTGTGTCTAAAGGTTCTTTATGTTGTCAGTTTGCCCTCTTCCTGGTCCTTTGGCTAGAGAGAGGCTTTTCTCAGGCCTTTTTAAAATCTGTGCCTGCTGGCATTTCCAGGCATCCAGGCTGATGCAAAAAGAAAGCCTCAGGTTCCGAGGTCCCTAGTCAGTCTGCCTTCTTTTCTCTACTTTGCAAGGACTTTTCAAAGTATTGTTATGGTTGTTTTCTGTGTAACGTCCTGAGTTTTTAGTTCTATTTGCCTGGAGAAATAGGGAAAAGAATGTCTACTCTGTTTTCTGGAAACGAAACCTATGTATCTAGTCTTTGTCAGGCTTCTCTATAAATTATTTTTAAGTGGGAAGAGCTTAAATATTGATCTAATTATTATTTTTGGCTATGTTATTTGCATCAGATTTCTTCACTTGTCTTTACATTTTGATTTGCAAGCTCATTTGGAGAGGGAGATTTTATGTCTCTTGGATGATGGGTTGAAGTAAAGGGGGATGTAAGAGAAGTACATAATTATATATCAAACTGGCTGATAAATAGATGGTGTCACTTAAAAAGAACTGGTACTATTATGAAACTAACCTGATCAGAGCTAACTTTGGATTTTGGAGTTTGTTATCTTACATAAACTATTTCTCCCAACTGTTTCCAAAACATGTTTAAGAAAGTAATTTTGTTGCTTCTTTCTCCAGACCCTGGACTACAACTCTAGAACCAGGTTTAGAATGTAATTTAGGGCCTATGCCCTTTGTGGTGAGAGAGAGTTATCACAGACCTGGGCCCTAACACATTCGGTAATTTGGTTAAGCTTCTAGTTAGCCAACCATGCCTGAGTTCTTCCACTGGCTTGGCCCACAGGTAATTATGAGTTGTGGCCCTGGGCAGTATATGGCAGAAAGGTTTTACGTCTCCTTTCATTAGTCAGGGGAGAGGAAGTCCCATATCAGCCCTAGCTGTAAGCAACGAGCCTATCTTAGTGCATCTCAAGTGGAGATAGAGGACCAGAGAGTCCTTTAAGTGTCCCTTAATTGCAGAAGTTCAACTGTCCACTATCAGACCGATTCTAAGAGGTCTCTTGCTTCACCTCTGCCTACCATTTTGCTTTTCTGTTATATTTCTGGACCATGGAAATGATACTCTTATCACTCTTATCTGAGCTGTCAGCACAGAGCCCGACGCGGGGCTCGAACCCACGAACTGTGAGATCATGACCTGAGCCGAAGTCGGACACTTAACCGACTGAGCCACCCAGGTGCCCCTCATTTTTATTTTTTTAAATCTTTTTGGAATCTGATTGCCATGTGCTGGGAATAGAAACTGCACCAAAGCATGAATTTACTAGACCATCTAGATGGAAAACATACACCTTTCTTAAACACGTTTTGGAAGCACTTGGCGGGGGGGGGGGGGGGGGGAATAGTTTATATAAGATAAAAAACTCCCAAGTTAGCTCTGATCAGGTTAGTTTCATAACAGAACTAGTTCCTTTTAAGTGACACCATCTATTTATCAGCCAGTTTGATATATAATTATGTACTTCTCTTACATCCCCCTTTACTTCAACCCATCATCCAAATATGGGTAGACGATAACTTTCGGCTAAATTGTTCTTCAGTGTTATTGGGTACATATAAGCCAAATGTTTACTATGATTAAATTTCTTGTAAACTTTTTTTTCCAGTGTTAATAATGGTCCTATTTTCCTTGGCTTAGTTGTGCTCTTGCCCATGGTTAAATCCTTCCAATACAGTATAATATTATGGCAATCCAGATTTCCATGCAATCGAATCTCTCTGTTCACATATCAGTTACTATTTTCTCCTTTATGACTTCCCGTCTAGTACCCTTCATCTTTATGTTCCAGTGGGACCAGTTACTTTCTTGGACTTCTGACAGCTGCCTTCTTTGAAAGTTCTCTTTACCATCAACTTTCTCCTCTTTCTTGTGTTGAATCTCTTGCCTTCCAGGACTCCACTTTTTTCTTAGTTCACTGTAGCATGACCCTGCTACAGGAAGTTCCTAAGAAAAGATGCACTAGAGGGGCGCCTGGGTGGCTCAGTTGGATGACCGACTTCAGCTCAGGTCATGAGCTCACGGTTCATGGGTTCGAGCCCCGCGTCGGGCTCTGTGCTGATGGCTCGGAGCCTGGAGCCTGCTTCGGATTCCATGTCTCTTCTTTCTGCCCCTCCCCTGCTTGTGCTCTGTCTCACTCTGTCTCTCAAAAATAAATAAATGTTAAAAAAAAAAAAGGTTTTCTTTAAAAGAAAAGAAAAGATGCACTAGAGATACCTTTTTAAAAATCTTTGTTTTGCTTTCATTTCAAATGGGTAGTTTGGCTAGTACAACATTCTAGGTTGGAAATTATCTTCCCCTAGAATTTCTGGAAGTTACTGCTCCTTTTTCTTCCAGCTACTGAAGTTTCCAAAAGAGTTTTCATTCCTGATCTTTCATTTAGGACCCAGCTTTTCTCCCTGGGATATTTTAGGATCTTCTTATCATTTATGTTCTGTAATTTCACAATGATGTACTGGGGTGTGGGTCTTTTTTTAGTCTTTCAATTATACTCTTAGTGGGGTTTTTCAATCTGGAGATTCATGTACTTGAGTTCTATGATTTTTTTTCTTGAATTATGTGGCACAGATAGCTAAACTCCCATTGGAATTTCGTTTTCCTTCTTTGCTGTGGTCTAAATGCTTATGTCCCTTCAATTTTCATATTTGAAATCCTAGTCCCTGAGGTGACGATATTAGGAGGTGGCACCTTTGGGAGGTGATTAGGTCATGAGAGGAGTCTGCACGGATGGGATTTGTGTCTATTAAAGACACTCCAGAGTGCCTGCTGGCCCCTTCCACCACATGAGGACATAGCAAGAAGTTTTTAGTCTGCAACCTGAAAGAGAGCCTTCACCAGAACCTGACCATACTGGTACTCAGATGTTGGACTTCTAACCTCCAGGACTGTGAGCAATACCTTTCTGCTGTTTAGAAATCACCTAGTCTGTGGTATTTTTGTTATGGCAATCCGAACGGAATGATGAGAGGAAAATGGAATTGTGTTTTTCCTATTCTAGAGGGAAGCAGGGCAGGGCTGGCTGATTGGGATGGTCCACCCTACCAGAGTTTTATAGGTCACGTGATGTGTCAGTAATTCCTCTGGCCAAGATGTGAGGAACCTAAGAAAGATTGTAAGTGGGGTCCTGTCCAATTGGTCTTCCTACAGAGTAAAAGGATCCCATCAAAAGATAACCTGGATTACCAGGGCATCTCACTTTGGGGTTTTCCTGAAAAAAAGAGCCTGGGGTCATGACTTCAGTGGGGTTCATTTCAGAGGTGACATTTGGAACAGAAGTGAGGGAACGAGGAAAGTGAAACAGGGAAGGGAGAAAAAGCCACAAAAGAATGAGTTACTGAGTTGGTAAACTGTGTAGACAACTAGGGCACAAACCTGTTAAGAAGATGCGGGGTGTGTGTGTGTGTGTGTGCGCACGCGTGTGCGCAAAGGACTATTACTCAGCCATCAAAAAGAATGAAATCTTGCCATTTGCAACCACGTGGATGGAGCTAGAATATATTATGCTAAGTAAAATAAGTCAGACAAAGATAAACACAATATGGTTTTATTCATATGTGGAATTTAAGAAACAAAACAGATAAACATATGGAAGGGGGAAAGAGAGAGAGGGAAATAAACCATAAGAGACTCTTTTTTTTTAATATAATTTATTGTCAAATTGGTTTCCATACAGCACCCAGTGCTCATCCCAACAGGTGCCATCCTCAATGCCCATCACCCACTTTCCCCTCCCTCCCACCCCCCATCAACCCTCAGTTTGTTCTCAGTATTTAAGAGTCTCTTATGGTTTGCCTCCTTCCCTCTCTGTAACTTTTTCCCCCTCCCCCCCACCATGGTCTTCTGTTGAGTTTCTCACGATCCACATATGAGTGAAAACATATGGTATCTGTCTTTCTCTGACTGACTTATTTCACCTAGCATAATACCCTCCAGTTCCATCCGTGTTGTTGCAAATGGCCAGATTTCATTCTTTCTCATTGTCAAGTAGTATTCCCTTGTGTATATAAACCACAATTTCTTTATCCATTCGTCAGTTGATGGACATTTAGGCTCTTTCCATCATTTGGCTATTGTTGAAAGCGCTGTTATAAACATTGGGGTACAAGTGCCCCTATGCATCAGCACTCCTGGATCCCCTGGGTAAATTCCTAGCAGTGCTATTGCTGGGTCATAGGGTAGGTCTATCTTTAATTTTTTGAGGAACTTCCACACTGTTTTCCAGAGTGGCTGCACCAGTTGGCATTCCCACCAACAGTGCAAGAGGGTCCCCGTTTCTCCACATCCTCGCCAGCATCTATAGTCTCCTGATTTGTTCATTTTGGCCACTCTGACCGGCGTGAGGTGGCATCTCAGTGTGGTTTTGATTTGTATTTCCCTGATGAGGAGTGATGTTGAGCATGTTTTCACGTGTCTGTTGGCCATCTAAACCATATGAGAGTCTTAAAGATACAGAACAAACTGGGGGTTGATGGAGGGAGGCTGGTGGGGGAGGGGCTAAATGGGTGATGGGGGTTAAGGACACTTGTGACGAGGGGCACTGGGTGTGGCATGTAAGTGATGAATCACTAAATTCTACTCCTGAAACCAACATTGCCATACATGTTAACTACAATTTAAATAAAAATGAAAAAAAGACCATCTGGGCAAGTAGCAGAACAGTTCCCACAAATGTTACATCAAGTGAAATGGAAGTAAAGCCAAAACCAAGGAAGCAAAGCAATTTTTCTACTAATTCTCACTGCCCCTTTTATGAGGGTCACCTCTGGGAGCATTAACATCCCCTTACCCTTCAGGGAAGTGGCTGTTCAAGGCCCAAAGCGCGCTGGCAGGATGCAGGGAATGTTTATCCCAGCTTCAGGGAAGGCAGTCAGACTAAGAGCACGGAGTGAAAGATACTGCGAGGATATGATACACAGCACTGCTACAAGGACATGACGTCAGTGACCAAGCAGAAGAAAGATGCACCTGCCTAACTCAAGGGCATCAAGGTCCCAGGGTTCAGGCAGAGATCCTCCAAGGAGTCCTCAAAAAGGCCCACGTGACAACCCCCCCCCCCCAAACAAAACCGCTTTAAACATCTGCCAGGCATGGAGAGAGCAAAGCCAGCATTTCTTTCCCCTTCCTTTTGCTCTTTCCCCGTATGCCCAGATCCCTGAGCCATCTGGCCAACATGCTAGGGAACCGCAGAAGGGGACAGATCCGAGTCTGTGCCCCCTTTCTCCGCTGGAGGCTTCAAGCCTGGGAAAGTGATGAAGTGCTGCCTCTAAATCAAAGTTCAGCACTTTCATTAATATCCTGGATTGGACACTGATTTGCAAACCAAGACTGTTTGTAACTCCATAACCATAAGAGCTACATGTTACCTAATAACGAGCAGAGACGGTTTTTATCTCGGGGCAGGAGGCATTCAAGTTTTCAAATCAAGTGTGGGAGACGAATACAGTCGCACTTTGATGGCAGCATCGGCTGTCCTCATTTGATCCACATGTGTCAGGCCATCTTAATGAAATGAAATTCATCTTTGTGGCCAGCCTGACTGTGGTGCTCCGTCCTTCCTAGCACCTGTCACTACCATCTTTCCTTGTTTACTTTGTGCTGCACTCTGTGCCCTCACTCACCAGCACAATCTCTGTAAGATACAGTCATTCTGGTTCCCATCTGCAGCTCCAGAAGCTAGCACAGCGTTAGGCACGAGGTGGGAATGCCTGTCAAATGAAATAATTTGTACGTATATGTTCGTAAAAGATCTGACAAATGTACACAAGTGAAGCCATACATTTTTGAAAACCTCAGCTTTGCAGAAAAGAATCAAATGATAAGACTTTGGGGCCATCCTGGGAAAGTCAGGAATTATGGGGGCTCTATATTCCTAATGACAGTGTTTCTCAGAGTGTGGTCCCTAGAGCAGCAGCATCACTGGGAAGCTTGTCAGAAATGCACATTCTCAGCACCTCCCCACTTTCAGAAACTCTGAAGGGGGGAGTCCAACATCTGTGTTTAACAAGCCCTCCAGGGCCCGCTCAAGTTTGAGAACCACTGCCCTAATATTGGAAATGCCCCTCCCTGCAAAGTGCTGAAGTCATATTTGGAAGGAGGAGATGATGTCTATTAAAGACCCCTGAAAACCAAGACCCATATGATCTCCTTCTTCTTGATGCCATTGAAGTTAACCATCCAAACTAAAGACCGTCCAACACAATCCATTACCAGAGGATTCAGCTGGAAAGGATTACAGCCAAGCAGCACTGTCAACATCTACAAACGGGGTCCAGGTGCATGCATCTGGTACTCCTGGCTAGGAAATCGCTGGATTACTTGCTTCATTTAGTTCTACATTTTAATGGTCTGACATTTTAAACTGCATGGCTGGGTTTCTAATCAGATGGGCCCATCTCTGTACCTATCTTGGCATGACAACTTACTTTGTGGGAGAGTTGAATTAGCAAGGGTGCTAAGCCTCAGGTTGGGCCAAAGGGAGAGGAAGTGATACTTCAAATGTGTGGCCAATCCATACGTGACCTCAAAATGTGAGGTCAAAACCTCCAGGTGGACAAGAACAGAGAAGAGCCACATAGAAACCATCCAAAACCTTCAGGGAGTATGCTGATCCCTTCACCCACGGAGGCTGGATATTCTTAAAACCCCATCAAGTTCAGGGAGATGAAGGTCTGGTATGTTAGACAGATTCTATTGGGTCCGTGAGGGTCACCAACAGGACCAATGGGACAGACCAAGGCACAGGAAGGAAAATGTCTTTAAATGGAGTATGTAAGTATGTATGTATGCATGAATAAACAAACCAAAACACAAACAAGAAGTGAAACAAGAGCCAAGGAAAGGAAGGAAAAAGAGTGAAAATGTTCGGTTCGGGTTAACAAAAAACCAAATAATAAATAAACAAATAACGCACCAGACACTATGTTGGGGAGGAAAAAAAGACAGAAGGGTAAAAATGCTCACCATCTAAGTGCCAAAGACGATCTACTTGTCCTCTAGAGCGTCCACTAAGGAAGCTGGTAGCTACATGAGGCTACGTAAATGAAAAGCAACTGCCATCACCCGGAGGGCGCTTGTTGGGCTGAGCACTGGGTATTGTATGTAAGCGATGAACCACGGGAATCTACCCCAAAAACCAAGAGCACACTTTACACACTGTACGTTAGCCAATTTGACAATAAATTATATTATAAAAAAAACAAAATAAAAAAATAATAAAAACCATAAAATAAAATGAGGATGCTAATAAGAAAATAAAAACTTACTACAAAAAAAAAAAAGCAATTAAAAGTAAATCCAATTAAAAAATCAGTGCCTCTGTACACAAGTCACGTTTCAGCTGCTTGGTAGTCCCATGTGGCTACCATATTGAACACCAGGGATTAGAACACTCCCATCATCCTAGAAAGTTTTCTTGGACAGTGCTGCTCTACAACTTACTCTAAGATCAGACTTGTACTTTTTTCCATCCTTCCAGGAATATCGAAACTCATAGAATATGGAAAACCAAAAGGTGTATGGCCAAGGACACAAGTAATTTTGCTCTGTTGACGAATTAGCCTTCTCCCTGAAATTCCGCACAAACATGGCCTGATTTGTTTGTCTACACATATCTCAAGCACACACACTCAACATGATTCAACACAACAAATGTTAACCTGAATGCCTTCTCTGGGCAAGACATTGCCCTGGGCACCACCTGAAGAGTAAAGATGCATAGAATGTAGTCCCTGTTCTCCAAGGGACATATTTGACAGAAGATGTAAGACCAGGACATAATCATGAGATAAGAAAAATAGGGATGTTGGGAGAGGTATGAAGTAAGCTGTGGGTCCCCCAGTGCACAGTCCCCCCACAGGGCTGCTGTGCATATAATAGCCTTGTTAAAAATACAGGTGCTCTGTATTTATAGGTCTCCTTTTGCTTTTTGTTTGTTTGCTTATTTTTTTGGTTTTTTAGATTCCACATGTGAGTGAAACAATACGGTATGTGTCTTTCTCAGTGTGACTTATTTCATTTAGCATAACATCCTCTTAAGTCCAAACTGATGGTTGCCAGAGGGAAGGTGGGATGGGAGATGGGAAAAAGTGGGTGGAGGGGAGTGGGAGATACAGGCTTCCAAGACGGAATAAATAAGTCAGGGGAAAAGAAAGTACATAGGGAGTACAGTCAATGATACTGTAATAGCATTGTATGATGTCAGATGGTAGCTTTATTCGTGGTGAGCATAGCATAATGTATAGACACGCTGAATCACTATGTTGTACACCGGAAACTAACGGGATGTTGTGTATCAACTGTACTTAAATTTTAAGAACTAAAAAAAAAAAAAAAAAAATACAGATGCTCCAGCCCCATCTGAAGAGAGGGATATTCTTTGGCTCTGGGAGAGGCTTCTGACAACAGGCATGTGCCTCCCTCATGGAGGCAGACACCTGCAAGATGGCCTTTGGGTATAAAGAGGACAGTATAGGAGAATGAGCATTCTCTTATAGGTCAAGAGAAGGAGGATTCGTAACCTAGTTTTGGCACAAATACTCGTGTGTTGTTGATCAAGCCACTTTGGCAATTTAACTGGTGACTGTTGTCAAAATGTCCCCGTCCTGATTTGTCTTTGAATCTCCAAAAGCCAAAGGAAGAGTTTAAATTCTTGAGTAGGTGGGATGCCTGGGTAGCTCAGTTGGTTAAGTGTCTGACTCTTGATTTCAGCTCAGGTCATACCTCACAGTCGTGAGACTGAGCCCAGCACCAGGCTCTGCGCTGGGTAGGAAATGAAGTCAGGAGTTAGTGAGATCTGAATGGAATTAACAGAGAAACAAAGTCTTGAAGTCACTAGAATTATTCAAAGGCCTTAAGCCAAGCTAGAAGACAATATAGCCAATCCTTTAGTGACAGATGAATCATCTACTATACTTATCAAGCTATTAATTAATATGGGGGGGGGTCAGCAATCCTTAAGGGAAAGATCACACTTTTTATAGATAGAATAACTTTGGAATATAGGAAAGCATTCTTGGGGATTGAAATATGTAAAGCTAAGAGCAGCTGGCAAATATTATGTCCCAAGATACTGCACTTATCAGATGACAAAAATGCTGAGATTCTTAGGCAGTAACTAACTTGCTGAGGCCACATTGTCAAGAGATATCTCTTGGCTCATCCCTTGGCAATAACTGCTTCAACATCAATGGCTGATTGACTTGGGCCAGTGAGATGGACACTCTCCTGTGTTTGAGCAGAACCAGGGAAATCAGCATTAAGTTTGTAGTTGATTTTGATAACATCATAGCCTAAAAAGCACATCTGTATTGCAACTTAACTTTTCTATTCCCATCCTGGGTTTCATTTTGTCCATCTATTCTGGGATATTCCAAACTCATCCTTTCTTTTTTTTTTCTTTTCCTTCCTTCCTTCCTTCCTTCCTTCCTTCCTTCCTTCCTTCCTTCCCTTCTTCTTCCTTCTTATCTTTCTTTCTTCCTTTTTTCTTTATTTTTTAAAGATTGGAGATGAAAGGGATTGCTTTTTCTTACCAGGGTAAGGCAGGTAAAGAACAAGAATGGTGATTCACTCAAGGCTGTCTTAATTTCCTTTGTTTGAATGTATCCCGTCACCACCACCAGAATGCCTTCTTTAATGACAAACAATTTCCTGCTATACCAGATTCCAAGACTTTAATCCTTGTGAAGGGCCATGCAAATGTTAGATTTGTAAGTCATATGCAATTGTTCCAAGGAATTTTTATTGAGTTTCATTGGACATGCAGGCTAAAATGCAATTTCTGGCTTTTATTAGACTTTAAAAGTCTATGTTTCAACTAACTCAACAAAGGAAAATTTGGGTGCAATACATAGCAGATGGGAGGCAAGACCATCATGTAAGACTGTACCGGTGGGACATTGTTCAACTCTAGGGAGAGCCACTCACAAAGTCTTCAAAATGAATTGTGTCCCTGGAAGTTGTACCTGCTCCACAGTTCAAGATATTCTTAGCTGAAAGCTTTCTATAGAATTATTACAGGTAAAGGACACCTGGGTGGCTCAGTCGTTTGAGTGTCCAAGTCTTGATTTCGGCTCAGGTCATGATCTCACGGCTTGTGGGATTGAGCCCTGCGTCGGGCTCTGGGCTGACAATGCGGACCCTGCTTAGGATTCTCTCTCCCTCTCTCTCTCTGCCCCTCTCCTGCTCGCAGTCTTTGTCTCTCTCTCAAAATAAATAGGTAAACATTTAAAAAACTTTAAGAAAGAATTATCATAGGCTATTTGTTCACTCAATTAAGTGTTTGGGTGAATATCATGTACAGTTTCCATACTAGCCCGTAGTGAGCAAGACTGATTAAGTCTCTGTCCTCATGGAGCTAATACTATATTAGGAGTCTCAAATAACCAAGCAAGCGCTCATAATCAAAGCATGACAAGTACTGTGATACAAGAAATAAAGGGTGCCATAAAGCACAGAGGAGAGAGTCCCTTTGGGAAGGGATCGGGGAGATTCCTAAAGGAATTGGTGGTTATTTTGAAATATTAGCAATGAATAGGAATTCGGCCAAGTGAGTGGATACGGTTGGGATGGGGTAGAGGTAGGGGATACTGTGCCAGGAAGGACATTGGGCATGCAAAGGGCTGAATGATGTGTGGTACACTGAGTCATCAGCTACTTCCTGATGCCAGTTTTGTTGGAACCAAGGGCACCTGTTCAAGTGCCCATGGCAGAGCCAAGTTATGGATCCTGCCTGGGGAAGATGTCCTCTCCATGCAGTCACCTGGACAGTTGTTCCCTGCCTCTGTTTGGTGACACTTGCCTCTGATCTCATGCTTTGTTCGAAAATAATCAGGGTACTTTACTCCCTACCCGACAGTGAGAGCCCGCTGAGAACAGAGACTATCTTCTCTCCCACTGTCCTGGTGTTCTGTCTCTGCATGTGGTAGGTGTCCGATAAATATTGAGAGAAAATAATTAAACCATCAGCTACCTTATGGTAAATCAATGTGAGGTAAGGACTTGGGAATTTTATTTTTCCTTTTTCCAACCTTTCCATTAAGTTAAACTAACATAGATATTTAACCCAGGCAGATATTGAGCCTGGTTTGTCTGATTTCAGTTGTGCTATTAGTGAACACATAAAGAGTAGTTTCCTGATATTGTAATATGACAGAAAAGAACATTTAAACAAATAATGATATTTGCAGCAAAAGACTCATGATCTCATGTTTTGATTCCAATCTTATAAACACTTGAAAGTAGCTTTATAGGTGTCTTGGGCTAATTCTGAGAGAGCGTATAGTTCTTGTGCAGCCATTGGAAAGAAAACACAGTATCCTGTTCCAATAAAATTTTCAGACACGGCAGTAAATCAGGCTCGCCTTTCAGAATGCAACATTAGGCCATCGGTTTGGGCATAACATTTGGTAATATCATTGAGACACTGAAGGCAATTGTCATAACCCACACATATCCAATGTTCCAAGGGCAGCTTTATGTTGAAGCCAGAACATGACAATGGCATGTGGTGTTTTTTTTTTTTTTTTTTACCTGGTATGGAGGAGACCATAGAGACAGATAGCCTGAAACCCATTAACAAGATTAGCCTTGGCCTTGACAGTAGGGGAATACTTTTCTGAAAGCTCATAAAATATTTTCGTATCTCCGCTGATAAGTTTGCAGTGACGGGAGGGGGGGGAGTTCTCAATGTATTTTATTCAGCTGAAAAAGTTTTTAATATGTTAGATTGCAAATATGTGCACTGACCTAAGTCAACTGCTCTGATTAGTGGCAATGTGGTCAGCCCCAGTGCGGATAAGTGACCTCAAAAAGGCGGGCTTTTAGAATTCTGCTTATATTTTCAGCTTGCATTCAAATTAGGAGATTTTACTTCCAATTTTCTCCTGGTTTTTAGACTACTTTAATTTCTCACAGGGTCTGGTTCCAGAACAGCTATGCCAAATTTGGTCATCCATAACAACAGTGGTATATGTTAGAGATGTATTAGCCTCCAGATTTCTTTGGAGAACACATTCAGATCTGATGCTGCCAATACCCCATATTTCTTGGGAGAGATACACTAGAATCTTTGATTTTATCTATAGGGATACTCAATAAAAATGAATAAAGTTACCCATGTAAAAGCCTCTCGTTTACTGGTATATTCTCATTACTTTAAACTCTGATGACCTTGGATTACACTGGGCTTTTTCAACACTTAATTTTTCATGGTTCCTTGAGACTTTCAACAAAGCAAATCTGCTTTTCAGGTGCAAGTAATTGACATGTTACAGCATAGATATAAATATCTTTACGACTGAGCATCTTTCCACCTTTGCTTTGTCAGAGTTGTCCAGTGAATATTTTTTGAATAAAAGAAGGAATAGCTTCAAAAATATTTCTCCGTATCGATCAGCCAAAAACGTTAAGGCCAGCCCAGCTCCCAGGAACGGTCAGCAAAGTGCTGGTCTATCGTGCTCTGCAGGACCCTCCGTAGCTCCACTCTCTCCCATAGCTGAGCCCTCAGGCTTCTTACAAAAAGACCTTCTCACCTCTTGGGCTCAGTCTGTATCTCAGTGATCGCAATGAGCTCAGCTTCCTTAGGAAAGTACTGTCTTCATCCCTTCTAGGTACCTGATGGCGCTGGAGGGCTGTATTCTCTTACTTTCCATCAGTTCAGGGAAGAACATTCCTGAAATCTGCCTCCCGGCTGCTGAGATTGCTGGACATCCCCACTGGTTCCTGAATCTCCTGCTAATGTGCTTCTCCCATTTGTCAGGCACCCCACTGGATCTCCTAACCCCTGCTCTCTGTAGCTACAGTGGCTGGGTACTGTGATCTACCCCTGTGTTAGCTCATATCCTCTGAGAAACACAGGATCGAGTGTACAAGGATTTCATTAGGGGGATGTGCCGGAGTGCAGGGAACTACGATGGGAAATGGAGAAGGCTGAGAGGCCATTCAGATCGTGATGCACAATGTCACAGTGAAGGAGAGGAGGGGAGAAGGTGGAAGCTCCTAGTCTGCCCTGTCGTCTTAGGAAGGTTCGGGAAAGCTGTCGTGAGAGCGTATCAACCAAAGTCACCCATCGAAGGGAGACTATGTGTCTCGGGAAGGGGCCTGCCTTAGTATCTCCTCATCCTTTAGCCAGCGGAAGGGCGCAGCCTGTGGGAGGGGACATTTGGCGTAAACCCCACGAGCGACTACACCGTAGCAGCTGGGCCCCTCGGTCTATTTATGTGCCCCGCAGTCATGGGTCTGCCAGGCGCATGCTCGTGGCCTTCACAACCTGTCAGGCTGCAGTTTCTTCCAGCACCTGTAGCTAGGCCTGCAGCCTGGAGCTGGACCCACCCCGCAAGCATGCTGTTTTGTGTCCAGGTCCCATTGTCTCCCAGCCTGCTCCATCCAGCCGGAGTCGACAGCCAGCCGGGCCAGGCCTCGTCATGGGCAGTAGTTTGACCGTGTCCATTTCATGTGTCAATTCCTACCTGGTGTTTCTCAGGGAGTCTATGTGTGTCTCTCGAACCCCAATCCGACAAAAAATTTGTTAACACGTGAAGGAAATGAGAAAAGATGTTATGGGTTCTCCTCCAAGAATTAAAATTGAACAATCAGAGGACAAGGTCAGCATTTCTGGAACCGGCACAGGAGCACAGAAAAGTGGTTGTGAGCCTTGTTTGTAGCTGTGGCCATGTTATATATGTGTGTTCTTTGTAAAGAAAATATACAGAAATGACTTTACATGCACAGTATATTTTACACAAATCATATGATTGGCGTTCAAGAAATGACGAGTTTTCAGAGCCAGGTAAGTCCTTTAGTTGACGACTTTCATGTGTGGCTCTGGGTAGTAGTATTGTTAACCTTCTAAGGAGACCTAAATGTAAACTTATTCAGATACTACCCAGGAACATTTGTCAGCATTTTGCAGGGTTTGAATATTTGTGAGAAGCCACAATTATTTTCAAATAATGCTAATCTGAAAATTCTCCATTTATTAAATGATGTATAATATCTATAATACTTGAATAAAACGCTTGGAAAATGCTGGAAGTAGCTTAACAAGGATGCATAACAGAGAATAGCTTATGAAATCCCCCAGAGTTCTAATGTCTCATTCCAAGTCCTGAAGATTGGAAACACTGAGAGGTAAAGCTGGGGAATTCTCCAGAACTGAGCAGAGAAACGTCAACAACTAACTCGAGCGTGCTGCTGTCTCCTTATGCGACCAGAATTCAACCCCCTTAGCCAAGCAGAACGTTAATCTCACTGCTCCGTGAACCTCATTTAGCTGCTTGCTCCCTTACAATAAGGAAAAGGATCATGTCATATGGGCTCCAGTTGTGCATCTTCCCATTTTAGAAAAAGATAATACAATTTTCTTTTAAATTATTTGTCTTCTATAGGGTTTGGCAAGCACATGGCTAAAATGGAACGAGACACCACAATTTCAGAAAATCATGTCATCTTATCCGTGATATTGCTGCCAAAGTTTTCATGCACTTGACCTTTGATGAATGTGTCATCTCTCCAAAGAGCCATCTCTGATTTTACTCCATGTCTTAGTTTCCTTGGACTGCCATAACAAAATATCATAAATTGAGTGGCTTAAACAACAGACATTTATTTTGCGTAGTTCTGGAGGCTGGAGCAGTGCAACATTAAGGTGCCGGCCAGTTTGGTTCTGGGGGAAGGCTCTCTTGCTGGCTGTGTCTCTTGTAAAAGCACTTTTTCCATCATGAGGGTCCCACCCTCCTGACCTCATCCAACCCTAATCGCCTCCCGTCTCAAATACCGTCATGCTGGGAGTGAAGGCTACAAACATCCAGTGTGCAACATCCAGCAATGACTTTCCCGAGATTAGCACCAGCTTATAAAGAAGGAGCCCGATCGGGGAAGGGTGACTGGGCAGTCCTCGCTCTTTTGCTTGGTGCTCTTTATTCCCCTGTGGCCACCAGTCCCTTAGTGTCCTGATGGGGCCCCTCTCTGGAATTTAGGCAGGGAGGGAAGGGGGCAGTGCACTCTCACGTGTCGAGGGCAGAGCACGTGCAGGGGCTCCACAAACATCATCAACTTTCACCTTTCCAACGTTCCTGGTGGGAGCTCTCCTCTGTTTTATAGAAGAGAGACACTGGGGGTTCAAACAGTTTCAGTAATTCAGATGCCCAGGTTGCACAAACAGTAAGGAACAGACCCAGTTTTTAAAAAGGTAGAATTCACACACCACAAAATTCACCCTTTTAAAGCGTACAGTTCGGGTTTTGGGGTTTTGTTTTTTGTTTTTTCGTTTTTGTATGTTTACAAGGTTGTGCAATCATCATCATTATAAAATTCTGGAACATTTCATCACCCCTTTCCCCCCCAAACCCCATGCCCAATAGCAGTCCCTCCTCATTTTCCCCTACCCCAAGCCCCTGGAAAGTGCCAATCTGCTTTCTGTCTCTATGGAATGGCCCATTCTGGACATTTCATATAAATGGAGTCATACGATATGCTGTCTTTTGTGCCTGGTGTCTTTCACTGAGGGTAAGATTTTCAAGGTTCAACCAAGTGGTAGCATGAATCATTACTTCATTCTTCTTTATGGCTGAATAATATTCCATTGTGTGGATCAACCATATTTTATTTACCCCATTCATCAGCTGATAGACACCTGGGTTGTTTCCACTTTTGGACTCTTACGAATAGTGCTGGTAATCATATTCATGTATAAGTTTCGGTGTTGATATACGCTTTTACTTTTCTTGGGTATACACTGCAGAGTTGAACTGTTGGGTCGTATGGCAATGCTATCTTTCAGTTTCTGAGGAACTTCCAAGAGATCTAGTTTTGAAGTGCCTTGTTTGGGTCTAATTTCTTCCCACCACGTCGAGGAATTATCACAATTTCTCTCAACCTTTGCTACACATTCCAAGTACCTGGGGGCCTGAAAAAATATACTGAATCCCAAGTGTCCTCCTGCAGGAGACTCTGACTTAATTTGTCTGGGGTGGGGCTCAGACGCCGAGTCTTACTAAAGTTGAGGGGATTCTACTAGGGAGCCAAGGTTGAGAATGATCACGTTACGCTTTACGTAGTCTGTCTGTGGACCTTTCGGCTGACGGTCAGCCTCCTTCCCGTTAGTAATGAGAAATAACTGGCTAAACCAGTCTGGGAAACGGTTGCTTCTCTCTCAGCCACATGATGCTTTAAGAGAGTAAAGACGCACAGAGCCCTGAGAGATGATCAGTTGTGCCTCGGAAGCATGGCGAGACCATGGCAGGGCAGCAGGCCCCTTGGGGCCCAGCGTGCATCTATGTGTGGAAGCAAATACCCCCTTCTTGAGCTCTAGGATGATGTTGTTGTCTGTTAACCTCACAATAGCACTCTGAGGTGGCGGTGGCCAGGGTGCCCATTTTATAGGCAAAAACGCTGAGGCTTGAAGAGTTAGAGCACGTACCTAAGGCCCTCAAGTGGTAGAGCTGGGATTGGAATGGAGGGCGTCTGGCTCCGGAGTCCTTACCCTGAACTGCTTTGTGATGCTGACTCTATTCTAACAAACAACTTTAACAATGACAAGAAATATCTCTTCACCTTAATCACTGCAAAAAATATCACCAAACACAGCACTCTATATGACCCAAACCTAAACACTGGTGAGAAATGAACCAAAGCGTTGGAAATTTGGCTAAAGGCGCTGAGAAAATAAATACCGGTATCAGAAAGGTTCAGACATTCTAGATTCCAAACTTGTGTACCTGACCCTAGGGCACAAGTTGTTTTTCCTCTGTACCCATGATGGACACATTTAATGTTTCTTTTCTACTCTGAGGATGGGATTCTGATAATGAGCCATACATGATAACATCACCCTGAGTCTGGGGGGAGTTTGGAAGGTTGAAAAGCTTGCTAAAAGTGAACCCGCACAGTGCAGCCTGGGCGGCTGCCTCCTTCCACCAACGGAACCGTATCAGTTTCAAAACTGTCTCTCTCAGTAGCCTCTGGTTTTATTTAATTTACTGCACTTGGAATTTGATAAGTTCCTGGCTAGCTTTTGCATTCTTTCGCATCCTCGTAATTCACATATTATCTTTCAGCTTTCAGTTCTTTGAATCTTCCAGTTACTCCTGGAGAAAAGCTGCTTTAGCGTTTTATCCAGTTAATGCCTCAAAAACGTAGTCAGAGTCAAACACATGGATATATTCTTACTCAGAAACGGCACTGTGGTCCAGACAGTTCTCAATGTCTGACATTTTGGGAGGTCCAAGTTTTCTCAGGGGCCCCACCAGGGATCTACAGATGAAAGAGTGTCCCAACCCTACAGGAGCTCATATTTTTGTGGGAAGGACAGACAACAGCCAGTTAACAAAACACTATAAGCACTCCAACAGAGGTATATGCATGGCGTCGTCCATGCCCACGACTGAGGCAGCTTGCACAGACTGTGGAAGCTTTTAACTGGAGCTTGTGGGTGTAAAGAAGAGGGACAGCTGTATTCCAGGAGACAGAAGGGCATCCCCAAAGCATCAGCTCTGGGACTGCATGTGACCTGAGCACAGGTTTGGGGGCATGGTGAAGAGATCTAAAAAATGGTTGATCTTTATACAGTCTTTTTTTTTAATTTTTTTTTTAACGTTTATTTATTTTTGAGACAGAGAGAGACACAGCATGAACGGGGGAGGGGCAGAGAGAGAGGGAGACACAGAATCGGAAGCAGGTTCCAGGCTCCGAGCCATCAGCCCAGAGCCCGACGCGGGGCTCGAACTCACGGACCGTGAGATCGTGACCTGAGCTGAAGTCGGACGCTTAACCGACTGAGCCACCCAGGCGCCCCAGATCTTTATCCAGTCTTAATACATGCCATGCATAGTTCTTCCTGCTTAATGCCTCCTAGTAACCCTCACAGCGCTGGAGAGGCAGGGATTACTATTTACCCGGTTTAGAGATGAGGAAAGTGAGGCCGAGAGAGGTCACAGTGCCCAATGAGGGATGAAGCTAGGATTCATACCCAGGTAACCTGGCATCAGAGTCCACAGTTTAATTCTCCCGGGCTGGTGTGCAACGTATGGGTCAGATCCTGAACGACTGAGAGTTTATTCCATTCATTCGTTCCTTTGTTCATTCATTCGTTCAACACATATTCACAGAATGCTAGTATACGCCAGGCATGATGACAGGCTTGAAGACAAAAGAGAGAAGGACCTTGAATTCAACCCTTAAGGTGATGGTGTGAGCAGGGCAGCCACTTCGTTAAGATGCCATGGAATAATAAGACACTCCCTTCTGGGTGCTAGAGTCCAACAGGAGGCTATACAAACAGGAACTACTCCAGCAAATAATTCACTCAAAATCATGAAAAGAAAGTTTAGGCTCAGCACTGGACCTTATGAAGGTAAATCTCATAATGTAGAGGTAGGTAAAGATTGGTAAAGAACATATTGTTGCACGCAAGACAGTCCAGAAGGAGCTGATGCCAATGGCAAGGGAAGACTTTGATATAAAGGGTTCAATGGAGCAGACGGCAAGGCAGGCTCGCTGGGCCGGGAAGTGGCACCTGAGGCACCGTGAACATCACCTGGGTCTCTATCCAAATCCATCATGGCCTCTCCTGGAACATTCGAAGATGTTGCCAGCGCAAAGAAGCACCTGGGCGCCAGCTTCAAAAATCTCTTCGGCTGACCGACAGAAGCGCTGGCCTAAAAGAATATAGTTCTGAATTGTTCCGGGAACACGCCCAATTAGAATCGTCCGGTCTCAAGTGATAACGACTTCAGCAGACTGGCCTAAGACACGAGATCTCCTCAACTCCCAACTGACTGACTTGCCCCAGAGTGAACCACACCCCCCCCCACCCCGCCTCCCCTGTCCCCTCCAGAATTTGCCCCCTGAAGGAGAAGGGAAACTATCGAGCTTAGAAAGTTTTCCTCTAAAGTTCCTTCTTGAACCAAAGCAAGGACAGCACTTTGGGACAATCTTTCCAAAGCAGTTTTTTTTGTTGTTGTTTTTTCTGCTTGGCCACAGGTAGAAGCTTTTCTCCAGGAAGTTAAGGCACCTCCCGCTGGTGTAATCGTGTTTCCCTGGGAAGAAGCCGCTGCCCCCTGGGTGGTCACTGCTGCTGAAAAATTGAACACAGATGTTTGGCGGGTCGATTCCCCATGCATCCCGCTCTTTGTGTGTTTCCTCTTAGAGAGATGGGATGGGTTCAGCTCGTCCCCAGCGCCACGTCCTCATCAACATGGCCGTGCGGTTTGCTCTTAGACAAGCCTCTGAAATTCACTGACCGTCCAGTGAATCCGCCAGTCACCTCCCGTATTGTTTACCCACTCTCCCGGCCGCTGTCACGGCAGTTATAGCTCTTCTTATTTGAGGAACGAGCATGGGAAAACTCACAAATGTGTGAAATGCAGATTTTGAAAGCTCTGTTTTAATTTATTATTGTGAGGAGCAAATGTCGACGATTTTAACCTTCCAAAGGAAGGGGAAAAGAAAGGGCCATGCTTGCTTTCCTAACATGGGGCTCTTAGGTGAGAGTGATGGATGCTGATTTGCTAGTGCATTCACCTATTAATAATAATTTTGGAGAAATTATGAGTAAAGAAAGGAATAAGTTAGGGGTGCCTCGGTGGTTCAGTCGATGAGGCGTCTGACTTCGGCCCAGGGCATGACCTTGTGGTTCGTGGGTCCGAGCCCCACGTTGGGCTCCGTGCTGACAGCTCAGAACCTGGAGCCTGCTTCGGATTCTGTCTGTCTCTCTCTGCCTCTCTCCCGCTCGCGCTCTGTCTCTCTCTCTCAAAAATAAACATTAAAAAAATTTTTTTCTTTAAGAAAGGAATAAGTTAAACTTTTAAAACTTACATGTACGAGTACCCTACTATTTCTTCTATTTAAATAAAAACATATTTATTCCAGTCCCCTCCAGCTACCCCATGCCTTATTTCCTGTCATTTATAACACAGCTCCGCTAAAGAAGTGTCTGTGCTCTGAGAACGATTTCTCTTTTCCTATGTGTTTCTGCTACATCAATTTCTTTCTCTCACTATAAAACCTACTCACACGAACACCTCCCGAACACAAAACAAGTCGGCTCTGCTTCCGGGCTGAATGTCATTGTTAGGACCGTGCTCTAATCAGGCGTGTGCATCAGTTCAAGGCTGGCTTCTTGGACTGGCTCATGGCTATGCTCTTCCCTGGTGGGGCCTCAGACAGGTCAATAAAATTAGAGTGAAAACACTGTCTACGACTTCATTCCGCAGCACAAATATTAACCTATTGTCAGCTATTATTTGCAGGCAGCAGTATTTTCTAGTATCAACAAGCCCGTCCGCATCTGGCGCGGTGCCCAAAAAAATGCAGCATGCTACACGAGTAACACAGCGCGTTTCCGCTCCTTTGAGTCAGGGCCAGTAAATGGAGGGCGTCCCCACGTGTGTGCTGTGTACCCTTTAAGTATACAAATGTCACTTAGTCATCTTGCACTTCTATAATTGTGCTCCCTGAACGTGTTTCTTCCCTGAGTGATCATAGCAGGCTAGGGGGACGGATCCGTTTGCAAGTACATCCACTCCCCAGCGGTAAACCCTGCCAGCCACTTCTGAGTAATTGTGGGGTGGAGAGAGGGAGAAGTCAAAGGTTTTTAAAACCACTTTCAAAACATGCAGTTATCTCTCCCATCACCCAATCCTTCTCCAGATACGGCCCCATTTCTTGACTTCTTTTAACAACAAGAGCCCTTCCGAGTCCTGTCTCTATTTCCTGTTTCTGATTTCCCGCCTCCCAATCTTAGGAATTTCCTCCGATCAAGCTTTTGCGGGCACCACACACAGAGGCTGCTCTAACTGACGTTTCACTGGTTACTTCCACATTACTAAATCTGGCCTCAATGCTCAGTCCTCATCATGCCTGGCTCAGTGGCACCATTTTACAGAGCTCATCACTCCCTCCTTGAAACACTTTCTATACCTGGTGGCCAGGACACCACACTATTCTGATTTTCCTTCTGCCCCTCTGGCTGCTTCTTCTCCACCTCTTTTGTTGGCCTCTTCTCCTCTCCCTGACTTTTTTTTTTTCATGGGGTGAAATCTACATAACATAGAACGATCCACTTTAAAGTGAACAGCTCAAAGGCATTTAGTACAGTCACAATGCTGTGCACCTGCCCCCTCTATCCAGTTCCAAAACATTCCCATCACGCAACAGGGACACCTGTACCGCTGGAGAAGAGCTGTCAGCGCAGAGCTTGACGCGGGGCTCCAACTCATGAACTGAGATCATGACCTGAGCCAAAGTCAGACGCTTAACCGACTGAGCCACCCAGGCGCCCCAGCATAGTGTTTCGAAGTCTATCCACGTTATAGCATGTCAGTACTTCATTTCTTTTTATGGCTTAGTAATACTCCATTGTGTGGATAGATCACAACTTGTTTCATCTGCTGATGGACATTTGGGCTGTTCACACCTTTTGACTATTGTGTACCTGACCTTCTGTTATCAGAGTGTCTGGGGACTCAGTCTTCCTGCCTCTTCTTTCTTCCTTTCCCTATCACTCTTTAGCGGATCTCTTCCGGTCATGTGACTTTACGTACTGTCTGTATGCAGTACATCTCCAACTCGGACTTCTCTCCCTAACTCCGTACTCTTATCCCTGAACTGCCTGCTCGACAGCCATTGGTGCGTGCCTAACAGGCATGGCAGATGTCACACGTCCCATGTGGAGCTTTTAATATTCCCCAACTTGCCCTTTGCTGCCAATCCTGCTCCTCCTACCCTTTGCATCTCGGTTAATGCCAACCCCATCCATCTCTATGCTTTGGCCAAAGAGCTTAGGGACATCCTCAACTCCTCCCGTATTCACATTTAATTCATCACAAAATCAGATCACCTGCTCTCATCCCCTCCACTTTGACCGTCTAGGTTCAAATGACCTGGGCCGGCCGCTTGTAGGTCATGACAGTGGTGCCCCGGCTGATCTCTCAGCTTCCGGCAAAACTGGGTTACAATACACACACAGACACACACACACACTTATACATACATAAACATATTATATGTACATATATATACATCAACTCCTTAGGACTCTCCCTTTTTGAATGTTTTCACAAACTGCTAGCTTGCATCTGATTATAATAAGTTTCTTGGGCAAAAGCATAATGATCTTCCAGGAGAAGTTTAAATCTATCCATTATCATCTGGTGAGAACATTCTTAACTGAAATAAGTATGGAAGAAATGACTGATTTATTTGTTTTTAAACGTTCTTGTGTTCTGGCTTTATTTTCTTCGTTTCCAACTCTTAGGAGAAAAACATCAACATAAATTAAGTTTCTTAGGCCCACTCCAAGGGAAAGAAACAAGTTCTTCTTTGTGCAATTTCTAGGGTAATCTCCCTCCACCCATTTTAATATATGGACTAACTCCCGATTCCCTGCCTGGGCTTCAATTCCACATATGTGAATTAATTCCATGTTGCCTAACAATTTAAAAGGGCAGTAAATTAACTCTATTGAACCCCATTCACAAGCAGAGAACAGCATAGCGGCTCTAAAAACTTAAAGCAGGATTCAATTAGCGTCAAACTATTTTTACTCCTCAAATATATAATTACACCAGTATTATTTTCAAGAAAACAAAATTTGTGATATAGTATCACTGTCAACTTATCTTGCTATAAAGCTGTTGCTTTCAACTGGGGGCAATTTTGCCCTCCAGGGGACATCTGGCAATGGGTGGAAACATTTTTGGTTGTCATGATGGGGAAGGGTATGCCAGTGGCATCTAGTGGGCAGAGGCTGGGGACGCTGCTCAACGTCCTGCAATGCACAGGGCAGCCCCTCACGACCAAGAATTACCTGGCCCCAAACGTCCACAGTGCCACGTTCGAGACACTCTGATTTAAAGTGAAAATGTTTATTATTCCCTGGGACCGTGGGGGTATAAATCCAATTTTAAAAGATGCAAATTGTATGAGCAGTTTTTTTGGCTTTCAGACTTTGGTGCCTTTCGTTGAAGGCACAGCTTTTATGTTTTCATTTCTCCGTAAATTAGCATGTGTCGCCTTCATCGTCACCCATGTGGTGCTAAACCAACTTCTGGAAACACTCTGAAAAAAACTCAGTAGCAGCTAATTTCCTGAAACACTGACCTGGCACCAAACTAATGCTCCAGAGATGAATACAAAAGCATGAAGCAAAGCACATTGCACATAGTAGGTGCTGACAATATCTAGTGATTTACTGATTCTAATTCAGAATGTGTTTGCGATTCAAGTTTCAGGATAGTTTATTAGCGTCTACCTGTTGCTGTTCATCAGCCTGATGTAGTATTCAAATCCTTCTGGACCCAGTAGGGTCCCACAATTTCTATAAAGGAAGGTGGGGCGTGAGATGACTTTTAGATTTTATTTCAAAACGTTCAAATCAACCTCTTTCTGTTACGAGTGTAGGCATAGGCATAGGCGTAACTCTGTAACCACTGGGGACATCTTAAGTCAGAAATCCCACATGTATTGTATTCTCTGCCTTAAGAGGCTAACAAACACATTATTAGCTTCCAGAACATAACTACTTGAAGGACTAATGGGTATCGAGTGCAACCACTCCTCTTTTATTACAAATGAGGAAAGAGAAGCTCCCAGAGGTTATAAGACTTTTCCAAGGCCACAGAACTGGTTAGTGGCCAATCTGGAACAAAAGCTCTTCTCTTCTGTCAGAGCACTCTGGGGTCTTCCCAATAGACCAATCTTTCTTTGCTTGACTTGCTTGGAATCAAACTTTCCAAAATTGCTGCGTAAAGTTGCCTAATTTATTATAAACTTGGTCTAAGTCCCTGAGCAAGTTATTTATTCCCATCCTTTTATCTAAAGTTAAAATTCTTCCACTAGGCATACAGCACAATTCTTTAAAGTGAGCTGAAAATTATTATCATACAGCCTTACTAAATGTAATATATAATACTTCATATATAATAACTGTGCAGTTAATGACTTTTTTTTTTTTTTTTTGCCATAGCAGCTTTCAAAGAGTTATATCACTTTGGGGACAATTCTTTTTTTCCCCTCAGAATATCTACTTTCCCCCCCCCAAAACACACTATATAAATATACTATAAGAAGTGATATGTCAACATTGTTAATTTAGGCAATGACATACTCACCAATTTACTTTGACACAACAATTTCTAGTCAGAGAATACAATAATATGGAACTGATTTCATGTATACCATATTCAAATAAACCTAAAGAATCTTGCTTGGTCCTTACAGCAACCAAGAGGGATGGACAGGTGGGTGGCTATCGCTCACATGTGCCATTTCGACATTTTGAAGCACAATCGTATTTAACCTTAATACTTCTCTAAAAGTATATTTCTGTGCCACAACTTTATTTGTACATTTACTATGAATATAATGCAACCGTGAGCCTCAAAAGGTTTGGAAACTGGTATGGAAAATGTGTCAGAAAAAAAAAAATAACAACAAATCTCCCTAACATAATTTTAGGTAAAAAGTCTACTTACGTATTTATCTATTTAGTATCTATTTCATCTAATTAATGAAAACGTTTTCATTTAATGATTTCTGGAAGTGAATTAAAGTAGTTAAGCACAGAACAGAGTTGAAAGTGATTTGGGATTTTTATTACAAAGCCAAATAGTCAAGCGCCTTCCATACTCAGAATTGTACAAGTCACGTTTCCCTGTCTCCCAGTAGAACTGATTATTAGAACATTTGATTCCAGATTTTCTCTTTGCCTATCTTCTCTTTATATCTTTTCCTGCCAGATAAATACCGAAGTGTTGTAACAGACACTTCAAAAATGCCCAGAGTCAGGCATGTGACTTTAATAGGGAGCTCTGGCTAGAGCTTTTTGCAATGAAAATCAAATAATTCTGTGTTCAAATGGAAATGGAAATGTTTCATCCTGAATTATCTTTGCAAGATGATTCCAGCTTTTACATATGAAAATAGCAGTTGAGATTTTTATCTGTGAATTTCTCAGGAGCTCCATTTTCAGACTCTGTGGTCTATTTTAAACACACCATATGGATCATGTACTCTAAGAACTACTCTGGACTAAAAAAAAAAAAAAAACTGTGCAAACACAAACCACCCAGTTCTAAAGTCCCAGCTGGCACTTCTGTTACCCATAAGTGCTCTTTTCTGTTTATGTGTCTTACACCCACATGTATATATGTTTGCAGTTGGAATCCTTCACCCTTGTCTCTTCAAAATGCCTTGGGCAACAAGGCGGCTGAGAATGGGGCTTTGCTCCTTTTCTGTAGGTCAGCATTTGGCCCAGCAGTGGGAAAAAGGCCAAGGCTGCAGGCAGGGGGCTGCCAGGAGAATGCGTGGTCCAGAATCTTCTCCCCCTTTTCCATTCAGAATTGCTTGCCTGCCATTCCAGTCCCTCGAGGCTCAACTTTTTGCTTTCGCGGATGCCCCCAACCTGATGAAGCAGCATTTCCCAAAGCCACATGCCTTACAGGCCGTTAAACAGAGTCCCGTGGAAAGAAGAGTCCTGCGGCTAAGATGCGGGGAGCCAAAACTTCTCAAAACCTTTTATTTCCAGAGCTTTCCATGTGAATGGTCACTGTAAATATCTTAGATGGGTCAGGGGAGTACAAATTTTTTGTGTGTGATGTGTTTAAATACGGAACGCTTCCTTTTCTCCTCAGCGTCCACAGAGCTCAATTTGGGAACTATTACTAATGTGAGGAGCTTAAAGGAACTGCTCGAGTCCTAACCCTTAGGTTCCAAGGCATGAGTCTCAAGTAGGACACGCAGGCCTGCCACGTGGCTGCTGGAGAGGCTATTTTTAAATAAGTGGAGCTCTTGGTACATGTCAGGACCCACCGCACAAGTGGTTGCATATTTCAGCCCTGATAATGTACTCCCCTGTGACACGGTCACATTGTCACACATCTCGGAGTGACAGTAATGATTTCAGGGATGATGAGACATGACAGGCAATGCAGAAAGTGGATAGAACATTTTAACTTGTCCCTGGTTGTTGCCCTGGGCTCTACTAATAGAAGGTCTGCACACTTGTGCACTCAATGAATATTTGCAGAGTGACTCAAAGAGGACTAAATCCAGACATTCTGTTCAGTTTTCATATTTCTCCTTTCATTTCTGCACTGCAAATCCCCATTTTTTATTAGACAATTTTTTTAATGTTTATTTATTTTTTTGAGAGACAGAGAGAGAGCACAAGCAGGGGAGGGGCAGAGAGAGAAGGGGAGACACAGAATCGGAAGCAGGCTCCAGGCTCCGAGCTGTCAGCACAGAGCCCGACGCGGGGCTCGAACTCAGGAACCGTGAGATCATGACCTGAGCCGGAGTCGGACGCTTACCCGACTGAGTCACCCAGGCTCCCTCTCCAGTCCCCATTTTTAGAGACGATCATGGGAATCTGTAGATAGGGGAATCCTAGAGGACACCCCGCTGTTTGTTCCCAGTCTGAAAGCTACCTACATTGGTGAAGGATCAACTCTCTGGTATTTGAAAAGTCTAGTAAAACTGGCTGCAAGGCATCCTTACTATTCTGTTCCCCAGCGGCATGGCATTCATGGCTAGAGAAATCATCATCAATCACATATTCTATCTTGTGCCACCTGTCTAAAAGGCACTCGAGGGATGGTGGCCATTTCCCTGTCAGTGTCAAGTTCAACCATACTTTTGCTAAACACTTGGGCAAAACCACCAAAGATTTTTCTTGCCATATAAGTAGATGAAGGACATTCTCTAGAATCTTAGTTCCATTCTATCTTTAAAAAATACACAAATCTATCTCTATGCGTGTGTGTGTATTTATACAGGTGTGTGTGTGTGTGTGTGTGTGTGTGTGTGTGTGTGTGTGTATGAACATCACCTGCCTAATTATACACTTTCAAGACTTTAGCCATTTTCATGTCCTCCTTCTCCCGTGAACTTTGTTCATTTAATTAGCCACTGAACCTGACTCATGCTGTTCCTGAAATGGCACAGGCACTGGATCCTCTCCAAATTTCTACCATTTAGTTCCTGCCTTCCTTCTCTTTCATTTAGATTGTACAGTAGGCTCCAAACCAGTAGAGACAGATTTCCAAACTCTCCATCCAGTATTGTATTTGTATGGCCCATTACAACCGCTAAGATGTCTTCCAATATATTTCGAATGCTTGTAACAATTTGTGGACCAGGCACTGTGGCCTCTGTGTGCAGATAAGGTCACAATGAATGGTAAACAGTCAGCTCAGTGTCCCACTGCCAGTGATTCATTTGTCAACAAATCATGCTTCCCCTCACCCCACGGACCTTAGATAGTTTTTAAAACACAATTAAAAAACATTTTTAACAGACTGCTAAACGGTCACTTATCAAACAGGAAAAAACAAATTTGTCTTCAAAATATCATTAATAAAGTTCTTAGCCATTAAAACCTCAAAATAAGTATTTGCTGATCAAAACCACATCCTACTTAAAACTAGTTAATTTACACTATGGAAAAATGATGAGGTACTTTTTTGTTAATTCTTAAGGGCGTGTGAAAAGAGGTATATTGCCATAAAAGGGTTCAGATATTCCCGAATTGTTGGGATTTGCGGATCCTGCCAAGTAGAACTATCTGCTGGGTGCAGACAGTGTATTTGTCTATGCTTTCCTCCCAGCACGGATGACTCCTGCCAGTATCCCCAACCTGCCCATCCCTGCCCAGCCTCCAAGCTCCTAGGCTATCCCCACCCCCAAGCCTTCTCTGCTACCCTGCTTGTTGTTCATAACTCTCTCAGGGTATTCATTCATTCATTCATTCATTCATTCATCCATTCATTCACTGATTCAACAAATAGCCTTTCAGCATAGCTACCACGCCAAACACTATTCCGGGCTCTGAACAGAGAGAGTAATAAGAAATGAATTCCGCCTCAAGGGTACAATCTCGTGCGAGCACCTGCCATCTCCGTTAGGCCACATGTATCGACGACCAGTGCTGCTGCGGCCAGTCCAGCGTGTCTGAGTGCAGACTCCAGTTTGCGGAGTGCTGTTTACTCTTCCACCGTAAATCCATCACAGAGAAATCCTGCATTTCAGCCTTGCATTTAGTGTCTAAGAGCTGACTGCGCTTCAAACAGAATGGTGCTTCTATTGAGAGACAGGCATCCCTTACATGAACCCAGCATTCCATCAGCCAATGAAAGTGCTGTTTAGACATGCCATTTCTCCCTGAATTCTTCTCTTAATTACTTACGTAGCTCAGAGTCGTAATAGTAGTGGAGAAATCTGTCACGGCCAGAGTTCTTTCCTCCCGATGAACTAATTGGAACTTTTTAAAATATTTATATTTATATACAAGAGTGAGCTCACTTCGCAAAGTGTACTGAGTTCAGTAGTGATGAGGAGGGTCCGTGGCACCCTTGAACAGTTACGAACAATTGTTTCAATGCTTTGGTGCTGATTTTAATTGTCAGTTCATCATTTATATAATAAACTCTTCTGAGAGCCTCTTTCCACAACCAGTATCAACAAACACACTAAGGAAAACAAAGAAACTAAGAGAACAAAGGGAAAACAAATTCCAGAACTTTCAGTAGGTCCTAGAAATTACAGACTCTGTTATTACTTTGTATGTTGGCCAATTCTTTCAAAGCAAGATTTGAGACAGTTCTCAAGTGAGTACATAAATTCCAAATAAAAATAGGAAATTGAGGCCATGGAAGGAAGTAGAAAGAAAATGTACACTCATATATTTGATGGAAGTAAACAAGTGTAGTTCTGAGCTTCCTGTTGGCCAAGGCAAAAAGAGAATAATGACCAGTAACAGAGTTCTCCATAGCAGAATGGACAACATACATACATCTTCTCCTCGGCTGCACTGCTCAGTTGGAGACTGGACGGTGGCATATTCATCTCTGCCTTCCAGTTTGTTAAATTGGATCTGCCTTTCCAAGTGGAGGTCTGGGCTCCATTAAATTTTACTAAGTTTCCTCTATAACTGAATATAGTAGGATGTTAATAGCTTATAATTCGGGTGCCTGACTTCCCTCCTGACCCCCTATAATCCATTCCTCAGAGGAAAGCTAGAGCGACCCCTCACGAACGTATCAAGGCTTGTCTCTCTCATGCTGGCCATCTTTCCAAGGCTTTCAGTCACCTGTAGCATAGACTAGACTCCGGTCCTCTGGCACTCGTGACCCTACAAGGTCTGCTCACTGCCTCAGCTCCCACTTCCCTTCCGCTCTTCCAATTCTACTTGAGGCACTGTGGTCGTCTCTCTATTGCTTGAACACACCCAGCTCATTTCCTCCTCTGGGTCTTAGCTTTTGCTGTTCCTTCTGCTTGGAAAGGCTCTTGCCCCTGATTTTCACATACTTGTCCCTCCGTTCACTCACATTTCGTGGCAGTGTTAAATTCTCAAGAAGCACTTCCCTTATCATCACAGAACCAGTACCTCACTTTTTAACACGTCACTAGGTTTGGGGGCATCTGGCTGTCTCAGTCCGTAGGGCATGTGATACTTGATTTCGGGGTTGTAAGTTTGAGCCCCACATTGGGTGTGGAGATTACTTAAAAATAAAGTCTTTTAAAAAACCACATCACTAGGTCTTACTTTCTTCACCACACCTAACCATCTGAAGTAATCTTGGTGCCCGCCTTTGCTTGCTTGCTTGTCTGTGTCACCACACAAGCATGGAAATCCACAAAAGAAGCCTGTCATCTTGTTTTCCCTCTCCATACTCAAAGCCCAGAGCCATGCATGGCGCACGATGCGATGAACGAATCAATAAATGAAAATGAGTACACTATAAACTGATTTTATTATAAAACGTATAAAATATAAGAGAAACACAAATATATGATAGCTAATTCCCTTCTAAAACTATCTAGTTCTAGCCCAAATCAGCATATTCATCTGACATAGGAGTGAGAAAACTTTTCTGTAAGGAGCAGAGAATAAATATTTGAGGTTTTATGGGAGCTACAGTCTCTGTGTCAACTAGTCAGCTTGGTCTTTAAATATGAAAGCCACCATACATAGTACATAAACAAATGTGTGTGGCTGTGCTCCCTTAAAACTTTATTTAAAGAAATAGGCAGCTGTTAACATCCTACTCAATGGTGAAAAGCTGAGCGCTCTTCCTCTAAGATCACGAACAATACAAGGATGCCCACTCTCACCACTTTTATTCAACGCAGCACTGGAAGTCCTAGCCACAGCAGTCAGACAACAAAAAGAAATAAGAGGCATCTATATAAAGAAGAAGCTAAACTGTCACTATTTGCAGACATGTGATACTACTATGCATAGAAAATCCTAAAGATGCCACCAAAAAACTACAAGAAGTAATAAACGAATTCAATAAAGTGGCAGGGCACAAAATTAATACCTAGAAATGGGTAGCATTTCTATAAACTAATAACAAAGCAGCAGGAAAAGAAATTAAGAATACCATTTACAATTGCACCAAAAAGAACAAAATATCTAGGAATATACTTAGCCAAAGAGGTGAAATAAGTGTACTCCAAAAACTATGAAACACTGATGAGAGAAATGGAAGATGACACCAAACAATGGAAAGATATTCCATGCTCGTGGATTGGAAGAATACCGTTAAAATGTCCACATTGTCCAAAACAATCTACAGATTAAACATCATCTCTATCAAAATACCATCAGCATTTTTCACAAAACTAGAACAAATCAAGCCTAAAATTTTTACAGAACCGCAGAAGACCCCAAATAGCCAAAGCGATCTTGAGAAGGAAGAACAAAGCTAGAAGTATCACAATTCCAGGTTTCAAGATATACTACAAAGCTGTAGTCATCAAAACAGTATGGTACTAGCACAAAAAGAGCCACAGATCAATGGAATAGAGAGCCCAGAAAGAAACTCGGGCTTACATGGTCAATTAATTTATGATAAAGGAGGTAAGAATTTACAATGGAGAAAAGACAGCCTCTATGATAAACTTGGTGCTGGGAAAACTGGACAGCCACATGCCAGAGAATGAAACTGGACCACTTTCTTACACCTTACACAAAAATAACTCAAAATGGATGAAAGACTCACATGTGAGACCTGAAGCCATAAAATTCCTAGAAGAGAACACAGGCAGTAATTTCTCTGAGATTAGCCATAGCAACATTTTTCTAGAAAAGTCTTCTAAGGCAAGAAAAACAAAAGCAAAAAGTAAACTATTGGGACTACATCAAAATAAAAAACTTTTGCATGGTGAAGGAGACCACTGACCAAACAAAGCAAAAACAACCTAATGAATAGGAGAAGATACTTGCAAACGATATATCTGATAAGGCGTTAACACCCAAAGTATATAAAGAACTTATATAACTCAACACGAAAAAAAAACCCAAAAAACAAATAACCCAATTAAAAAATAGGTCAAAGACATGAAAAGACATTTCTCCAAAGAAGACATCCAGCTGGCCAACAGACCCATGAAAAGATGTTCAACGTCGCTCAGCATCAGGGAAATGCAACTCAAAACCACAGGGAGGTATCACTGTGCACCTGTCAGAATGGCTAAAATCAAAATGACAAGAAATAACAAGCGCTGGCGAGGATGTAGAGAAGGAGGAACCTTTGGACACTCTCGGTGGGAATGTAAATTGGTACAGCCGCTGCGGACACAGTCTGGAGGGTCCTCAAAATGTTAAAATAGAAATGCCATATGATCTAATACTTCCACTACTGGGTATTTACCCAAAGAAAAGGAAAACACTAAGTCAAAGAGATATATGCACCCCTGTGTCCATTGCAGTATTATTTGCAATAGCCAAGACACGGAAACAACCTAAGTGTCCACTGATAGACAAATGCATAAGGAAAATGTGGTATATACACACAATGGAATATTACACAGCCATTAAAAGGATGGGATCATGCCTTTGAAAGAACACGAATGGGGGTGCCTGGGTGGCTCAGTCAGTTAGGTGTCTGACTTCAGCTCAGGTCATGATATCACAGTCTGTGGGTTCGAGCTGGGTGTCCAGCTCAGAGCCTGGAGTCTGCTTTGGATTCTGGCTCTCCCTGTCTCTCTGCCCCTCCCCTGCTTGCATTCTGTTTCTCTCTCTCAAAATAATAAATAAACATTAAAATTTTTTTTAAAAAGAAAGAACACGGATGGATCTAGAGGGTATGACGTTGAGTGAAATAAGTCAAACTGAAAAAGACAAATTCCATATGACTCTACTCATAAGTGGAATCTAAAAAAAACAAATGAATGACTAAAAAAACAGAAAAAATAAACAATCAGAAAGCTGAATCAGACCTATAAATACAGAGAAGAAACTGGTGATTGCCAGACAGGAAAGAGGTGAGGGGAATGAGCAAAAGGGGTGAAGGGGGGAGAGGGAGATACAGGCCTCCAGTTATGGGATGAGTAGTTCACGGGAATGAAAAGCGGAGTCTAAGGAATGCAGTCAATGGCGTTGTAATAGTGACGTAATGGGACGGATGGTAGCTGTACTTGTGACGAACACAGCATAACGTATAAACTTGTCAAATCACTCAGCTCTATACCTGAAACCAATGCGACGCTGTGTGTCCACTAAACTCAAGTAAAAATAAAAAATTAGGTGGCTGTTGGATTTGGCCCACAAGGTGTGGTTTACCAACTGCAGTATGACATGTAGATCACAATGAGTATTGGGAAAATGAGAGTTGCTGTTGAACGCGAAAACCAACAGAAAAATTCCAGGTTAAAAAAATCCGGAAACACTACAGCGAAGATGTTTATGTCTAGGAAAAACAAGGAAAGCAAGAAGTAAATTCATAGAATACAGAGAAGAAAGGTCAAATACTAGCGGCATCGACAGCCATGTTATGGTTTAGGCCACACTCACAGGCTTCACTCCGTGGTTGTGAAGAGATGACCCTCTCTCTAGAAGATGCTGATGAGCTCACGCTTGGAAAAAGTGTAGACAGGTCCGGGCACTTAATTATGAAGAAAATGGAAAAAAACGTCCCCAAATTGGAAAGCTTTCGTAGTCACTGGCGCGTGTTCAGAGGCACACAGCCAGAAAGAAAGCTTGGGAAGCTAATGGTTGGAGAATGATTCAAAAGACCCCAAGAAACGTAACAAAGTAGGATAAATGAAGACTGCAGAGGACGTGTACAAATATTCATGTAAGAATACTGCAAATACTGTAGAAGGAAGAGAATACGCTGGTCATCTAGCTGGAGATTTGAAAACATGAAATAGAATAAAATTTGGAAAATGCTATTTAAGCTATATTTCTCCTACCAGGGCTTAGGGTAAAAAAAAAATTAACATCCATATTTAAAAAATCTCTTCCCGTGATTCCCAAAAGTGTTTCCCCAAATTTAGGTATTTACGTACATTTAACGCTTGACAGCTTTCAAGGTTCATTTGGACACCCCACTGTAATTGGATCAATGAGGCAGGCAGGCAGAATTCTATTATCCCCATTTTGTAGATGAAGAGACAGAGGTTCAGAGAAGTTAGTAACTAGCTAGTAAGGGGTAGTAAAAAGCCCAAGCTTTGGAGATCTGAATTCAAAATATTCAAATTATGATTCGGCTACTTACTAGTTTAAGAAAGACGGATCTCTCAACATCTATATCTTCAGGGACTCATAGCATGTTCCACTTGCAGAATTTCTGGCTGTACATTAGATTTAGCCAGGGGTGATTTTTAAAAAATAAATCTAGCAATGCCTGGGCCCCGTCCCAGGTCAGTTAAACAAAATTTCTGGGAGTGGGATTCAGACATCAGTGATTTTTAACTGTTCTAAGGTACCACCAAAGTTGAGGATTACTGATCTAGTATAGAGGTCAGCAAATGTTCTCTGTAAAGGGCTGGATTGTAAATATTTGAGGCTTTGCTGGCCACACGGTCTGTGTCACAACCACTTAACTCGGCCATTGCCTGGTGAAGGCAGCTATAGACAGCATGTAAAGGAATGGGCATGGCTGTGCTCCAATAAAACTTTATTTGTCAAAACAAAACAAAACAAAACGAGTGACAGGTCACATGTGGTGCACGGGCCCATGGTTTGCCGACCCCTGATCTAGTAGAACCTTTGAGTGGAAGAGAGGCCCGGGGATGTTAAATATTTTGCCCAAGGCCTCATAGTTCGTCAACGACAAACTCAAGGCTGGGGTTCTCCTCTTCTGCCCATTGGCCTGCTGTGATCCCACTACCAGCTCTCTCTTGGATTCTCTTTGGGAATGCTAGGCTTGGCTTCCACAGGCTTAAAACATCGCTTTCAGAATAGCGTAGCAATCCGTTAGTGGGAAGGGGGCTGTCTTTGGATACAGAGAACTATGGTTTTGAGTTCCAGCTCAAAACCTGAGTCTGAGTGTCTGAGTTATAACCCAGGGATGAGTTGCTCCACAGAGAATTTCTGTGTGGATTAAATGAAGGGAAAAAAAAATGACCTGGCACCATGCTTGGCACACAGTAAGAGCCCAATAAATAATGATTCCACAATCTGTGGACATCTACTGGTTTGTTTTTTTTTTTTTTTATTTACTGTCTTCAGATTCATTTTGTACGTGTGAGGAAAAATTTTTGAAAGAACTAGAATATTAGGAAAAGATAAATGTTTCACCAAAGTGTACTCTCATTATCAGAGAGAAAAGCAGGGACATAGTGGAAAGGGGGTGAGAAGAAAGGTAAAGGATGTATGTCAAGAAGCTCCCCAAAAAGATTCTGATGGCTGAGGTCCTGCCCAACCACGCTACCGACTGAGAATCACTAGCCTAATTTTTGAATCATTTCCCACTATCCCAGAAGTTGAGTTGAGATGAAGAGAGTGTGATTACATTTTTAATTTGGAGAGAGAAGAAAAAGAGTGTGGGTTTGTTCACTCCATCTTCCTAAACTCGGGTGCTTGAATATAAACATAAATCTCCGAATTCATTCTTTTCCAACGAATATAAGAGACAGTGTTAGCCACCTTATGAATTCAGGATTTAGCTGGTGTGATAGGATTGATTTATATTGACATTATTAGTGAATTTACTGACTTAGCAAATAATCTGGGATGACCATCAATGGGCCATCAGTGAATTATTTTTCCACAGAGGTTCAGAAGGATCCCAGGTCACATATTTTGAAACACTGGGATGATCTACCTATTAGCGGAAATTGTTAGTTAACTATACAATATGCATCCCCTTGCTTCCTTGCTAAGGGATCACCCTTTCATTCAAACCTCCCTTCCTCTCAGGCCATCACGTGTCTCATGCTAGGGAGGCTGAATCTATTCTTTAGCTCCACGCACAGAGCTGATTGATCTGGAGTAATATATCAGTTTCCTCACCGGTGACCGGATAGAGAATGGGTATATGACCTTATTACAGCCAATGAGAGAGGAGAGACTTCTGGGAAAGGTTTCCTCATTCTTCTGAGCAACAGGAGAAACTGTTTCTCTATTCTCTCTAGAAAGCTCTGTCTGTAGGTGATGCCTGGAGCCCCTGCGGCCATCTGATCTGAAGTTTGACCAATCATGAAGATGCCCCAGCAAGTAGGATCCTTGTTGACATCATTAAGTCACAGAATTAAACACCCTGAACATGCTCCATCTACGGATGTTTCTATATGTGAGCTAATACTTCTCTTTGCGGTTTAGGTCAGCCGCTGACAACATCCCGATTCTGAATGCATGCCATTAAACCCTTTTATCTGATGCTACTTCCTGGATGCATTCATCCCCCATCTCTTCTAAGATCAGTTTTCAAATTACTCTTTCAAAATACAGAAAAAAAAAAAGCTTGGAGTAGCTGTACTGTTACATTTGGTAACCTGATGCTCCAAAAGGAAAGCAAATAGTCTTACATTTTGAAGATTTTAGAAGAGAAATGTCCTTTATTAACAAATTTCTGCAGGCAAACCTCACAGCTGGATGGCAATATACCCAGAGATGATATCCATGCATCCTTGGGGAAAGCAATGTCTTTAGAGCTCAGACCACTTGAATGCACACATATTTGCCAATCTTGCACACAATTCCAGGAAATTTTGTCTTTAATCCATCATTTCTAATTACAATCAAATGTTCACCAGGGCAACCTAACAAATGACAGACATTTGCATACGTGGCTTCAAAACAATAATACATTATAAATGATTTCTCTCATCTCAGTGTCTGAACTTCCCGTACTTATCTATCCCACAAATATTTATTGAGCTCCTAATATGTGCTGGATGTAGGGAATATAGACATAAAAAGGGCAAAATCAATCCTTTAAGGGGATCAGAGGCTATCAACACTGTCCAACAGAACTTTCCGCAATGATGAAAGTGTTTTATATCTGGACTGTCCAATATAGGAGCCACTAGCTGCCTGTGGCTAACGAGTACTTGAAATGTGGCTATGGCACCTTGGGGATAGAATTCTTAACTTACTTTTAATGAATTTAAGTTTACATGGCCTCATGGACCTAGCGGTACCATATTATACAGTATAAGTCTAGATGGTAAAGCAGGCAAGAAAATCAAAAGTGAGGACAGAGTGTGATCAGTACCACGAAAAGGGATGCACGTAGTCCTACAAAGGTAGGTCTCCACGAAGACAGCACTCCAGTAACGCAGCCCGCGGCTAGAAAGTAGGACAAGAACATGTATCCAGTGAAAGTTGACCCTTGAATCGAGGCCTAAAGGACAAAGAGAAGTTAATGACAGTCCACTTTCTGTTTCTCTGATGTGAAAAATTGTATTCGGATAACCTACTTTGTCACGCAATCCACATATTCCATTTTAGCAACCTAACTATCTCCCATTCACGAGTTCACACCGGACGTTCACTTCTTTTTAACAAACATGGTCGCCGTATCCAGAGAGCTTTCCTGAATCACTCCACATTTGATCCAGAGGGATTTATTTATAGTCAACATTTTTATGTTAAGCATGTAGTACAAAAACACCCATATGCCAGTTTGAATTGGACATCTGCTAACTCGCTGCTGAGTGAAAACTACCAAAATAATTTTACGCGACCCCACGCTACGTGTGTTTTGCTCTGCTAGCTATTCTAAAGATTGATTTGCAATTTACTATTCAAAATACATATGTGACAGCATTATATCTCCAGTTATATAAACGGTACGTGTGTGGAGATTCATTTTGCTTCCTGCCTCCCGTGGTTCGCGGAGATAGTTGTTTCTGACCCTTCCTTGAGCTTTGTCTGCAGCCATTAGGCCCACTTGCCTTCTGGACTGGCACGGAGGGCCAACGTCTGTGAACTGATGTTCGGTTCTATCACATCTTCCCTAGAAACAATCTTCTGTCTCTCTCTAAGGAGAGAAGTTGGGAATATCTGAGTTTCTGAGTACAGCAGGCTTTAGAAGGGTAATGGATACAGAGTGGAGAGGACAGATGGGGGTAGAGATACTGTTGCCTGGTGAACAGAAACACTGGGAGGTCCTGACAACGAGGAAACGGGGAGTTAATAAGTGTTGGAACTCGGGTGATAGCGGCAAGAACGGAAAGCCTGAGGCAGAGGTGAGGAGGCCACTGGAGGGAGAACTATCAAGTTGGAAGCACACGGAATGCTGGAGGACAGAGAGGACCAAGGCTGTAAAGTAGACGACTGGACCAAGAGTATAGTCACTGGCGTAAAAAAATGTGGAGGAAGAGGCGGCTTCTTTCAGGGGCGGGCTGGGGTTTGGTTGGATTTTAGGAGCAGCGGGCTGTGGGAAATGTAAATTTGAAGGCCAGTGATACCGAATTCGGAGACGTCACTGAGAGACATAAGAAAGATGGAAAGGAGAGGGAAGTGAGGTGCAAGAGACCAGAGAGGGAGCCGCCACAGACATCGACTGATGCTCTTAGAGGTTTCCAGGTCTTTGAAGAGGCATATGAGGCTCAGAGGAGGTTATTAAGCGAGATGACTGGAGCATGGGGAGGCTCGGGATGGAAGTGCTGGACGTCGAGAAACTGGCCGACAAGTGGGTCGGGAGTATCCTCACCATGAACGCTGGCCTCGGTGCTCGGCAGCTGGCGTACCGTTACCTTATCTTCTGCTCACGATAAGCCTGCAAAGTCAACGCTTTCCCGCTCTTTAGAAAAGAGAAATCATCACTCAAGTGTTTCTTGGACGATGCCAAAACTGTCACCCATAGGATATGGAAGAGGAGCCCTCAGAACCTGGGCTTGTCCGGCTACAGCTCTGACGGGGGAAAGTGGGAGCGGTGGCGATAGACGGGACGGCCGCGGTGGGGCGACTGTGGAGCTACGGCAATGATGGCGAGAGAAAGCCAAGGAGGGACGAGCAAGCGGCAATTCTGCAAGCCTTACAAACAGTCAACAGAGGTTTCTCTAATTCGCAAAAGTAAAAGAGAATCAAATGCCTTACATGACTGGTTTATGTTATTGCAGTCGCTGAACTGAGCGAGCTTTTTGCTGAATGTCTGACGTTTTATGTCCTCTTCGTATTTCCTCGCCTAAAAACCTATTCCCCATGTAATAGTTCCATATTCTTTTGGAATGTGCGGCATGATAGCCCTCCCCTCCTTCTAGCAACCTGTCTTCTATGATATATACCATTTCATCCCTTTAGCAATTGGGAGATGCATTTCTAGAAGCCAGTCTCTTGGCAACTGATGCATCATTTTTCCATTAAAGAGAGTGCTGGTGCATTCACAAAGAATTGCAGGTTTAAAGTGTTTGGTAATGACCTCTGGCTGCTTGTCAAGCAGAACCTCTATCTGAATGTGAAAATACAACATTAATATGATTTGCAACCCTTTCACTGGGTTCCTAGTTTCCTCCAGCAACACACGGTGATTTTTCCCCAAGCTTAAAATCCATTACAGGTGCTTACTGCATTTGGTCTCCTTTGGAGGTACATCTTCTAAATCTGACCCGGGAAAAAGTTAAAAATGTCCTAAATGAGTAATCCCCCTACCCTGCAATCTTTTAACTCTGATTTATTCCTACGCTGAAAGTATTCATCACTAGTTGAGCTAAAATAAACTAACTCTTAGGACATATAATTAAATTACAGGCAGAAATAAAATTTAAAATTCCTTCACAGTACTTCACATAAACATCAGCAGAATAAGTGAGCTGAGGTAAAATATTTTGTTGAAAGGCCAAAAAAAAAAAAAGTCACCTGAAAGAATTTGTTTCTTTAATCTCTGACAATGTTTAATTCTCTTTTGATGATAATTACAGAAAAAAATTTCACTTGTGTGTCAAATCCTCTCCTTTCAACTCCTCTTTGCCTCCCTTCCTTTTCCACATCTTTACCAGAAACTGGAAATAAAAACATTAGGAAATGGGGCGCCTGGGTGACTCAGTCGGTTAAGCATCCCACTTCGGCTCAGGTCATGATCTCACAGTTCGTGGGTTCGAGCCCCGCATCGGGCTCTGTGCTGACAGCTCAGAGCCTGGAGCCTGTTTCGGATTCTGTGTCTCCCTCTCTATCTGCCCCTCCCCTGTTCACCCTCTGACTCTGTCTCAAGAATAAATAAACATCAAAAAAAAAAACCCCATTAGGAACATGTTTAAACTTTTAGCTAAATGATAGCCTCTCTAAGTCTGGCTAAAAGAAATTATACATTCACTCAGTATTCACAACTTCTAAATTAAAATTCTAGAAAGAGGGAGTGTCATATTTCCATAATGTCTACCTGATTTTCTTTTCAGTTGGCCCCCAAAAAGACTCAATTATTTCAAAGACTTTATAACCAGGGCACATTAACTTGAGGGAAAAGTGATTTCTGGGCCCCCGATGAAATAGTCTTGAGGAACACACACACACACACACACACACACACACACACACACACACACCACATCACACACACACACACCACACCACATCACACCACACACACACACACCACACCACATCACACCACACACACACACACACACACACCACACCACATCACACCACACACACACACACACACACACACACACACACACACACACACACCCCACTCAATCACTAAGCAGATTTGCCCATTCAAGAACTTGCAAGAATGAATTCAGCTCTGTTTTGCTTGGGAGTCTGTCCTGTCTTTCTGTTATGTGAAACTCCAAAATGATGCAGTCATCTCGGAATCCAGAATTGCAGTATCCATACCACATGGAAAAAATTTAAGCCAACTCTTTCAGGATTCACCACAAAATGAACAACAAATCAACACAACAGTGGTTCACAAGGCAGTACATTTTTCCTCTAAGAATTTACGGTATCATTTTCATCTTTACTTCTAAGTTTTAAAATTTCTTTAAACTGCCTCCTCCCTTTTTTCTGTTGAACAGCAATTTTAAAATTATCTGGTGGTTTAATAAACTTCCCTTATTTTTCTCACACTCCCTTCAGTGGTGCCAGTATTTTTCAGGCCACTCTCCTTTCGAGATGCAAATAAAAAAAAAAGAAAGAAAGAAAAAAGAAAGAAAGAAAGATTAGACTTGTACCAGAAAAATTGGGGAATCAACCTAATTCTGCCATTTTTTTTTTAGCCACATGGACCGTGGCTGGTCCTGTAGTCCCTCGGAGCGCAGTGGGCCTATTTGTTAAACAATGCCAGAAATATCTAGAGCACAAGTAGAGGATTTAAAGAAATGGTATAGTTTGTGAAGAAGCTTTGTAAATGTCAAGATGCTGCACGTAGGTATTTTTTATTCAGATGCAGCTGTGTGATGGGAAATACTTGGCCAAAAAAAAAAAAAATGTTCTGGCCTTCTCCTTCTAGGAAGAAAAGGCACTGTCTCAAGTATCAGCACTCAGTACAAAAAGAGAAATGTCTACCCACTGTAATCTCCACAAAATTATCCTGGCCCTCCAGAATTATCCTAGTCCCAGTCCCCAGAAGATTATTCCACTCCTATCCTTATGGAGCCCACAGTCTACTGATAACATATCCCTAAAACTTCACCTGACATTTCCAAAGGAAGATAGGTTGCTCCTTGTCACACTTCCCATGGCTCAGGGATGGTTAGAATGACGAGAAGGCAATGGAACATTCCTTACCCTCCTCTGCAGCTTCTAGGCTCCTGCCTCACCATCAACATGCAATCATATTCCTAGATTTTAAGTCTTTTACCATGTGCTTACACATCCCTTCTTTGCCACTCACTGTTGTCACATCCCAGGACACTTTGCCAGGTCCTTTAAGACACCGGGCATCTACCACAGTCTTCCCTTTCAGTGGTCATCACCCTTTAAGGTTTCAACAACTCTGTTGAAGCCCTTTCTGATACCACACCTCACAGATCCTTGTACTTCCATCTTGAAGTGGAAGAAGGCTCCTGGATTATCCTGGCGGGCCCAATGTCATCATGAAGGTTTTTAGAAGAGGGAGGTGGGAGGACCACAGTCAGAGACTGGAGAGGTGGAGCCATGAGCCCATGAATGTTAGCAGCCTCCAGAAGCCAGAAGAGGCAAGAAACAGATTATCCCTTGGAGCATCCAGAGGAACTAGGCCTGCCACCACCATGATTTCAGCCCAGTGAAACTCACTCTAGACTTCTGACTTCCAGAACTGTAAGCTAATAAATTCGTTTTCATTGAATTCACTAAGTTTGTGGTAATTTGTTACAGCAGGGAGCAGAAACTAATACACTTCCCATGTGGCTGAATGGCCTCTTGACCCAGTTTTGAGGGGGCCTGTAGTCAGTGATTTCAGCTTTGCCCATATCTTCACCATAGAATTCCTCTCATTAGGCACCTTCCTGGATTCCTGCCTTGCCAGTCCCCACTCTTGATTGACTTCTATTCCAATAAAGGATTTTCTCATTCCTGCTCATCAGTTTGAGTGAGGTTGGAGCAAATCCCAAACAAGTTAGCTAGGAACATTTATAAATCTCCGGATTTTAGTTTTGTCCTTTAAGATTTCTCACTAGTGGCTTGTAGAAGATGCTACAATTATCTCTACTTTGTCTACCCACTTTACTCTTTGTTGAAGCTACCTTTTCTGAGAAGACGGGATCTTCAAGAAAGATCTACAGTCTTTTAACTGTGCTTCCATCTTTAGCTACCTCTTTTATTCCCTCTTGATTCAAAATCAGTGCCCTTTCTCCTCAAATTCACATCCTTTCCATGTCCCCCGGATCCCATGCCATTGGGATATTCCTCCACCTCAGTCCATTAGTTTCTGTCATTGTAGCACATGAAGAGGGATCATAAACTCCACTCCGGCATGCAAGGACACGCCATCTAAGTTACCTAGGACAAATCACCCTCTAGTTTTTTCATTTGGATCTGTAGATCTCCAAAGCTAAAAATTCCTATCTTCTCTGATTTCCTCTCATAGTGTTTCCCTGCCTTCGAAATCAAGATGTTCTCAAGTGGGAGAGGATGTTCAGCTGTTCTGCCTTTTAGAGACACACAGGACGCATAATAGATATAATGATATTAACAGGAATCCTCTGAGATCAGGCAGATTCCAAATACTCTATACCAGTGTCTTCGTAAATATAAAATTATTTTTTGTTTTGTTTTGGAAAATAAAGTCACTCTTCCCACGAATCCCAAAGAACTGTGTCATTTATGTAATAGGTGCTCACTAAATGTTTATTGAGTCTTAATGGTGTAAGCAGCTTACTGAAATGGAAATTTTTCATGAGCTGACCATCACAGGCCATGGAACTCTCACCCCAAATAGCTGGATCCACCTTCAGGTAATAATCTCTCCATCTCTGTCTCCGTAAGTTGGTTACAAAATACTACTTTAATCAATGTATAACCTTTATCATATGGCTTCCCATTATTGAAAACAGAATTATGTGACTCCTACTGCTGACACTTGTTATAGGCTTCAAAAACCTCACATAATATTCCCAACAATTTTTGCTGGCAATTGAGGTCCATGGATAAAGAGAAAGAAGCATGACGGGGAAAAGTTACTTAAACAAAGAAACCTGACTTTGTGTAGCTGGTAAAGACATCAACATTTTTTTGGGGGGGGGGGAAATCTTGCCTACTTAAAAATATTTAACATTATTCTAGCCAAATAAATATAGAACTAAGCTCTTTAAGAAATGTAATCCTTGTGAAAAAGATAGCTTTTCTTTTCATATAGCTATTTACTTTTTGCTTAAATTAATTGCATGTGCATGTAAAGCACACAGATCTATATTTTAAAAACATATTAAATATATTAACCTCAAAATTTATATTTGCAATCTATGAATTTACATGCATGTGAAATATGCAAGCCATTTCAATGATACTGCCAGATTACATTTAAAGTCCCGATTTATGAAAATATCGTAAAGAAATCATGAAGAAGTTAAAATGAGACAAGCATTATGGAGTAGCACGGAGAAAGTACATGCATGAGTCAGGACAACCTAGATTTGAATCTTTGTTGCTCACTATACAACATTTAACAAGTTCAATCCATTTATACCAAAAATTGGATATAACAAATTCAGACAATATGAATGAGTGACAGACATCATTCAGTAGGGTGAATGTCCAAGTGTTTGATATCAAGAACACTTCTAAATGTATCTCACCACAGTTATAAATCAAAGAGAAAAGATAATTGCTCAGGAGATGTCGGGGAAACAAAGAATTCCTAATAAAACTCTAACATAACAGGAAAAAGGATCGAAAGGGCTAGGTCAGTAGTGCTATTGATATAAAATATAGATTATCAATGTGTTTGCCTTAAAATAATTTGGGCTAAAAAGGAAGCTGTGCTCCTAAAGTGAAATGTGAGTATATTTTAATATCTTACTCTGTCATCATTATTATATGGCATTTGAAGATAAAAAAAAGGATACATAATTTGGAAATAAAGCAATAATTTTTTTTTAAGTTTGAGAAAATAATAATGTAATTCTCATCTCCCGGGGCTATTGTGGGGCTTAAATAAGTCACAGCCTCTCCAAAAACATAGCTTTCCCTTCTTCCTTCTGTTCAAGGACTGTGTCTAATTCTTTATTCCCCAAGAGTACCTAATACAATGCTTTGAACACAGTAGACATTCAGTAAATATTTGCTAAATAAATCAATATCTTGGAAATCATTTAATGATGTACATTATCTGTTTTCCTCCACACTGAGAAAGAACCCTCCCCCCCAAATCAATCAAGTTAATCATTTCCCTTCACATCAAAACTGCATCTCAATTTCTTTTGGAGAACCTTACATTTTGAGTTTCTGAGAGGTTCTTTTAAATTATTTGTCTGATATGGTTGGCAACCCCATGGCTAAAAAGAAAACAGATGCCAAAATTTAAGAAAAAGTAAAGCATAGCATTTTAGTCCTGCTGTTGCTGCAAAAGATTTCATACACTTGACCTTTGATGAATGTGTCATCTCTCCAAAGAGCTATTCCTGATTCTACTCCGGCGTGGCATTTCCAAGACCAGCACCAGCTCATGGAAAATAAGAGTGCAACGAGGGAAGGGTGACAGGGCAGTTCTCTGCCCTTTTCCTTGGTGCTCCTCACTCCCCTGAGGGTACCAGTCTCTTAGTGTTCTCAGGGGGCCCCTCTCTGGAATTTGGGCAGGGAGTGAGGGGGCAGTGCACTGCCCGTTTCCCCCCCCCACATGGGTCGGAGGCAAACCACATGCAAGGGCTCCACAGACATCAACTTTCATCCTTCCAACATTCCTGGTGTGCACTCTTCTCGGTTTTATAGAAGAGAGACATTTGGGGTTCAAAACACTTTCAATAATTCACATCCCCATGTCACACAGACAATAAGGACTAGACCTGTTACTTCCAAGATGGGACTTATATACCATAAAATTCACCCTTTAAAAGTACAAGTCAGGATTTTCAGCAGATTTACAATGCTGTGCAACCATCACCACTATCTAATTCGAGAACCTTTTAATTCCTCTAAAAAGAAACCCCATACACATTAGTAGACGCTTCTCACGTTCCCTCTAGCCCTAGGCAACCACTAATGTACTTTTTGTCTCTGTGGATTTGCCTATCCTGTACTTTTCATATAAATGGAATCATACAATATATGGTCCTTTGTGACTGGCTTCTTTCACTAAGCATAAGGCTTTCAAGGTCATTCATGTTGTGTGTGTCACTACTTTGTTCCTTTTTTCTAGCTGAATAATATTCTAGTGTAAGAAAAATATACTTTTATTTTACATTTATTCTAAGAGAGACAGAGACAACGTGAGTGGGGGAGGGGCAGAGAGCGAGAGGAAGAGAGAGAATCCCAAGCAGGCTCCGTGTTGCCAGTGCAGAGCCTGACACAGGGCTGGAACTCACGAAATTATGAGATCATGACCTGAGCCGAGCCCAAGAGTCAGACGCTTAACCAGCTGGGCCACCCAGGTGCCCCAGAAAAATATACTTTCAAAGCATTACAGTGTTAGACAAAACACATCTGTGGTGACAAAGTTCAAATATGTTGCAGCAAGACATACAAATGGAAACACCAGTTTTCAACTATCAGATTGGCACCAATCTATAAGTCTTAACAATACTCTGTGCTAGTGAAGTTGTACAAAAGCACCACTCAAGTATTTCTGGGGCAAAGGACGGTGAGTTGGTTCATTCTTTTGGGGAGGGCGATTTGATAATACCTATTAAAATCACCAATTCCCTTTCTGGGAATTCATTCTACAAGTACATCAGCACATACGGGAAATAATGCATTTGTTTCAACATGATTTGCCGGAGCAAAAGACAGGAAACCACCCTATGGTCCACCACTAGTGAACTGGTTAAATACAACACGGTTGAATACCTGACAGCTGAGAAACAGAATGAGGAAGTTCTGTCCATACCAATATGGCAAGTTCTCTAAGATACAGTCCTACTTGAAAGAATAAGGTGAAGAATGCTATGCGTAGAAGGCTACACCTTATAAAAGAAGGGAGTCAAGTAGAATGTTTATGTTTATACTCTATGTGCACAAAAAAACTGGAAGGATCACAAGAAACTAGTAATGGTGCTTCCCTGTTTGGCGACTGCGAATGAGTCGGAGAAGACTTTTGGCCGCACAGGCACATACACCTGTGCTGCGGTGGGCAAGATTCCAGAGGGTCCCTTCAAGCCTCCAGTCTCCTGGTCACTCACTCAAGCACTACTCAGTCTACCTACTGTTGTGAAAGGACGTTGCAGATGGAATGAAGGCTGTGAATCAGCTCATCTTAAAGTAGGGAGAGAGATCTGAATGGGCCAGCATGTCACGCGAGCCCTTGAAAGCGGTCACCAAATCGGCCAACAACCAGAAGGAGAGCCCAGGTGACTAACACCTAGATCCCAGCCCTGTGAGCCCCTGAGCAGAGAAAGCAGCTGAGCCAGCTGAGACTTCTGACCTGCAGCGCTGTGACGGTTTGTGCCATCTGAAGCCGTTCCATCTGTGGTGATATGTTACAGCGGCAATAGAAAACGAATTCATAGCTGGCTGCCTTGCTTGTCTTGGTCTTATGAATAAAGATTTAAAGTTAACGGAAATCCAAACGGACCTCACTAAGATCACTGAACGTAAGGTTAATTTTCCAGGAGCGTAACTCTCTAGTCAAAAGTTCATGGTAGTTTTCTTTGTTTTGTGTGCCTACGCTTAAACAGTTTTAGTCAGAAAACTGCAATTTTGATAAAGATCCCCTGGGAAGCAAGTCTGTCTTGTAAAACCTGAATAGCTGTCTTGTTTTCCCAAGGCTCTCTGTGTCCTAAATTTAGAGTCTTCTCTAAAGACTAAAATACCAGGATATAAACACAGTTTATTTAATTCTTAGAAAGTTAGTTAAAACTGATAAAATTAAATTGATAGACACCAAAGAGGCAGACACTTGGCTTAAAGGAGAATGTTTGCCTCGTCTAATTGAAATGTCTAAAGGTTAAGCCTGTGCTTTGTCTAACCTTTAACTATGCGATTCTTCCCTTTGTTATTGGGTATGTTCCAGAGCTTTGCAAAAGGAGTTTATTGTTCTTACATGGAAAAAAATGGTCAAATAAGTGATCTTTAATACAGAATTAAGATGAAAGTTCTAAGGATACCATTTCTCTTTATTATCCTCTAGCTATTTGCAGCCAAAAAAACTGTGTATGAAAACAAAAGCCTTCCAAAATTAACAGACTTGTGTGAGAAAAAGCAAAAATGTATTTCCTTTCTAATTTGTTGAAAAAGTTAAATTAATCTCACTGTTGAAAAAAAAAATCTACCAATTAATCTCATTGTTAGGTAAAATCCATTTTGTTTCAAAACCATCTTTCCCCTTCCAAGACCTGTGTCCACTTCTTGCTAAGGACTGCTGGTCAATATCTATCTCAGTGGTTCTCAACTGGGGGTGACTTTGTCCCATGGGGCAACATTTGGAGCTATTCTGGGATGCTACAACTAGGAAAGTGATACTGGCATTTAGTGGGTAGAGGCCAGGGGTGTCGTTGAACCTCCTACAGTGCCCAAGATAACCCCACAACAAAGAATTATCTGGCTCCCAAATGTCAATAGTGCCAGTGTTGAGAAACCCTGGTCTAGATGGATCTAAAAGGATGGGTCAGTAATGAGTAAACAGGTGATGTTCTCTGATTAGGAGAAGTAGCGAAAGCCATGTTCGTATAGTATTGTTTTTAAAGAGAGAAGGAAAAGAAAAGGAAGGAATGAAGTTCCTTCTTTCAAAGTTCCCCAATAACTGAATTGAGTATGTTTTAAAATGTAAATTTATTAAAAGAAAGTAAAATTTAACGTTGAGTTTCTCAATCACATGAGCCACATTTCAAGAGATCAGAAGCCACATATGACAAGTGACTACCAGGTTGGGAGCATGAACTCAGACAATATTCCTGGGACACAGATAACATTTAATACACAGGAAGGAAGAAAGGTAGGGAGGAATTGACAAATGACTACATTAAGCCAATGTAAAGAAGAGGCAAAACCACGTGATCAGAGAGATGAGATGACAAGGAAAACAGAGAATCACAAAGATAAATAGACAGTTCTAAGGAAGACTTAATCAGCAAGGTTGACTGCTATGGAGCAGATGCACTGAGTGATCATTAAGGAAAGTAGTATATCATGGGTGACGTCCAAGATGTAAGCTTTAAGTGAACAGGTGAGTTTTAAGGAAGATCTCAAGGTTTGAGGGAGTAGGAACAGATTTTTGCTTTTATTTATTTAGGTTTATTTTATTTGTTATTTCTTACTTTTTTTGTTTGTTTATGACAGGAGAACTAGAGAATGTGATTATGGTGATAAAATGACCACCAAGCAGTCTCAAAAAGATCATTGTGCAAAAACAGCCTCCTCTGAAATACTCAGAATTGCGAATATAATTTTAGAAAATGTTCACAATTTCAAGCAATCACATTTAAAGAGGCATTTGTCATGTATGACATTTAAAGTGAGGCATGAACTACCTCATAAAAAAAAAAAAAGGAAAAATAATCTAGTACAATGGAGACACTCTTCTCTCATTGTTCCTCTTACATCCAGTTGTAAAGTCCAGTTCATGAAATATACAAAAAACCAAAAGGCAATCCAATCTAAACAATGAGTCAACTGAGGTGAGGGGAATGTGGAAAGGAGAGAGTTTTAGTTAAATTGGTGTCTGGCATGAAGAGAATCAATTGGTAAACTTTTTTTTTTGTTCACTTCTCAGATACTTTTTCTGAATGGAATAAAGAGCTTAAGTCTGATTTTCCCATTTGAAACCAAAATGGATTTGACATCACAACTACTTCTTTAACTAAACCATAGAAAAATAATTAATCCAACTGCTTGCTTCCTTCATCCTGGACTGTTGGTTACCCACACTGGACTGTGAACTGTCACGCCCAGCCTGAGAAGCCACTCCTTCACGCGGAACCTGTGCCACTCCTGTGGCCCCACACAGCCCTGGAGTGGCCTGCTCTGTGGCTCCGTGGAATGAAACTGAAAGCTGGACGGTCAGCACGGGGCAGCAGACGTGAGCTGCTCACGCAACAACTTCTCCCTTCTGGAAAGTACAACTACCAGAAACAATAACAGATTTCAAATTTCTGGGATGGAATCTTCTCAACCCGTCTCTAAAAAAGGGAACACTTTTGCCCAGACCCTTGATATAATTTGGTTCTAGCATTCTCTTGGCTTTCGGTTAGAGAATCTAGCTGAGTAAGATCTAACAAACAGCATAATGCATGCACTTTCAAGTCTCTGACATTGATTTTGTACCCTGCGACTTTGCTGAATTCATGTATCAGTTCTGTCTTTTGGTGGAGTCCTTCAGGTTTTCCATGTAGAGTATCATGTCATCTGTGAAAAGTGAAAGCTTGACATCATCAATGCCAATTTTGATGCCTTTGATTTCCTTTTGTTGTCTGATTGCTGACGCTAGCATTTCCAACACTATGTTAAACAACAGTGGTGAGAGTGGACATCCCTGTCATGTTCCTGATCTCAGGGGGAAAGCTCTCAGTTTTTCCCCATTGAGGATGATATTAGCTGTGGGCTTTTCATATATGGTTTTTATGATGTTTAAGTATGTCCCTTCTATCTCGACTTTCTTGAGGGTTTTTATTAAGAAAGGATGTTGTATTTTGTCAAAAGGTTTTTCTGCGTCTATTGACAGGAGCCTAAATGTCCAACCGATGAATGGATAAAGAAGACGTGGTTTATATATACAATGGAATACTACTTGGCAATGAGAAAGAATGAAATCATGCCATTTGCAGCAACATGGATGGAAGTGGAGGGTACTATGCTGAGTGAAATAAGTCAGTCAGAGAAAGACAGATATCAAATGTTTTCACTCCTATGTGGATCTCGAGAAGCTTAACAGAAGACCATGGGGGAAGGGAAGGGAGAAAAATAGTTACAGAGAGGGAGGGAGGCAAACCATAAGAGACTCTGAAATACAGAGAAAACACTGAGGGTGGATGGGGGGTGAGAGAGAAAGTGGGGGATGAGCGTTGAGGAGGGCGCTTGTTGGGATGAGCACTGAGTGTTGTATGGAAGCCAATTTGACAATAAATTATATTAAAATAAATAATTAAAAATTAAGAGATGAAAGGCCAAAAATAAGTCTCTGACATGCCAGCTTGGGGGCTAGAACTGAAGCCCAATTTCAGATGCATTTCAGCCTCTGCGAGTTGGTTAGCTTTGCCCTGTGTTATAGTGTCTCATCCTAAATAAGCCTACACGGAGGGGTGTGGACGGCTCAGAATACTCTTTGTAACTACTGGGAACTAAATAAAGACATCACCCTTGTGTCGTGTGGCCTATGGTATCTTCCATGTAAAGGGAGAACGTTCTATTATTCTTGGTGATAAGAGTAGACACCACATAGAAGCCAGTCACATAAACAACTCTACTTCTACTTCATTAGTAGCTGAATGCCCCCACCATGCTATGCTTTCCCACTGATTTTGCAAGTCAACAACCCTCAGTCTGTCTATCCCCTCCCCTCCCACTCCTTCTTCAAGACTTTGACTTGACACATACTTGTGTCTCTCTAATCCCTCCCTACCCACTACCTTGTCCAACATTTCAGAAGGACACTGCAGGGTCTTGGCATTTAACTTGTGAAAAGTCACCAGGCCTAACTGTATCAATGCCCCTACTGAATGCTCACACAATGAAATTATAGTTTAGTATGAAAAACCCCATCGCTTTTGTAAATGCTGCGACAACACTCATTACATCAATACAGAGCAAAAGAAAGGAGCTCAGACTTAATCCGTTTTAATCTCAGTTATTTCCTAATATAAAAGACTGTGGGCCTTTTCACATTCTTTTGGAAGGATTAGCGAAGGCCAACATGAATAACAAATTGACATTTCTGAGTTCTGAAAGAGCCAAAAGCAATACAAAAGGAAGGCAGACAGATCAAATTTCTGAACAGAATTATTTTTCTAAGCAGAGTTTAAAAGTTAACATTAGGAACAAATGTTAAACAGCTCTGCACAGTTATTCTTCTTTACCTGGAATGCTTTTTGCCGAACAGTTAAACTGACAAGTTAGAAAGACACATCTTGAAGTTACAGAGACAAAGAAACTTTGTCTATGTGACAGGCATAATAAGAGATTTTTTTTTAAAAGAAGAGTTTCTTGCATAACAATTTTTATGTTCCTCTAGTCCTTTCATTTTTAGAGATACTCTAAAACTAATGGCGTCAATTATTGTTTAGGGAGGAATATGTTGACTCCCATCAACTCACTGATTATTGGTGTTAAAAGAGAGTTTAAATTATCCACTTTGGCCTCCTCACTTTATGAATGAGGAAAACTAGATCTAGAGTCTCCAAGCCATCCATCCACTGCCACAAAGTCAGAGATCCATGACAATTCAGGACCAGGACCTTGGTTTCCGATGACGCACACAACGATCTTTTCGTTTATCGCTGTCCCGCTCCTCTACAAGATTATATTTTCTTATTATATAGTATCAATTTGCTCCCCCATTATAACCCCATTGCAGTTTGCTTTGATGTATCTTGAATCAAAACAGGAAGAACAGAGTAATTCTTGTTGGCCCACTTGTCTTAATGCCACACAAAGTCATTGAGAAATGCTGGAAGGATCTACCCAAACCCTTTGACAGCAATTCATATCTAACCAATAGTATTATAAAATGAACATATCCCTACGAGACTAGTTCCACGATGGGATGCTGGATCCTAACACGCTTCACCTTTACCCTTGATCCCAGAGGTGGGCTTCAGTAGAAACCAGGATTTTTCAACCTCAGCACTAGCGACTTTGGGGGCTGAATGATGCTTTGTTAAGTGCCTTCTACCCACTGCATGACAGTAGCCCCCAGGCCCTGAGCTGGGATAACCGAAGATGCCTTCAGACATTCCGGATGCCCCTTGGGGTTAAATCACCCCAGCTGGAGAACCACTGGTCTAAATCCTTCAGCACCTATATATAAACCTTGACACAAAATAGGAACAAAAGCAGAGACGAAAAGTACGACAAAAAGGAACTCACTGGCACTTTTGACTATGACCCTTCCTTGGCTCTAAAGCCATTTCAGTGTTTTGGTGAAAAAAAAGTTAAGTTGTTTTAATGAACCATATGCCTTTCCTCACTCCCACCACACTTTTGCCTTCAAGTGTGTTTTTGTTGCCGTGAAAACACAGCCTGCCTGTTTGTAATTATAATATTATTCCATAGCACATTTTGTAAAGACCCAATTGGTGCACGTCCAATCTCCAATTCTCTCTCTCCCCTCTTCTCCCTTCCTCAGCCAGGAGCTTGGAGAGAGGGAAGGAGTGAGAGAAGGATGCCTCGTGTGCTTAGCTCTGACTTGGTTCTGATGCGTGCACTCGGCACTGACCTCTCAGGTTTCCAGGACCTGCCAACCGAACCTTCAAACATGGCCTTGGCTCTGCCTCGACTTCATGCCACAGCAAAGTTCTCATTTGCTCGGTGTTTTCACCTAAGACCACAGACTTTGGGGAGAGCCAGTCGGGACTCGACAAGAGTGATGCGGTGAAGGGAGGGAGGGAAGAAGTAGTTACCTGTTCTTAAAAAAAATTTTTTAGTGCTTATTTATTTTTGAGAGACAGAGAGAGGCAGACTGTGAGCAGGGGAGGGGCAGAATCCAAAGCAGGTTCCGGGCTCCGAGCTGTCAGCACAGAGCCCAACGTGGGGCTTGAACTCATAAACCCTGAGATCATGACCCGAGCCAAAGTCAGACGCTTAACTGACTGAGGCACCCAGGCCCCCCTGCCTATTCTTAATCAGAATGAGTTATGATCTTTTACTCACAGCTTGGGTTACTTCTCTGGATAGGTCAGTGATGGCCATGCCATAGAAATTTCATAGAAATGTTTAATAGATGTGGTTCTTATACAATTTCTTCTCTTTTTATAGACTGAGATGTAAATAATAAAATGCTCAAATCTGAAGCATAAAGCTCCACGAATTTTTACATATGCATACATTCGTGCAACTGCCTCCCAGATGAAGATACAGAATATTTCCATTACCCTAGAAGGCTTCCCTGCCTCCACCCAGTTAATACCCATCCCCCACCTTCCAAGACAAGCGCTATTCTACTTTCTATCAGTGAAGATTGGCTTTGTCCACTTTTTTTTTTTTTGGCTTATAAATTAAGTTGCACAATATGTACTCTCTGTGCCTTTTTGTCACACAATACATTTTAAGTTCATGCATAGAGTTTTGTGTGCCAGTGGTTTGTTCTTTTTTGTTGCTGTATAGTATTCCACCATGTAAATATACCACAGGCCCCGTTAATGGATATTTGTGGGGTTAAAAATTATTTAGGGACTATCACGAATAACACAGGCAGAGAAAATGCATGTAAGTCACTGTTTGGAGACATCCACTTGTTTCCCTTGGGTGTTTAGGAATGGAATTCTAATATTAACAAACAGGAAATATCAATCATTAAACTGAATTTTTATATCAGTAGAAAGACTTAAAGGATGCAATGACTATCACCCATTTATTTGGCATAATGGAAAAACAGATGAAACCTTTTCTATTCATAAATTAGGAAAAACATACTAATGCAGCTAACAGTAGAGTGAGCACAGAATTTGTCCTGAAAGTGGGACACTTTCAGAGTAAAGGGGGAACTACTAATACCTGCATTGGGACCATGTAACCTGGACTCTCCTGAGAAAACCTGAATCACATGGTCACTCAAGCAAATTCTGACTCAGGAGACGGATGCTAGGGCCAGGTATAGAACGCCAACTTCAGAATTAACTTCCTTTTTGACCTTGGCTAACTTGTTTCAACGCTCGTTCTTTAATCATGACATTGGTCAGAATCTTCTCCACCAACATGTTATAAATACTCCATAAGTGGCAAATCATAAATCATAAACGCCAAATGCAATCGAGCTGTCTAGGAAGGATCGAGGGCTGGAATGCAGACATCCTGGGTTGAGACATAGGCTTTCAAGAGCTTGGCTACACCTGCTTCTAAAGTGCCACTCAATTAATTTATGAGGTTCTCTCTCCCCTTTCAGTTTCTCTTCCACTTCTGAATACATTGTGACTTCAGAATAAGTTTAGGCTAGCCACATATGCTCTATGTTATTTTACTGAAAAGAAGTGAGCTGCAAATTACATCAACTGTTGTGACACATTTGGCAATATCTTCCTTCTTTATGCTTCAGGCACTGGACTCACTGTGTGATGAGAATCCCAGAAGCCCGGTGTGACAGTCCTGAAATCTTCACTAAATTGAATCCCATAAAACTGTTTCATCAAGCTGATTCTCAATGCTGGGTGGAAGGGGGTTGGAGTCACCCTATGGAAGCTGATGTTCTCAGGCTTAGATGAGAGAACGATTTCTACCACGTTGAGGAGTTTGAAAACAACACGAGACAATAAAGTTGCAATGCATTCTGAATATGAATGGCTGCCCGTTTTCACGGGCATTTAAAACTACATGTGTCAAAAAACAGGTAGAAAACTGAAAATTAAAATAGTGTTCCTTGGAAGGAGAAACAGTATATACTGGCTACATGTAGAACATACTCAGATTCACTGCACGGAAATGATTAGTTGCATGGAAAGCAGCCATTCCAATGAATTCACTGGGAGTCACAGACTGTTAACAAAATTAGAGGTGAGGACAAGGACTAGAAACATAGTCCGAGAGTAGAAAACTACAATAATATTTACAACATGAATTCTTTGTGGACAAATCCTTATTTTATAAAAGTCACCATTATCTTAATGCTAAGTTCACGTTTTCTAAGAAGGTATGAAATGTGTTTGACTGAGTCTGTACCTTCTAGCTGGTATTGAAAAATTAACCAGTGTGGTCATATTTTTATATTTTAAAAAATCTGTATCTACACTAACATACGACCCAGTAATCATAGCCCTACGCATCTATCTTGGAGAAATGAAAATTTATGTCCACATAGAAACCTGAATGCAAATATTCACAGCAGCTTTGTTTATAATAGTGAAAAAGTATAAACAACCCAAACATCAGCAACTGATGAATAAACACACTAGTACGGCCATACCATGGAATACCACTGAGTAATCATCATCATCTCTTGATATGTGCAACAATTTAGATGGGTCTGAGATAATCTAAGTGGAAAAAAAGATTATCTCAAGAGGCCACGTACTGTATGATCTCATTTATATAAAATTATCAAAAGTGCAAAATTATAGAGATGGTGAACAGATTAGTGGTTGCCAAAGGTTAGAGATGGGGATGGGGAGTGGGTAGCATGAAGGAGCCTTATGGTCATGGAACAGTTTTGTATCTTGATTGTGGTGGTGATTACACAAATTTCTGTATGTGATACAATGGAACAGAACTTTACGCTGTACCAATGTCAATTGCATTACTTTGACATCGTACTGTGTTTACCTAAGATATAACCATTGGAGGAAACTGGGCACACAGCACATGGATGTCTGTATTACTTACAGCTGCCTGTAAATCTAGTTATTTCAAAGTAAAAATATATTTAAAAAGCAACAGCCACATCTATGTCTGAACGTACACACACGGGTCTTGCCATCTATCTTTTGAGGGACGTTACCTCCCAGAAAAAAATCCTTCCTAGGTGAATTTTCGTAAGTAAAAAATAAAATCATCATTAATAGCAAAGGGAAAAGTTAACGGGACACCCGGGTGGCTCAGACGGTTAAGCATGCGACTTCAGCTCAGGTCATGATCTCACAGTTCATGGGTTCGAGCCCCGCATCAGGCTCTGTGCTGATGGCTCAGAGCCTGGAGCCTGCTTCAGATTCTGTGTCTCCCTCTCGCTCTGTTCCTCCCCCACCTGTGCTCTGTCTCTCAAAAATAAATAAACGTTAAAAAATTATAAAAGAGCAAAGGGAAAAGTTTTGATGTATTTCTCACAATCAAATTTAACCTATTTATGCTAAAGCAACACCAAGTCATATTAAAATGAACCCAGTCATGTCAATATTTAACACAGGTTGTTACAACATAATAAGAAAATGTCTTTTAATTCCTAAAAGCATTGTCTGTTGTACATTTCCACTCTTTCCTAGCAGTTGTGTATTGCGCATTGAAGCCTGTAACTATAACACAGGCAGTTTTGCTCACTGTTCAAGTAATTGCACATTTAATTAAAAAATAAGATGGGGGGGCGCCTGGGTGGCTCAGTTGGTTAAGCGGCTGGCTCTTGGTTTCGGCTCAGGTCATGATCTCAGGGTTCGTGAGTTTCAGCTCCACAGTGGAGCTTCACTATCAGTGCAGAGCCTGCTTGGGATTCATTCTCTCTCTCTCTGTCTCTCTCTCTGTCTCTCTCTCTCTCTCTCTCTCTCGCCCCCCCCCCCCCGCTCTCTCTCAAAATAAATAAATAAAAGTTAAAAAAAATAAAAAATAAAAAGAAGAACAACGACAAAACTACCAGTGATGACTACACAGGTGGAGCCTGAAATCATCATTACTGCAAACTAGACACCCAGGCATTTTCTTGGAGGAAGAGACAGCAAAAGTCACCAACGGTCACGTGCCTGCTCATCTCCCACGGTATGCGGCTACCTGGAAGGCGGGGTGAATCTAGCCCAGCCTTCTCGAGTGTCAGGAAATGTTCATAAGTGTAAGAGAAATATTACACCACACTCCCCTGAAAAGCCCAATTCTTGTAACCTAAATGGCAGAAATTAGAAAGAAGATAGGCTGGGATGGCAGAGACCTAAATCTTCGAGGTAACTTGCAACTGGATGCTGAAATTATGAGGAAGTTTGTTCTTCGTATATTTTTATAGTCAATGTTCCTACTTTACTTATAAAATCACTTTTAAAAATATATACATGCCCACACACATATGTACGTATGTGCGTACGCACCTGTAACTGGTAATGCTCACCGTGGGGCCTTGATCTGAGATGATCTTGTGATAGGCAGTTTTGCTCCTTCCGGATCCCCTGAGGTCCTTTTCAGTCTGTACAGGCCGCCTCCCCGGGTTCTGGGACATTTTCACCTCCGGGGACTCGACCTGGCGCTGCCCTTGGGCTACAGGAGCAACTCCAGCTGCGCCACAACCGGGCATACCCGGGAGCTGACACTTAGCTCATGACTAACAGGGGCGGAGCATGAGAAGGTGGCCCCCTGGCACCAGAGGGGGTGGCGACCTCTGAGGCATAACTTGTTCTCCGTGTCTACTCTGGGGGGTGTAGGGGGAGGGAGAGGGGAGGGTTTTGCTGGACGGCGCATGCCTGCTTGGCTTTCGGCCTTGCTGCCTGCTCTACTTCCTTGACCTGCCCTACCTGGGAGCATTTTCTCTTTCTTCCTTTCTTTCTTCCTTCCTTCCTTCCTTCCTCCCTTCCTTTCCTTCCTTTCTTTCTTTTTTTTTTATTTCTTCTTTCTTTTTTTCTCTTCCTTCCTTCCTCCCTCCCCCCCTTTCTCTTTCTCCCTCTCCCTCTCTCTTTCTTTCTTTCTCCCTCTCCCTCTTTCTTTCTTTTCTTTCTTTCCTTTTCTTTCTTTCTTTCTTTTCCTTTTCTTTCTTTCTCTCCTTTCTTTCTTTCTTTCTTTCTTTCTTTCTTTCTTTCTTTCTTTCTGTTTTACTTTATTTTTGAGAGAAAGAGAACACGCGAGTGAATGAGCAAGGGAGGGGCAGAGAGAGAGGGAAACACAGAATCTGAAGCAGGCTCCAGGCTCTGAGCTGTCAGCACAGAGCCCGACGCGGGGCTTGAACTCATGAGCGGTGAGATCATGACCTGAGCCGAGGTCGGATGCTTCACCGACTGCGCCACCCAGGTGCCCCAAAAACACACTTTTGTTCCCAGAAAAAAATTTATAACATAGCACATTGATGTATTCTATTTCATTTTCTAATATTTATGTAAAAGTAATAATACTGAGTAATATCTTTGTGAAATACATATTGTTAGTTATTTGTAAGTATGCAAGAATAAATTTTATATTGAATTACAGTAAATGGATAAAAATTAAATTCACTAAACAGCTGGTGGCTCCCACCACATAAAATTGAACAACAGTTTCAACAAGCAAATTAATCACGGCTTACGTTGCCATTGCTAACATTATAGAAAGTTAGCAGTATCTTCTTTTTTTTTTTTTTTAGGTAACTTCAGTCCTTTATTTATTTATTTTTAATAGGAAATTTATTGTCAAATTGGTTTCCATACAACACCCAGTGCTCATCCCAACAGGTGCCCTCCTCAATGCCCATCCCCCACTTTCCCCTCCCTCCCACCCCCCCATCATTCTTAATCGTCATGTGTAAATTCATTTCAGAGCTTCTGGGGACCAAACGAAAAACAAATCTTTTTTTCCCACATCAAAAATTTTCTGAGGTCAAGGAGTATCTTACAATTGATATGAACATTTAATGCAGCTTTTGTTCTGGAAAAATGTATTATGAAATTATAATTTTATTTTAAAATTTATTATTATCAGCTTATAAGCTATGTAAGGGCAATGTGGGTCTATTTTATTCTCCAGTGTGCATCTAAGGCTCCACATGTTGTCTCATACCTATTTTACTCAATAAATTTTTGTCAAATTAATGGATTGAAAAAATACAGTTTTTTAAAAAATGTTTTTAATGTTTTTAAATTTATTTTTGAGAGGGTGAGACAGAGTGCGAGTGGGAGAGGGGCAGAGAGGGAAGGAGACACAGAATCTGACGCAGGCTCCAGGCTCTGAGCTGTCAGCGCAGAGCCCGATGGGGAGCTTGAACCCACAAACTGTGAGATCATGACCTGAGCCCAAGGTGGATGCTTATCCAACTGAGCCGCCCTGGCGCACCCTCCCCCCCCCGCCAAAATATAGTTTTATAATTTGTCTTGTATTATAATGCAAATTATGAATTTCCTTGGTGGTAGGGCATGAATCATGTCTGTAGTTCTATTTTCCATAATATTTAACACAAAGTCATGTCCAAATTCAGCACCAAGAAATGTTGACTATAATTGAAACACAGATGCAAATAATTTTGCAAAGGAAAAAATAACTATAAACCAGGAAAAGAAGAGCAGAGAGAAAAAAAGGAAGGGGAAAGAAGAGATTGGAGATAAGAGGGGAAAGGAGCCTGTGAGAGAGGCTGGATGGTGGATGCTGGTCAAGTTTCAAGGGACAATGAAGAGATTACAAACACTATAATGGCTGGGAACAAGATGTGAACAGGAGGCATCTGATGTACATTGAATTTGAGCAGGAAGGGTACATGCACTTTTCGAGACCAGCAAATTAAGATCTGGAATATATCTCCCATAGTGTGCAAAATTCTCCATCCAGCAACTATAGACAGGGAGTATGAAGCCACGGTAACACAATGGTTTTCACAGCTCACCACACCACCAAGGACTTCAGATGCAACCACAACACGGGAAGACCCCAAAAGGCAAGGTAGAAACATTGGTCATCCATATTCTTTGGGCCATCCAATGAGCACTCAAATGCCTTTCCATCTGTCCTCCACCAAGACCACTTATCAGGACTGAGTCATCTTTCTCTAGTATTCTTTAACGATAGCCAAGCAGACACAGGGGTGCTATTTGCAGTTTGGTGAGGACCTGATCAAAGGTAAGGGGACTTTTGAAACTGTCCTGCATGAAGAGGTGTCCAGATAAGACAATAGAGTAGAGGAACAAAAATACACCGTTTCAGTGGGAGCAAAAGTATCGTTATCTGTGTTTGTGTTAAAGTACATATGTGTGCATGTGTGCTGTGATGTGTCTAATCACAGTTGGCAAGTATTGCTGTGGAATTTGCAGAGTTAAGAGAGTCAGTGTTATTGGAAGGGAATGATGTAAAGGATATGATGCTTCCTTTGACACACGGACTTCGACTCACCCCAGTGAGTCTCTCCTTTTACCTGAAATGCCCAAACTCTCCCTGGAAGGGGTAGAGAGCAGGCAAATGGTGAAGGAAACAAGAAACACTGGGCAGGAGAATACAGCGATCTGAGACAAAAATTCGTCCATTCAGGAGGGAGGAAGCATTGAAGATCCCTGAAGCATCAGCCTGTCCTACTCAGGGGCTCTCCCTCTGCATCCCCACCTGGCCCATCTCTTCTCTTTTAGAGCCATCATTGTCACCCAGCCTCTGCCTGGAGCCCAGGTAGCCCACTCAGCCCAGCTCACTTTAGGCACAGGTATCTATGTCCTCATCTAAGAAGAGCCAGCCGTTGGTATGGCAGATGTGGCTAGGGTGAGTAACGAGCAAGTGTTAAGGGAGGTGAGCAGAGAAGTTGAGTCACCTAAGAAGAGATGCCTTACAGTGGGAACTTCTGAATTAGTGGTTCTCCACCAGGGACAATTTGGCCCCTCATGCAACATTGAGCAATGTCTGGAGATGCTTTTTGGTGATCACAACTGGGGGCAGGAATGCTGTTGGTTTCTAGTGAACAGAAGCCAGGGATGTTGCTAAAAATCCCGTAACGCTAGGTCAGCCTCCCATAGCCAAGAATTATGTGACCCCAAATGTCACTGGCACAGTGGTTGAGAAACCCTGGCCTAGAAGAAGCCACTCCTGAAGGTCGGCTTGGTGATGCAGAAGCAGCCAGATTATGTGGCCAAGAAGGACAGAGTTGGATAGAGCCAGGTGTGTGGCATCTCTGGACTTCAGAAGAACTTCTAACTCGGGGTGATGAACAAACAGGAACTCAGAATTGTGTAGTTGAAACGTCAAGGTCTTCGTAGTCAGAAGCCAGAACCTGCCTCTTCCCAACTGCGTGAGCTCAGGCAATTACTAAACCCTTCTCCATCTCAATTTCTTCATCTATAAGTTCAGGGTCCTAATAACTGCTCTATAGGAATCTGTAGGGGGTAGAGAAGATATTAAACCTGAAGTACTTCTCAACAGGCGCTCAACAAAGAGCGTTTTTCCCTTTTTTTCTCGCTCTGGATGATTTCTGGAATGAACATCATAGAGGTAGAGGGAGGAAGGAGATGGTCTGATCCTCTCCCCACAGCCCGACATTTTCAGGGTTCCTCGATCCTCCTTCGTGTCTTTTTTTCTTTCTTCTCTACCTCCTTTTGACAATTGAGATTTCCCACCCTTCGGTGATCACAGACTCAGGCAGAGGCTTGAGCTACCACTTTTTTTTCTTTTCTTTTCTTTTTTTTTTTTTAACCTCATGACTCAAGAAGATATAGCAGAGTGAAATCACCAGGTATCTATGCACAAAAGAAACCAAGAAGCCTCTTGGGAAATTACTCATCCTAAGAGAACAAAGCATTAATAGCAAAAGTGTGTTTCAAAGACAACAGGTGAGTTTGAAAGATGGGGGTCATTCTGAGCACAGCATACGTCCTGTATCAGAATCGTTCCTTTCAATCGTTGTGGATTCACCCTGCGTCTCTGGACAAGGAGACTAATAAAGATCGACTGGAAACCAAAACTGTTTCTGTAATATTTCCAAGGGCTGCAGAAAGCGTGAAGGATCAGAGGTTCTGTGACAGTGGAGGATCTGGCAGCGGCCGCAGCACTCCATTTTGATCATGTAGGTGACACAGTGGCCCCTAGCCACACTCTTGACAGAGGGCACTGGTTGCCACTGCAGGCAGCAATGCCCTCGAGAGCAATCGGTGGTGGAAACAGTTCCTGTGGGGCCTCTGACAGCAATCAAACTCCTCTGCACAGAGACCCAGAGCAGGGGAGGAGAGAGACAGCATGTACTCCCACACCATCAGAGAGATCCACTGTGGGAGTAGGGGGCACACCCCCTAGAAGGCCCCAGCGCTCTGGAGAGGCAACTCAAGCAGTGGAGGCAGAACAGCCAGCCAAACACAAGCTTGGTATCTTTCGGTTGTCATTGGCATCTTTTTCCCTTTTTTCCAGAGATAGAAATATAGTTTAATAACTTTCTGACAATAAAAGTAACACCTCCTTTAGAAAGATTGGAGACTTCAACAACAAAGAAGAAAAGGGCAATTGTCAATCATGCCACTGCTCAGAGCCATGCACTTTCTTTGGTCTTTTCTTAGCTGTGGGTGTTTTTACATTGTTGGGAATATGGACGAAATCAATGGACATTGTTGGATGGATGGATGTCCATTTCCATGCCTGTCTTTTTTCTAGCTCACATTGCGGCGATCCAATAAGTTGATGTTGCAGGAGATCCTGCCATGGCCCCTGACCACCCAGCTCCATGAGGGGTGGGGGGAGTTCACTGTATCCTACTTCCCCACTTCAATGAAGAAAATATACTAAGCGCAGATCTTCCCTGTAGGGTGAGGGAAAGTGAAGGGTAGTTTGCCTTGCCTTGAAGCATATTAGGAGACAAAGGAGGACCCAGGATCTTTCTGTCACCCAGATGATCACCATGCATAGTCTCCCCCTGAGATGGCCTGGAACACATACAGTGTAAATAAAGACCTAAGGAGGAAATCAAAGCCTAGCTCGATAGGATATATTAGAGGAATGCAAAATATTAGACCTCAGGCATTTGCATTGAATCCCTCACATTCCATTATTGGTATTCGAAGCTCCTTTTCTTGTCCTTTATGGTCTTTTTTTTTTTTTTTTGGACAGGATATTAATCCTAAATCAAGACTGTAAAACTAAACCATTTAAAATATATGCGTGCTTAGCAAAAGGATCCTAGGGTTTAAGAATCATTTTTAAAATTAGATTTTTCAATTTGATTCAATAAACATGTATTGAATATCAGCCCTGAAGTCTACAACTCCATTCATTTGTAGGTACTAAAGACCCCCAAGAGGCAAGCCCACTCTAGACCAATCCCAATTAATCCAGCCTCCAACCATTAATACACATATTTTCATTGAGTGCTTCCTATGTGCTGGAGGCACTGGGCAAAGAGTTGTTTGAGGTCTGTGTGTAATATGTCTGAAATCAATATACATTTCCCTCTTTACTATAGACAGCAAATGTTTCACTTTCCTCTTAACTCTCCTATATGTGTATATGTATAAATGTGTAATCCTCCTATATACACATACATTTTACAAATACATGATGGTAAATGGCACCTAAAGTATGGCTTCAATATTGGGAGGTGATAAGAAATACAGGAGTCGGTGATGACACAGAGTGCTCATTGTCTACCTAAGGAAGACAGTCACCACTGATCCTAGCTGATTGACGCTTGAGGGTTTGTGGGGCCAATGTCAAGTTTTTCAAGAAAAAACAAGAATTCGAAATTTTAATTTAAGTCTTCCTTTCCTAAAAATTAATTTTTGAAAAATGCTGTGTAGGTGAAACAAAAAATAACTAAAATGAGGAACATACTCTTACATATTATGAGAATGTGCATGAATTGGTTCGAACTCTATGGAGGGCAATTTGGAAATATCTGTCAAAATTAAAAATGTACATTCTTTCAGGAATTCCTGGGTGGCTCAGTTGGTTAAGCGTCCAACTCTTGATTTCAGCTCAGGTCATGAACTCAGGGTCGTGAGATACAGTCCTGTGTCACGCTCTGCGTTAGGCTCCATACTGGGCATGGAACCTGCTTAAGATTTTCTCTCTTCCTCTCCCTCTGCCCCTCCTGTGCTCTCTCTCTCCCTGTCTCTCTTTCTCAGGAAGGAAGGAAGGAAGGAAGGAAGGAAGGAAGGAAGGAAGGAAGGAAGGAAGGAAGGAAGGAAGGAAGGGAAAGAAAGAAAGAAAGAAAGAAAGAAAGAAAGAAAGAAAGAAAGAAAGAAAAAACAAGCATTCTTTCTGAGTCTATATTCCAGTTCTAAGTATTTATTCTGGTATTTTCACGTGTGTGAAATAATGTGTGTTCAATATTTGTTGCAGTATTGCAACGCTGCAAATCATATACTTGCCCACCGATGTAAGGCTAAGTATTGCAACACACCCATACAAAAGAACTCTATGCCATTATTTTAAAATTAAAGCAGCTTTATATAGAGCGATTTCACTGATAGAGTGCCAAGTTAAGGATAAAAACAAGCACAAAACACAAAAACGTTAAGTCGCCCTTTGTGTAAAAAAGTAAATAAAAGGATGCGTACATATGTAATTGCCTATGCCTCAAGATGGCCAAGGGCCACTGACTGTCCCTCAGACTTGGATGAGAGAAAGAAAAAATCTGTATGACTCTGGACTCAAGGTTTTGGGCCACTCCGCCATTGCCTTGAGGCAATTCTTAGGAGCACCACACTTGTCCCCTACCATTATCTTCCAGTCCCTATTTCCAGATGGGCATTCCAATTTCTTAGTGTGGCAGTAGCCCTGCCTCAAAGAGCTAACAGAAGCTGTGATCACCAGAGTTTACCATTTCTCTTTCCTCGGGTGGGATTCTGCCTCTGGTCTCCCCTGCTGCTAGACACTGCCTGAAATATTGGCAACCCACCCAGAATGAGCCCTTCCTTTGCCATGCTTCTACAGGCATCAGGGAATGGGCTGCTGTCTCCTTCTTCTGAACCAAGTCCTTCTATTTAGAGCACCTGCTAATTAGAGCACCAAGCCCAGGTGGCAAGAGGGGTCCATGGAGCACAAGAACCTCATCACTTAGATGGTTAAATAAATCTAACAAACGCTACATACACTTACATATTCACAAGCACGCTAGCATAATAATGACTCTGAAGACTGCAGTGCCGAAAGATAGTTGCCCTTTTTTGCTCCACAGTTGCCCAAGATTGTTTGACTAACGAATCGCCCCTCTTTGTTGTATGCTTGTGGACACAGTGCAAAACTAGTGTTTTCCAAGTGTAACACACTTGGGAAAATCCATCCCAACCGAAACCTAGCGTCCATGCTTTTCTCCAGCTTGCCCCTTATAAAAGAGACTCCAGTAAACTTCCTGAACAAACCCATAAGAGTTATGACAAACTACGAAAAAAAAAAAAAGACACTAAATAAAAGAAGGAGAGAAATCCAATAAGGAGGGAAAACTTAAAATTAAATATCTAATTCTATTATTTGGTGGTTATGGTCATCTCAGGCAGAGAAAATGAACCTGATCATGGAAAATAATAAATCAGAAACGAGAAGACAAGCAGGCAGGAGAAAAGACAGGAAATGTTGAAGGTCACAGCAGGCAATGGGTTATAAATCAGTAACTATGAGAACACAAATGCCCAAGAGGAGGTCAAGGTCAATGGTTCCACTCTAGGCAGCCCATCAGAAACCATTAAAAAGCCACTGGCATGAGGTGGTTATAGACTGTTCCCCAACAGAAGCTTCAAAGATTACTACTTGAGGTTTGATCTGAATCAGCAGGGGCCAGTACAGTTGCGCGTGTGGTACGTGTAAGGGGAACCATTAACGAGGCAGATGCTGTAGATTTATGTATTTATTGCCATAATTTTCTGGCAGACTTTTTCTAGCAAAATTTTTAGATCATGACGATCTAGAAATAGATTACATTTCTAACCCATGTGAAGGTGCCATAAGAGAGAGCAGAAGCCCTTCTCCAAATGTCTACTCGGTCCACAGAAGGCCATGGGCATATGGCAGAATGCTAGCCATTAAAATAAGGTGATCTGCACCCTACACTTGACTCCACTGGACAGTTTTCTTCACTCACCCAAGTCTGAATATACTCATTGGCTAAATGAACTCTGGTTCTGGAGGACCTTTCAGTTATTGGAATACACTGCATACGTTCTCACCTCTGATGTTTCACACATGCTTTGCTTCTACTTGAAATGCTCACCCTTCACTTACCACCAGGCTGACCCTCCAAATCCTTCAGGTCTCAGCATAAATGCTAAATATTCTGGAAGGCCTTCACTTCTACCATGGCTAGGTCCCCTACTGAAAGCTTCTATAGACCATCTGTATCATCCACCATCATAGTTCACATCAAATTTTAACATAATTATTTTAGCGTTTGTCTTTCCCAGTAGACTTTAAGCAGCACCAGGACAGGAAACATCTCACTTGTTCAGGGCTATCTCTTCACGGCTAAGCATACAGAAGGAAGTCAATAAATATTTATTAGAGGAAGACATGAATGACCTCAAAATTTATATAGAAACCAACAAGTCTCATTTTTTAAAAAGTTAATTTATTTGTTTTGAGAGAGATAGAGACAGCACAAGTGGGGGAGGGGCAGAGAGAGAGAGAGAGACAGGGAGACAGAGAATCCCAAGCAGGTTCTGCACCGTTAGCTTGAAGCCTGATGTGGGGCTCAAACTCATGAATCCATGAGATCATGACCTGAGCTGAAACGAAGAGTCGGACGTTTAACCCCTTGAGCCACCCAGGTGCCCCAACAAGTCTCATTTTTAAAGATTTGTTTCCAGAACTAGTATATCTGTTCATTTAATTTTATCAAAATAAGCCAAATTCACTTGTCTCATGCTTAAAAAAGTCAATTCTTAAATCCTGATATCTTATCTCCACATATTTTTAAAATTTTTGAAATATTTACTTATATGAGAGAGAGTGCACGCAAGTGGGGGAGGGGCAGAAAGCGAGGGAGACACAGAATCCGAAGCAGGCTCCAGGCTCTGAGCTGTCAGCACAGAGCTCGACACGGGGCTTGATCTCACGAACCAGGACCTCATGACCTGAGCCAAAGTCGGACGCTTAACCAACTGAGCCACCCAGGTGCCCCATCTACATATTTCTTAAAGAATAAAGTGCTATCCAGGTACAAATGTATTCCTGTGAAGTTGTATATATTGTGAGTACATGAAAATGGTCCCTATTTTAATTGTACTCAGCAGCTCAAGTGGAATGGAGTCATCTTATGAAGAAACACCACCCCCCCATCCCAGTTTACCTGTTCCGTTCATTCAGATTAATTAGGACTATTTTTATTTTAAAGGAGTGGGATCTTGATATTAAAAGGGAGAGGGGTATTGAAGAAAGCTCTCTTACTGTTGATATAAAAAGGTTTCAGTCATTTTCTTCAATGAAAAAGCAAGACAGAGAACACCGTCAGCGTTATTTGCATGAGGCCCCGCTGCGGCCTCTTCCGCTGTTCTCCCAGAGGATTTGGTGCTTGGTGCTTCTCATGTGTGGGGAAGCCACAATGATCCTGTCCCACAAGCAGGGAGTAGAAAGATGAGAGCACCTGGATCTTAATGGGAGCAGGGGCAGAGTTCAAGGGAGATGACATATATCCCTGCGTGAGGGAGAATTTACTACTGGGGAGCAAGAATTTTCACACGTGCACACCTTCGGCACAGACCCTGAAGCTGGACTGCCTGCGTTTAAATCCTAGCTCTGCCACAACTCCCTGGGGAAACTTGTATAAATTACTTAACCTCGTGGTGCCTAGTCCCTTCGTCTGTAAAATGGGAATTGTTTTGGGGAACTACATATTGGGGTAACTGCATGCAGGTAAAACGATTCAATGGACTGGAGCCCTTGGAAAAATGGCCACCATACTAAGTACTCAATATACGTTAGATAGGACTTTTGTTATCTTTGCTCTCCATTCATGGGCAGGGACCAGGAGGAAGCTGCTTTGGTAAGGTACACAGTACACCATGGTTCTCCAGCCTAGTGTGAGGCAACTGACAGAAACTGAAATGGCAAAAATTTCTTTGGGAGTGCCCAAAAGAGCCAAGATCATTTACAGGCCAGACCAGAATCGCTTGGGATTCTCCACATTCTCTGATTTGGTGTGGGCAGTGGTCGCAAGGGAGAAGACAGAAGGCAGGGTGAAAACACCAGTGCCACAGGGAGGGTGATGGAATTAGGTAACAGTGGTCAAGAAACAGATATGGAAAATGCCAGGAGACAAAGATCATTAGCCTCCCTGGTCAAATGTCTCTGGGCTTTCCTTTTTAGGTGCCTTCTGACAGAGTAAGAAATGCCTCATGGTAGGAGGCATCCGTAGCCCAAAACCTGTAGAGTTGTCCTTGAGTTTTTTAACTCATCAGGGAAGAAGTTCATTGGACAACACAGAGGCACTAAGCTGGGAGTTCAAAGAGTAAGTTTATCCATCAATAAATAATTTGTTAGCTTATTGTTCTCACTTTATAGTGTTGCACCATTTCCTGCCATTAAATATCAGAAACTAGTTTTTGCCTAAAATTACAAAAAGCTTTACACTTTTGCATTTTTTAAGTCTCTGTTAAATTCCAGTTAGTTAACATACTGTGTAATACTAAGTTCAGGTGTACAATCTAGTGATTCAACATCTGTATACAATACCCAGTGCTCATCGCAAGTGCCCCCCCCCCAATCCCCATCACCTATTTCACCCATCCCCTCACCCACCTCCCCTCTGTTAACCATCAGTTTGTTCTCTACAGTTAAGAGTCAGTTTCTTGGCCCACCTCTCTGTCTTTTTTCCCCCTTTGCTCATTTGTTTTGTTTCTTAAATTCCACATATGTGTGAAATCATATGGTATTTGTCTTTTTCTGATTGACTTATTTCACTTAGCATAATACTCTCTAGCTCTATCCATGTCATCGCAAATGGGAAGATTTCATCCTTTTTGATGGCTCAGTAATATTCCATTGTGTATATATATATATATATATATATATATGTATATATACATATATTCCATTGTGTGTGTGTGTATATATATGTGTATATATATGTATACAATATATATATACTCCCCTGTATACACATATATACAGTCCACATCTTCTTTATCCATTCATCAGTTGATGGACACTTGGGCTGTTTCCATAGTTTGGCTATTGTATATAATGCTGCCTACATACTTTGGCTATTGTAGATAATGCATCAGGGTGCATGTATCCCTTTGGATTAGTATTTTTGTATTCTTTGGGTATATACCTAGTAGTGCAATTGCTCGATCATAGAGTAGTTCTATTTTTAACTTTTGAGGAACCTCCATACTGTTTTCCACAGTGGCTTCACCAGTTTGCATTCCTACCAACAGTGCAAGAGGGTTCCCCTTTCTCCACATCTTCGCCAACACCTGTTGTTTCTTGTGTTGTTGATTTTAGCTATTCTGACAAGTGTGAGGTGACACTTCATTGGAGTTTTGACTTGTATTTCACTGATGATCAGTGATGTTGGGCATCTTTACATGTGTCCGTTGGCCAGCTGGATGTCTTCTTTGGAAAAAATGTCTACTCACGTCTTCTGCCCATTTTTTTAATTGGACCATTCATTCTTTGGGTGTTGAGTTTTATAAGTTCTTTATATATTTTGGATACTAACCTTTTATCAGATAGGTCATTTGCAATATCTTCTCCCATTCCGTAGGTTGCCTTTTAGTTTTGTTGACTGTTTCCTTCATTGTGAAGAAGTTTCTTATTTTGATGAAGTCCCAACAGATTGTTTTTGCTTTTGTTCCTTTGCCGCAGGAGCTATATCTAGAAAGAGTAGCTATGGCCCATGTCAAAGAGGTTACATACTGCCTGTGTTCTCTAGGATTTGTATGGTTTCAGGTCTCACATTTAGGTCTTTCATCCATTTTGAATTTATTTTGTGTTCAGTGTAAGAAAGTGGCCCAGTTTTCCCAGCTCCATTTGTTGAAGAGACATTCTTTTTCCCATTGGATATTCTTTCCTGTTTTATTGAAGATTAGTTGACCACATAGTCGTGGCTTCATTTCTGGGTTTTCTATTCTGTTTCTATTGATCTATGTGTCTATTTTTGTGCCAGTGCCATAGTGTTTTTTTTTTATTTTTTTTTAACATTTATTTATTTTTGAGACAGAGAGAGACAGAGCATGAAGCGGGGAGGGTCAGAGAGAGAGAGACACAGAATCTGAGACAGGCTCCAGGCTCTGAGCTGTCACCACAGAGCCCGACATGGGGCTCAAACTCACGGACTGCGAGATCATGACCTGAGCCGAAGTCAGACGCTTAACCGACAGAGCCACCCAGGCAGTCCAGTGCCATAGTGTTTTGATCACTACCGCTTTGTAATATAACTTGAAATCTGGAATTGTGATGCCTCCTGCTTTGGGTTTCTCTTTCAAGATCGCTTTGTCTATTCGGGGTCTTTTGTGGTTCCATACAAACTTTAGGATTGTTTGTTCTAGCTCTGTGAAGAATGCTGTTGGTATTTTGATAGGGATCACATTGAATGTTTGGATTGCTTTGGGTAATGTAAACATTTTAACAATATTTGTCCTTCCAACCCATGAGCATGGGATGTCTGTCCATTTCTTTGTGTCCTTTTCAATTTCTCTCAGCAGTGTTTGGTAGTTTTCAGAGTACAGGTCTTTCACATCCTTGTTTAGGTTAGTTCGTAGGTACCTCTATACACTAATAATGAAGCAGCAGAAAGAGAAACTAAGGAATCAATCCTATTTACAACTGCACCAAATACACTTTTGCATTTAGAGACTACGGATTCATCACTAAGTTGCCAGGAGTTTTATATATACATACATACATACATACATATATATATACACACACACACACATATGTATATGTATATGTATATGTATATGTATATGTATATGTATATGTATATGTATATCTCCCTCTCTCACGAGGTCATTTAGAAGAAAAAGAACACAATCATTAACTTCATTTATAACAGTTGGTTTATTAGAATCTGGTTGTTCCTTTCACAAAGCATCCGTGACACTGTTGGAACTTGTCATTGAGTCCCTTGGCAGCAGTATCTGCCTCTAATCGTCGGGGCACTGGCTTCTTACTGCCCGGTATTCTCACCCACCTCCACATGCTGGAACTGAAAAACTATGGCTGGGCTTGCTTATGTAATTAGAGTTGTGCCTCCTTGCCAGGTGGTTTCTCCCTCCTCTACTAATTAGCCCAGCTCTCCCGTGAAGACACGTAGGGACGATCAGCTAAGTCAAATGAAAACAATAGGCCCGGTGATGTCAGTTTCAGAAACTGTTGATTACTTGCCATGTTCTATCATACGGCCGTGAGGATTACTCGGCACTTATGGGTAAACTGTTCAGCTACTCATTAGCTCCATCCAGACACATCACGGCTTGTCCTGGCTAACTAACCTTTTAGGCCATGTGACACAGGAAAAACAAGTCCTTCTCCAGGAGGTGTTAAGCAGAATATCATACTAGGACCTTACTTTCCTGGTGGCTTTTGTAGTCAATTTTCTCCCAGTACAACAGTTCCAAGACAAGGAGTGGAACCAAAAAACAACAAAAATAGTGGCATCTTGAGTATCTCTTAAGAAGCTAGAGTCGTATTTTGCAAATATATTACTGGTGCATTTTTCAAGCATCCTGACAAGGTAATAACAGAGTTAGCAAGTTCCGGGTATCAGGACAGGCTGTTCCAACTCTTCCAACATAGCAAGTGCGCAAGTTACCCTGGCACAATGAACAGTAGCTTCGGACATTGGCTACAGGGCATTTGGTAGATACTCTTATTTCCTTCTCCAAGGGTTCTCAAACACTGTGCTCCAGGGACCAGCAACATTAGGATCACCGGGGAACTCGTTATAGAGGCAAATTCTTGGGACTCACTCCAGACACTCTGGATGCGAAGTTTCTGAATCAGAAACTCTGCAAGAGGTAGGCAGCAATCTCAGTCTTCATGGACTGTCTGGGAGATGCACCAGCATCACTCAGAGCTCCACTGTCAGTCATACGGCCGAGCAGAAATGGGCAAAGCCAGTTTGTACAGATTTGGGTGGAATCCTTAAAGCTCATCCTGTTACTATGAGTCTTAGATCACAGAAAACAGTGTCAGGATCATTGTTAGTTCGATGAAGAAAAGGAAGAAGGAAAAAATGCGCCAATTTCCTGGTAAATTTCCCCAATGGTTTTAACAATCCTTACCATATGCAAAGCGTAATGTTCTCAAAGATTAAATACCACTCTTGGGACTTAAAGAAAAGAGGAATAGAAGACCATACTTGGGAAAAGAAATTTCTCTCTTTCCTGCTATGGAAGAAATGTAACACTCGTTAGGTCATTCCAAAATCTATTACATTGGTTTCTAAGACAAAGAGAACTTTTAAGACAGTGTGGCTAAGATGAATCCGAATACCTTTCTGTAGTGATTTCTCCAGTGCTGACACACAACGTCTATCAAGAAATTTTTCCTAAAGAGATTAACCTAATTACTAAAGTTCTCTTTGCTCCAGTCACAAGGGAAAGGGAGGTGAGTTCAGGTGAAATTGCCTTGAAATCAGAGCCCCAGACTTGTGCACATTCCTCACATTTGTGGCATTCTTGAGGCCATCAGACCACCCCCGGTGACAAAGAAAAGAAGACTGACTGGAGGCACAAACAGCAATTATTAAAGCCATTTCCAAGTGGATATCTCAGGAAAACACATTTCTTTATAGCCGCTAAGTGACAGTGAGGATAAGGGAGGGCATGGCAGCTAATGGAAGAGCATGAACTGAGCAAGATCCTTCCTGGACTTATCAGCAGGAGAAGGCTTTTGAGGGGATGGAGACGCCTGGGCACTGAGGTCACCTGAGTTCAATCAGCCACCCTTCCACTTCCTGGTCTTGTCTAAATCCAATTGCTTATTTTTGGATTAGCTCTGCCACTTGATGATAGATGCTTTAAGGAAATCAAAATAATTTAGTGTGCTAAGTGCAATTATATGACTAGGACTAGCTGGGCAAGTTAACGTGGAGGCATAGCCACTTTGTTCATTAGCACGGATTGATCTTGGTCAAATTGTCAAATCCCTCATTGGGCCAGTGACCTCATGAGTCCAGTGGGAATATTCTCACCAACTCATTACTAGACAACTCCTAAGAGAAATGGATGAAAACAGTTGGGTAGTGCTGGGCTGTATCCCGTAATTTTCTATGTATTTTTATTTTTATCTTGAAGAACAAATTAGAAATAGTCCGTATTCCAAGCCCCTGTCACTGAAATCGAATGAGGAAATCACTGAGCCGGCAGGCAAGCATCGTATTTTGCACAACAGTGAACATTAAAAGGAGACCAATCAAATGTTTCTGTTAACAGAAGAGCTTTTCTTCATTCAGAGTGTGTGTGTGTGTGTGTGTGTGTGTGTGTGTGTGTGTGTGTAGGAAACAGGTCTTTAAGCCAACTACAATGCTGGATTGTCAAGAGTGCCTAGGAGTCTGAGAAGTTTGAGATAAGCGAGAGGGACACAAACACTATGAGCATTGATTCTTTTTGAATACATATAAACTAAGTTTTCAAACGAGGAAGTCACTGAGCCAGTAGAAGAGATGCCCCGTTCTTGGCCATCAAGGTGGCCCTACATTCACTATCTGCCTACTGATGGCATTTCTTTGAGCTCCCTCTGAACCTCTCCCTAAGCAGCACCAGTCCTTCAGGCTTAGCCAGCCGGGGTTGTAGTGCCACGGCCCAAGGGCAGGCCAATTAAGATTCATTATGTCACGTCAAGGAAAGAATCCCAAACACTGGGCCCTCCACCAAGAATGAAGCATCCTCAGCCTCCCACGTCAAGCCCTGAGATGTTTTCAGTAAAAATAACCTTAGCTAATCATAACTGCTAGGGAGGATAGAGATAATCTCAGTGAGGTCACAAGGGGCTAAAAAAGGCTTTAGAGATCAAAGAGTTATACTAAGAAGGGGTCAGGAAATTCAGGATGTAATGACTCATCTTATATCCTCTGTTCTTTCTGAGCCTCAGCTGGGGCTGGGATGCTGTGCTGGGAAGCAGGGTGAAGCCTTACACTGACTCAATTCCTGGTCCCACGCTGAAAAGAGACCTCGTTTTACCGTCTCAAATAAATTAGCAGTATGCACCTAAATAACACTCAAAACAGAGAAAGTCATCATTGTGACGGACTCATAAAAGGCGGTTGCAGGAAATTGCACAAAAGACGCAGAACAAGTATTACCGGAGTGAACTGGGTGCTTACGACAACCACCTGACACTCCAACTTCCTTTCAAATTTCACTTTTCCTCCCCTCTCTTTTTTTGCCAGATGAATGTACTTCCAGCTGGACTTAGGAGAAGCAATGGTGTCAAACAACGACTTGCTAAGAAATACACACCTGTCATAAATGCAAGACTCTCTCAGGGGATATATTGAATTGCGTTCCCTGCTTCCTAAGAAAAGGTGCAATGAAAAAATGAATTAGCTATCAACTACCAGATGTTTCTAGCATCTCTATTACTTTGGGAAAGATGAAACAATTGCTGCATTGTACAGATGTATACCTCACATAAACATAAGCATTTAGGATGTGGGAAGAAGGCTCAACTGAACGTGTCTGGAGAATAATTGATCTTTTCTTCTTGGCAACGCTTTGTAATAACAGGAAGAAATCTCCTCCTCTCCTTGAATTGACACATTTTACGCCAACACAAAAAACAAATGGGCGTTTTTTTCTAAGGGGACGGTCGTATGGATATGCATTTTTACTTTCACTTGGCTTCAATGAGTCAGTTGTAATGATCTTGGACTTCCAGGTGATTCTCATCCACGTACATTTCATAATTTGAACGCTTTCTAGTTACAGAAGGTGCTAAGTACTGTAAATCCCATTTTCCGGATAATGCAAATGGATTCCAGTAAGGAGAGATGATGTGGTCAATGGTATGGGAAGTACAGGGCTGTCCGCACTTTAAAAATATCAAGGAAGGGCACGCCTGGGTGGCTCGGTCGGTTAAGCACCTGACTTCGTGATCTCAGCTCAGGTCTTGATCTCAGGGTCATGAGTTCACACCCCGTGTTGGGCTCCACACTGGGTGTGGAACCTACTTAAAAATAATTAAGGAAGAATATACACCACATACTTGGGTTACTTTTGACTACATAATATAATGCTCAATGTTCAAGTATATGGAGCAGTCATCAACATGTGCCATTCAAGAAAAGGGACAGGAGCATATTGTGGCAGTAGCCTCAATCTCTGCCTCTGGCTCCATATTATTGTGTCTCCCAAGTGACTGTGCTTTGAATTTAGCCCGTGTCATCTCACTTCCAGAGGAGAACCGTGGAATGGAAAGCGGTGGGGGGGGGGGGGACATCACTTTGTACCACGTACTACAGGGCTCACAAACAGGCTTTACCGAGATGCAGCTCATGTGTCGGATCCGATGGGTTTTCCCCAGTGGCTGCCTTGGTCTTTTCTGAAGGATTCTGAGATCCTATCTGGGTTTAGGCAGAAGGAAGGTAGGAGTCTATTAAAAACATTTGCCAGTACTCCAGAATGGGAGGGCGTCAGCTCATGGGGAGACATTTTCCAGCTTGGGGCTTGGTGGTGGTTAAGAGAGTGGGCTTTGTGATCAACAAGACCTCAGTTCAAAAACGCAAGTTCAGATGTACTGGAGAAATTTACTTAACTTCCCTAAGATTGTTTCTTCTTCTCTTGAGTAGGGCTAATAATGGAAACTCCCCAAAAAGGCTATTGTAAGTATTAAATGAGACAACGTGTGTAAAGAGTTTTGCCTATTTCACGCCACAGAGTAAGAGCTACAAGAATGACAACTGTGGCCGTGGTATGGATTGGAGACAAAAACTAATGTGAAAGAGGGGGGAGCGAGAGCAAGAGAGAGAGCGTGTGTGTGAGCGAGAGAGGTATTCTGACTAGCCAAGTAAACTGGAACCAAACCATCACTGGAGATCATGGCCCAAGGGCAATCATCCTTTGATGGAAGTGACCCCCTGAGCTCCAGAGAGGTTTACCCTTCTCTCGTGGGTGCTTCCAGTAATGTGACATGTGCCACATCTATTGCACTAAAAGTATGCCAGTACTCCTGAGCTCAACGTTGTGGTTTGAACTGAGTCAAGTGACTACCGGCCAAGAAAGAAAGAAGGCAATGATAGATGGTCAGGGGCTACTGAAAATCTTTAAGAGGCAGAGAAAACAGAAACAGAGGCAAAGCCACCATCCCTTGAGCTGGTCCCTCATCCCTTTGATACCAGCTCTGGAAACTGCATTTTTTCAGCAGCAACCAGATGTAAGTTATCAGGTGACTTGGAGAGTTGAGGGCATGTGTGGATGAGTAAAAACAGGAGCTGGTGAGCAGGTGAATGCTCAGAACAGAGGTGGGCACTATGTTCCCTCTGGATACTGGAGCCCCTAACTGTAGTGGAGCGGGTCTGAGAGGGTCAAAGATTGTGGGTGTTTTACAAAGGCTGTATGCTCCTTTAGAAGTGTGGTTCGATTTGTTAGAGAAATAATGGCTACCTTCCAGATCAATAGTGAAGAAAGAACAAATTCAGAGGGAAGACTTTAAAAGAATTTTAAAGAGCACTCTTGGTGAAATAATAAAGGAATAGCAGCTTACGGATCATAGACTTTTATTCCTGGAATAAGCCTTTGAGATCATTTAATCTAATCCCATTGTTTATAGATGAAGAAATGCATGTCTTATGGATAACAGACCTGTGGAAATAACATATTAAAACCAGGAGTCATTGTACTAGAAAGAGGTAGAGAGTTCAGAAATGGACATTCAGACTTCGGAGTTGTCTAGGTTCATGCAGTAAGTGACGTCATATATGAGGATACGGTTCTCCCTAGCAGAGGGAAGAGGTGCGTTTCGGCTTCCAAGCAAAGCATGTAGAGAGTGACACGCCCATAGTGAAATGGCCAAATGGACGCCACCCAGACGTAGACGACTGTGTGGTACAAACCATGTGAATAAATGCAGAAAGTTGGACATGTATATTTTACATGATGTGGCATATCAACCCAACTCTAATTACTGTTTACTCGTGGGATGGACCTTCCTGCTGTTCAAAGACAGTTAAGGAAATGAATGCAGATTCAAAATGTACGCAGTGTGATACTGTTTGGCTAAAAGCTGTAAATACGTAAACTAAAAACAATATAAGAAAGGTTTAAAAGGTCTGTTGGTAAACACTGAAAACACTTAGATTCGAGGTGAGTCAAATGCTTACATTACATATTTGCAAACATAATTGCTCGTTCTTGATAGCAAACGTATATGAGTTAAAATAGTTTCAGTACTAATTAATGTGTCTCTATCATCTCAGATACTTCCAGCAA